>NW_011494620.1:4183395-4197317 GCF_000754665.1 Bison bison bison | reverse complement strand
CTAATAAAAGAAAAGAAGGCAAAACAGAACTTTTCATGAGTTAGAATGAGAATCAGGTCTTTATGGACATTTATCATCCGTGGATATTTATGAATGTCAGCAGTCAGAATTCAGGGATGTTCATTTGGCCAGTACGTGCCAGATGATGGAGCTGATTGTTTACACCCAGCATCTGTTCTGATTGGTTGGTGCCAGAGTGGATTTACATAAAGGTAGTCAAGTCTCAGCTTCAGAACCCTTTGTTTTGACAGCTGTGTGAAGGCTGTAGGCAAGTGTCCATTCCAGTGGTCATGTGTTTTTGTAAAACTTGTACACCGAAATTAGTTGGTTAAGACCACTTTGACTTTCCATATGACTTCTTCTCCATATACTTCTTGAATTGGTGGCTGCAGGCATTTTAGGGACCAGACTAAAGCAAGTACAGTAGGGCAAGCATTTAGTTTGGGTCAGAAGCATATATTGATGGGATTCCCAGTCACTCTTGTGTAGAATTAAGTATCTCTGGCCACTCTGATTTAGGCGTGGTTTCCAGAAACACTCCCAGTGCCCATTGTCCTGACCCCACCAGCACCATGAGCTGATATTTCATAAGAACAGGTGCTAAGGCACCGGCACTAGAAATATGTGCTTGACACAAGATAATCAGGGTTGGAGATGGAAGGAGCCAGAAGCTATGTCATGATAAATTATTCCTTTATCATTTTAAATTGAGGATTCAGTTCTTATCCATGCCTCGCCAAAATAGAAGTTCTCTCTTATCCAGCATGTACTTGATAATACAGCTGCCGCTGCTAAGTCGCTTCAGTCGTGTCCGATTCTGTGCGACCCCAGAGACGGCAGCCCACCAGGCTCCCCCGTCCCTGGGATTGTCCAGGCAAGAACACTGGAGTGGGTTGCCATCTCCTTCTCGTGATAATACAGCACCTATATATAAATGCACCAGAAAGTATTTTTCATGCGTTTGCATAAGGAGTCCATACAAATATTTTGATATTAAACATGTGAATTGTAACAAAACATTTCAGTTCACAATAAACGAGGTAGGACATTAAGAAGATAAGGTCTTTGAAAAGAAGTCATGGATACACGCTTGGATCCTTGACGCTCTAATTAGTGAAGAGGGACACATCTGCTGTCACCTCTAGACCCCAGCAGGATGGACTTCTGTTCTGTGCACCTGCTGCCCCGGGCGTAGCTCTGGCCCTCCTCCCACTTTGCCCACTCCAAGGGGCGTAGACCATGAGAAGTCGAGGGGCATCTGTCTCTTACTAGTGTGAACCAGTGGAATGTTTTTGATGAGAAATCTACCCCTGCTGCCCCACATTGGAGACCAGTATTTAGAAATCACATTCAGGAAAGACTCTTTCTTTATAAAAAATAATATCTTTACTATTCTTTTTGGCTGTGCTGGGTCTTTGTTGCAGTTTGCGTGCTCTTCGCTGACGCACGCAGGCTTTCTCAAGTTGCACCGAGCACGGGTTACTCTCTAGTCGTGCTGCTCAGGCTTCTCCCTGTGGTGGCTTCTCTGGTTTCCGAGCACAGGCTCTAGGCTCACGGGCTTCAGTAGTTGCGGCACAGGAGCTTAGTTGTCCCGTAGCGTGTGGGATCTTCTCAGACCAGGGATCAAACCTGTGTCCCCTGCAGTGGCAGGTAGATTCTTAACCACTGGACCACCAGGGAAGTCTCCTCCAAATGATTATTTTTTATTGAAGTATAGTTGATTTACAGTGTTGTGTTAGTTTCTGGTGTGCAGCAATTAAGTTATGTGTACATATGTGTATATATATATATGTGTATGCATGCTAAGTTGCTTCAGTCGTGTCCAACTCTTTGTGACCCCATGGACTGTATGTAGCTTGCCAGGCTCCTCCGTTCATGGGCTTTTCCAGCAAGAATAATGGAATGGGTTGCCATTTCCTTCTCCTATATATATATAACTGAATATATATTATATATTATTTTTCATTATAGGTTATTACATGATATAGAATATAGTTCCCTGTATTATACAGTTGGACCTTATTGTTTGTCTACTTTACATATTGTAAATTGTATCTGCTAATTCCCTTTCCCCTTTGGTAACCATAAGTTTGCTTTCTCTGGCTGTGAATCTGTTTCTGTTTTATAAATAAGTTCATTTATATCATTTTTTTAGATCCCACATATGATATTGTTTTTCTCTGACTTACTTTGCTTAGTACGACAGTGTCTAGGTCCATCCATGTTGTTGCAAATGGCATTATTTTGTTCTTTTTTTTCACAGTATTATTCCATGGTCTGTGTGGACCACATCTTCTTTATCCATTCATCTGTTGATGGACATTTAGGTTGCTTCCATGTCTTGACTATTGTAACTAGCGCTGCTGTGAACGTTGGGGGTGTATGTATTGTTTCAAATTAGAGTTTTCTCCAGCTGTATGTCCAGGAATGGAATTGCTGGATCATAGTGTAACTCTATTTTTAATTTTTTAAGGGACGTCCATACTGTTTTCCATAGTAGCTACATAGGAAAGAAATTCTTGAAGAACCTGGGAGAGAAAGTGGCAAACCAGGTCATATAGCTAGTGTATGAGAAATGCCAGACAACAGAAAATGAAACAGCTTTCATTTGTGACATGTGGAAGACAGTCACCACCTCGGGCCACCCTACAGGAATAAGAGTGAGCCAAGCACCTCGAAATAATAGAGTTTAGAGGAAGTTGGCTGGTGAGCAAGGCGGATGTCGTTGTGATGAGTGGATGTGGGCTGACATGGCCCTGGCCATGAGAGCTCCGTGCTTCACCTCCCAGAGCTGGGAGGGATGGGTGGTGACCTTGCCTCCTGCCTGCCTGGCTGAGGCTGCAGCCAGACCTCGAACTGAAATGAAAATATCCTTCTAAGGGTATTTCAGGTTCACGATCCAGTTGGCTAGTGGGAGGAAAAGGATATTATCTGATGACAGATAGTGGTAGCCAGTGTCTGCTGATTACTCACAGAATCAACATATGCTGGGAATTCCAGGGAGGTGTGTTCCAGAAAACCTGCATCTCAGTACTTGACTTCTGGTCTCGGGAAACAATGGGGCCTGGCGGGGCTGAGGGGTGCGGTGTTTGTGGAGCTGAACCTTCATCTCTACTTATGGTGTGATTGGTGCTGTTCAGGTCATGCCACCATTCCTCAAAAACTTGGGGGATTCCTCAGAAAACCAAACCCTGGTGTATGAGGCTTACCTTAATTCAACTCATTTCACAAATATCTATGGTGAGCTGGCCAGTCTTGTGGGAAGAACGTAGGCATGGGAATGTAAAGACACAAGAGAGGGCCCCTCTCCTTAGGGTTTTGCACGTTGGATAGAAGGCTTATAGAGTTCTGTTCTGACAAAGAATGACCTAGAAGGAACTGGCAGCTACTTGTTCATTCTTTGGAAGCTGGTGTTGGCTGAGTTGTGTGAATGACTGGGAACAAGGATGGGTGTTTGGAGTAAGTTAATTTTAAGCTCCAAGACCTTCTGTCTCTTAAGAAATCTATTTTCCCTTCACTCAGCTTTTCAACACATCGAGGTCGGCTGTCTCGTGGGTCTCTGGGTGAGTTAGAAGTACTTTGAGCATCCAGGAAAGGTTACTGCTCTCTGTTACTAATCTTACAAACATCTATTAAGTACGAAGCCCTCCAGTGGCTCCTTCCTAATTGGTCCATTGCTGCTTGCATGGTGAGGAGCAGGCAGTAATGGCCCTTAATCTGGGGCCCATAGCTCCAGCTGTTGGGAATCGTGCCAAAGCCAGAGCGCACCTCGGTTAACCCTGAGAATCCACACAGTGGTTCTGCTCTGAGTGCCTACTCCTCCCTCAAGAAAGCCAGTTGGGCCAAAACAGTGGAATGTTTTCAGGGCTGTAATGTGAGTAACTTCTGAGACAGATGGCCATGAAGTCACTGCTTTATCTTCTTCCAAAGCTGGAAACACGAATGCTATTCTATGCTTTCAAGTTTAATGGCTTGTAGCAACAGGGCGGGACATTTCTTACATTATGAGATGTGGGCTGTACTGCATGGTGGTCAGCAAGCCTAGCTGACATGACTCCATGTTTGGGGAAAAAGAATGTCCTAGAACAAGGACCAGAGAAGTGACTGAAAATTCCCTAGAAGTGACTGATGGTCACGAGACCCACCATTTAGCTATGGTATCACTTTTATGAACTCTGACATTAAAGAAGCAGAAGTAAGATGACTGTAGTTCTAAACCTCTCATTCAAAGGGGCTGTGGGTCAACTCCTAAGAAATAACTGACGTCAGCCCTGTAGTGAGCTAACAAATATCCAGGCAAATGGCCTTTCTTTGTTCTTACCTGCTTTTTTTAAAGAAGCATACACTTGTTTGTTTATTTTTGATTGCGCTGGGTCTTCATTGCTTTGCGAGGACTTTCTCTAGTTGTGGCGAGTGGGGGCTACTCTTTGTTGCGGTGAGTGGGCTTCCCGTCACAGCGGCTTTTCTTCTTGTGGCACACGGGCTTATTGCTCTGTGGCATGTGGAATCTCCCCAGACCAGGGATCGAACTGGTGTTCCCTGCATTTGCAGGCAAATTCTTACCCACTGCGCCACCAGGGAAGTCCCTTATCTGCTTTTGAAACTAGTTAGCTTGAATTATTTATAGGATTAAAAGCTAACACTGATGGAAGATAACTTATTTTGTAGTTCATGAAAATGATGATAGTGATAGTCATTTTGCAAACACATTTAAATTCATTGTTATAGGTGATAAATAACCTCTTAAGCCTCTCAGACATGCTTCCTTAAGAGAGCCTGGAAACATCTTCGGTGCCTTGGGCAGTTCTTTGAATGGAGGACGTGATTGGAAGTTTGTGGTTGCTGGTACCTGATAACGTTAATAAAGATGATCATGAAGACGGTGATGAAGATGGCTAATGTCCTGAGTGTTCACTATGCACTTGCCTCCCTATTTCGTGCATTAAGTCATCACCACTCTGTGAGTCAGATACCCTCATTTCATAGATGAGGAATGAAGACAAGTAGAAGATAAGTAACCAGTTTGTGTTCATACAGTACATTTGTAACCGTGCTGGGAAAATTTCCCAAGGTTTCAGACTCTAAAGTCTAAGCTCTTGCTCAATCTACTCTACTGATTTTTTTTTTTTGACTGTGCAGTTTGCGGGATCTTAGTTCCTCAGCTAGGGATCAAACCCCCACCCCCTGCAGTGGAAGTCCAGGGTCTTAACCGCTGGACTGCCAGGGAAGTCCCTCTACTGATTTCTAGATGCTAATGAACCCTGGCTACTTTCTGCTCCTGTCCTCACAATATAATCTACATGAAGCCATATAAATAAACCCCTCAGACAAAGACGCTATTGTTGCTGTATAGGGTGTATCTCAGAGATATTAATATAAAGCTAAATTGGGGATCCAGTCTTCTTTTAATGGGATATTTGCTGCCAGGTCCTGAGGTGTATCTGAAGATGGTGTTTACTTTGTCATTATCAATTTCCCCCCTGCTTTTTTCCCTACTAAAAAAAGAAAGAAATATGTACTGTCCAATGGGGCAAGCAGTTCTAGTGTGGAGACTAGTTCTGGCCCGATCATCCTCACTCACAACCTGTGTGGTTAAATCCAAGATACCTGGCACTCTATCATGCAAAAATCTTGTGGAGATCAGACTGTCTGCCTCCCGCCTGGTAAGGATGCAGTGGTGTCCAATGTAGGAAGGGAGATTGATTGGTCCTCAAAGGGAGCAAGGCAGGGCCTCCAAGGGATGATGGCTGACAGCTCTCCGCTGAGTCCCTCTCTCGGATCTGCAGGTCCAAGGTCATGCCTGCTTCCTGGGGCAACCTGGAGAATGGAGGAGCATTTACCATGGCTCAGGGATGGGGTTAGTGATGGGATGGGGGTGGCACTCAGGAGGAATCCTCCCGATGACTCAACTGTCAGTATCTGGACTCTGCCAGTATCGATCTCCCAGTTGAGATGTGATGTTACCGTCGAGGGAGATTGGGTACAAGGAATGTGGCATCTCTCTGTATTATTTATTACAATCGCATGTGCACATCCAATTATCTTCAAGTAAAACTTCAATTGAAAAAAGGAGTGGTGGGAGCGGTATTAAACCAGAGAGCCCATGACCCTTTGAACAGGCAATGACAACGGAAACTAAAAAAAAGAATGTTGCCATACATGCAACCCCAAACAACAAGCACTTCCCCCAGACTAACCAACCCTCCAACCAAGAAACAAAAATGACTGATCCCTGGTCTACCCACTTAAGCTGTCAGTTTTTTTTTTTTTTAAATGTTGTAGCCATTTTAGAGAATCCCCTGACAGTCCAGTGGTTAGGACTTGGCTCTTTCACTGCTGTGGCCCAGATTCAATCCCTGGCCAGGGAACTAAGACCCCAAAAGCCAGGTGGCACAGCCAAAAAAAAATTGTAGCCATTTTAGATGTAGGTCTTTAAAAAATGTCTTACACAGTCCTAAGCCTTCTTAAATATAGCATAGCGAATACAGCAAAATAATCTCAGTTGTTCCTGGAAACAGAACACCTTCAGCCGGAAATCACAGATAGCTTCACTGGAAATAGCTTTTGTTCAGTTGTCAAGTTGTGTCCGACTCTTTGACCTAATGGACTATAGCCTGCCAGGCTCCTCTGTCCTTCATTATCTCCTGGAGTTTGCTCAGATTCACTGAAACAGCTTACACACTAAGAAAAAGGTATTTGTCTGTATAAGAAGAAGTTGGGACGGAGGGTCAGAGTTTAAGGCTGTTTGAATGTTGTTACATAAAGCCGAGCTGCCGTGCTTGGTAAGGTATCTGATGGCTTGTAGGGCTTTTCTGTCTCATACTGCTAAGCTCCTAGTAATATTTTCTTAACGTTGTCAGCATGAAGTAGAATTTTGTTTCTTTCTAATTTATTGTTGCTTGGAAAGTGGGTAACAAGACCTATTGGTATGAGTGTGTGTGTATGTGTGTGAGTAAGTGGGCGTGAGTGTGTTAATAAACAGGTGTTGAGCAGACTCCAAGGCACTGAGCATTCACTCGTTTGTATGCAGTGTTTGTAAAGTCCATTTGACCGCTCAAAAGCCTCATTGGTTCCAAACAGTAAAGACTTCTGAGAGACTGTATTCCGAAAGGTAAAATGAAACATAATCATGGAAACTGCCTGTCGCTTTGCTGATTTCAGGCTGGCCAGAATAACACTTCTGAGGGGCGGCGTAGGCACCTTGATTCTGCAGCCAGACTGGTTCATGTCTTGGCTGTAACATGCACTAACTGTGTGACATGGGGCAAGGTGCATAACAGGGCACAAGGTACATAACTGTGCCTCAGTTTCTTTACCTGTAAAATGGGGATGGTGATAATATCTATTTCATAGGTTGTTAAGAGGATTACATGGCTTGATCTGTGTAAAACACTTAGACAAGTACCTGGCACATCGTAAGCACCAGACCAGTTCATATATATAAGCCACAGTTGCCATTTAGTCACTAAGTGGTGTCCGACCCTTATGTGACCCCATGAACTGTTGCCCGCCGGGCTCCTTTGTCCATGGGATTTACCAGGCAAGAATACTGGAGTGGGTCAACACTTCCTTCTCCAGGGGATCTTCCTGATCCTGGGATCGAACCTGGGGCTTCTGCATTGGCAGGAGGATTCTTTGCCACCTGAAGCACACTAAGCAACAGTGTGAATAAGAAATGTTGCCAAGTACTACACGCCATCCCCATGTAACTCCCGTGATCAGCAGGTGAGGTCACAAAGGCAGTCTTTCCTATGGTTTCTGGATTACTATCACCTGACCGCATGGTAGCGCCTGCGCCCCTCCGGTGTGTGTCTCTCTGGGAGTCTCAAAGCTGGGCTGTGGGAGGGAGGAGATGAAGGTTGTTTCCTGTGACCTTCCTGTGCCTGGACCCGCCATTCCTCTGTGCCCACTGTCGCTCTGGCTGCCCCCCCTCTGCCCTGCTTTGGCCTCCATCTGCTGTCCCTTTAGGTGCCAGTTCCAGATGCTGGGAGAGTCAGTGAGATGGGCCAGCATCAGGGGTGGCTGGTGATGGTGGTCTCAGGTGGTGGTGTAAACAGGCCTTAGGGGCTTATCAAAGGAAGTGGGGGTCAGTGACAGGCTGTTGTCATTGTGAACTGGGCAGGCATCTCACAGTGTGCGCACTGCATTGACTGATGCTGTTTAATCCTTCAGTCGCGTCTGACTCTTTGGTGACCCTTTAGACTGTAGCCCATCAGGCTCCTCAAATTTCCCGGGCAAGAATACTGGAGTGGGTTGCCATTTCCTTCTCCAGGGAATTTCCTGACCCAGGTGTCGAACCCACATCTCCTGCATTGCAGGCAGATTCTTTACCACTGAGCCACCAGCGAAGCCCACGTTGCATTGATAAATTGGAGCAAATACTGGTTTAGGAGTTAGCTGCTCGCCAGCAGGGTGACTTTAGAGAAGCCATTTAACCTGCTTGACTCCCAGTCTCCTTGTCTCTAAAGTGGAGGTGCTGATAATACCTGTAATACCTGATTTGTAGTTTTCAGTGCAGAATGAAAATATGGGGCTCTTTGTGCCAAAATGATGACGAATATCAAGACGGTGACAGTAGAATATGAAACCAAATGTAGGCTTATTTTAAATGTGGGGTCATTTGTGGCTGCAGCGCCATTCAAGGAGCTTATCCTGCACAAGATTGTAATAACGACCTAAAAAAAAATCTTACAAGAAGGTATCACATACTTCTGTTTATGCGTTTCTGTTGTTTTAATCTTAAAATGTTCTTTTAAAAGAACTTGACTTGTGCTTCTCTGAATTCTGCTTGAGTTAGAGTTGATCTTCAGGTGATGTTCCCCCCCGGGGGCGGGCTGGCCCCTGGGTCAGTGGCCGCAAACGTGGGGGCTGAGGATGTGGTTTCCAGCCTCACCCCAGCGTACAGCCAATCAGGGAGGAAGATGGGGGCTTCTCCTACCTTCTCCTCTGTTCTGGCCTTGGACTCACTTGGAGAGAAGTTTGCATAAGGGGCTCTGGCAGGGAGCTCAGGATGCGACTGGGGAAGCCAAACTGGACAGTTCCACCTCCTCCCAGAACTGCCACCTAGGAGCCTTGGCAAGGGGCTCTGGAGAAACACCAGGAAAGGAATTCATTCTCTCTATTAGAAGGGACGGAGTGGGGGAGGGCTTCCTAGGTCCTAGTGGTAAAGAACCTGCCAGCCAATGCAGGGGAAGAAAGAGACATGGGTTCTATCCCTAGGTTGGGAAGATCCCCTGGAGTAAGAAATGGCAACCCACTCCAGTATTCTTGCCTGGAGAATCCCGTGGACAGAGGAGCCTGGTCGGCTACAGTCCATGGGTTCACAAAGAGTCGGACACGACTGAAGTGACTTAGCACACACGTGCGCTGACCAGACGGAGACCCCCTTCATCTCTACCATCAATCAAACGACCTTTGATTTTAGTATCTGCTACGTGCCCTCTCTCTAGAGACAATCCCACACTCACTTTCTTCTTTTTTTAAAAATATTTGTCTATTATTTGGCAATGCCAGGTCTTAGTTGCGTCATGTGAGGTCTTAGTTCCCTAACGATTCCTTAGTTCAGCGATCGATCCCCCGTTGTTCTGCATTGGCAACGGGCAGAGTCTTAGCCACTGGACCACCAGGGAAGTCCCCCAAACTCATTCTCAAGCTGTCTTGCTCAGCACTCACCTGGCCCACCTCTGGGCTGAGCCACGGTCCAGTTTGGCCTCCTGCCTCTAACCGTCTGGCTCCCCAGGGATTGCTGATGGCATTCTTGATCAGAAAGGGCTCCTTGCTTCTGGGCCTTCTCTCTCCTTGCAGCTTCTTCCTGAGCCCCTGATGGGGGAACTTACCCTGGTTGCCTTGAGGACTGACCTTGCTCTCCCTCTTTCCGGCCCCTCCACTGCCACACAACGAACCCCAGACCGGACTGTGGCACCAGCCATCGCCCCATCCCCAGGACTCCCACTTGCTGGTAAAGCTTATTCCTCACTTCCTTCTGGGACATCCGCATGGCCCAGTGATGGGTTATCAGCTAATAAAATGGCCAGGAGGAAGGAAAAGAAGAAGAAGAATGGGGGGGGGGGCAGGAGAAAAGGAACTCCGTCTGTCCAGAGGAAATTCAAGATAACCACATTCCTCACCTCTGAAATAATGGGAGAAAAGTGTCTAATATTTCAGGGCAGTTTCCGTCTTAGGAATGGCTTGCATTCCAGATGTCAAGGCAGCCCCTCGAAAATCAGAACTTATTTTCCTGAGAAGCACTGTGGCACATAGCGATTCTCAGCAAAGACCCCCAGAACCTTGCAGTTTTACACCAAGAGACCAGGTTAGCAAAACCAGTTCACTTGTCTGTCTGAAGCCCTGTGAGGCATTAGTGAAATCTCTGGAACATTTTGGAGGATGGTGACAGCTGACAGAGGGGACACAGTCCTCTGGGGTCTGGCACTTTGCATAATTAAAGAGACTTCCGTCTTCTCAAAGGGACTTTCCAGGTTGCTCAGTGGTAAAGAAGCCATCTGCGAATGCAGGGTTCGATTCCTGGATCAGAAAGATTCCCTGGAGGAGGAAATGGCAACCCCTTCTAGTATCTTTGCCTGGAGATTCCCATGGACAGAGGAGCCTGGCGGGCTACAGTCCACAGGGTTGCAAAGAGTCAGACATGATTGAGCAACTGAACACACACACCAACATCTTCTGTTAAGTCTCCTTCCCAGATAGGAATGTTCTCATAAAGGAGGTACTTTGGGGGGCGGTCGGGTGGGGTTCATTAAACATGCTATTTGGGAAAATTTGCCCAGTGGAGGTGAAAGTTGGCCTCCAAACCCAGACTCTTCTTTCCTTGTTGCTCACAAGAACAGTGTTGGAGTGTGTGTGTGGGCACGCTTGTGTGTGTGCGTGTGCGCGCACGCGTTTCCCAGAAAGCCCATTTTACGTGCATTCCCTGCAGTTGCAGACCTCAAGGACTTGACTGTTTTTGTAATGATGATGAATAAAAGCAAAGTCTTTGAAGAAAAAAAAAAGTTCATTTTGATTTTTCAAGACAAGTCAGCAGCCGCCCCAGAGACATCCCCATCCTTCTCGCCCCGTGTTCCCTGCTCAGAGCTTCGCATTCATGTGCTGTTCGCTGTAACTGAAAAATGCCTCGGCCTCTAGAAAGCTAAGTGGATGCAAATAGATTTGGAATTGTCAGCTTGGAGCAGTCTCGAGGGGCCGGGAGCCCCAACACAACTTTGATGGTCCTGACAGAGCCGCCCGCACCCCTCTTCAGAAAGCCGGCTGCCCAGGCATGCTTCCTGCCATCTGTAGCTATCTGGGACCTCGCTTCTGTTTATGAGGCTGCAGGAGATGAAAGTGGGAACCACGTTAATTATTGCAAAGTGCTTTTTACTTTTAAAGTGCCTCTCTGGTGTTAATTAGTTATTCCTCCTTACAGCACTCTGGTGAGGTAGGTCAGACTTATTACCACCCCCTCCCTTTTTTTTTTACCTTGGAGGAAATGAAGACACAGAAATTTAATGACTCCCCAGGGGACCTGGGGAAAGCTGGTTTCCTAGACAGAGTTAGGTTTGCAATGTGATGTGCCTGGCTTCCTCTGTGGGTCTTGCAGATCTGCCATTCCTGGCTGCCACGCTAATACCCCAGGTGTATCTTAGGCAGGGATAAGTTCTGTCTGCCGTTGTCAAAGGACATTGGATTTGCCAGAGGCTTGGGAGGTTGGAAACAAAGAGCAGAGGTTGCTGCCCCAATTCCCATCCATTTCATGCAAGGAAACTCCTTGGTCTTAGTCATTCGCTCCTCTAGAGGGGGTGAGGTTTGGGAGGAAGGTCGCCCCTGGTCAGATGCCCAGTGAGGGCAATGGAGAAGGGAGGGAGAAATGGCATAGGCAGAGAGCTGATTGTAAATGCTCTTGTCCCTGGCGTGTACTTTCCAGGTTGCTTCTCATCCGTGAGGATCTGGAAGCAGAGGTGCTGATGCAGCCGCCTTCACATTTGGGGGCAGAAAGTGATTAAATGTTGAGAAAGGACAAGGCAAGGGTGGCAGGGGAGCCAGACGGCAGCTGCTTCATGCAAGTTCTGGCCGCTCCAGGGCAAGGCTCTTACTGGATGTTTCTCTTCTGCTGTTGTCCAGTCGCTAAGTCACGTCCCAACTTTCTGCGACTCCGTGAGCTGCAACACACCAGGCTTCCCTGTCCTTCACTAGCTCCCAGAGTTAGCTCAAATTCATGTCCACTGAGTTGGTGACGCCATCCAATCATCTCATCTTCTGTCCCTCCTTCTCCTCTTACCCTCACTCTTTCCCAGCATCAGGATCTTTTCCAGTCAGTCGGCTCTTTGCATCAGATGGCCAAAGTCTTGGAGCTTCAGCGTCAGCATCAATCTTTCCAATGAATATTCAGGATTGATTTCCTTTAGGATTGACTGGTTTGCTCTCCTTGCTGTCCAAGGGACTTTCAAGAATCTTCTCCAGCATTGCAGTGCTGAAATTGAAAGCATCAATTCTTCAGCGCTCAGCCTTCTTTATGGTCCAACTCTCAGAGGTCTGAGGCATCCAGCACAGACTCTGTTCATGGTTGTCATCATGTCACTTTCCTTCCCTACTTCCAGGCAGAGCTGGAATTTGTTCTTCTCACCTCAGACCCTTCACTTTGCAATGAAAGTCTCCCTGGGTTTAAGCAAGTATCCTTTTCACCAGCAAAATGATCAGCTCACCTTGGGTCAGCAGATAACCTTGAGAACTCCATCCGAGTAGAGTGACCTCCTTCATTTCTGCATGAATTTGGGGTTGACAGGCAGGACTGACAGCTTAAGTAAGAGCATTCCTAGGACTGAGGACAGGACGTGGAGGTGGAGGACCTGGGTCCAAAGTGGGAGGGAAGGAGCAGGTCTGGGAGCAGCTCAGTGCGCCCACCTGCAGCAGCAGCCTCTGCTGGAGCTCAGAGCCTGTGATCCCTGGCACTCCAGGGTGGCTCCGTCTTCTCACCTCCGTGCTCACAGGTCCCCCAGAAGCACCTGTGCTTTGAAGCAGCATCCCCCTCTCGAGGATGCTGTGCCCTCTCCCCTGGGGAGACGTCATTTTCAGTCCCACACGAGCCACACTGCCCTGTGTGGAGGCAGGTGAGATGGACCTCAGGTGTTTTTGTACCCACCTGGAGCACCTTTCCTCCAATCCATCCAGTCCTGAGAGCCTTCACGTGGCAGCCTGACTTCCCCTTGGGGGACATGATGGTCACTCATGTGGTGGGACCCTCTCCTGGACGAGCAGAGGAAATGCTAGACCTTTTCTGGCAGGTGCCCGTGCTGGGCTGTCCACTACTAGTTGGGTGACTTTGGGCAAATCTTTCATGGCTCGGGTCTTGCTTTCTCATCCATAAAGTGGGAGAATATTGAATAATATTGACCTTAGTTAGGAGTATCAGATAAGTCAAGACAGAGCACTTCAAACAAAGCTGTCAGATATTAATACTAATATTTCAGTTCAGTTCAGTTCAGTTCAGTCAGTCACTTAGTCGTATCCGACTCTTTGCGACCCCATGAATCGCAGCACACCAGGCCTCCCTGTCCATTACCAGCTCCCGGAGTTCACTCAAACTCATGTCCATCGAGTCAGTGATGCCATCCAGCCATCTCATCCCCTGTCATCCCCTTCTCCTCCTGCCCCCAATCCCTCCCAGCATCAGGGTCTTTTCCAATGAGTCAACTCTTCGCATGAGGTGGCCAAAGTATTGGAGTTTCAGCTTCAAAATCAGTCCTTCCAATGAACACCCAGGACTGATCTCCTTTAGGATGGAGTGATTGGACCTCCTTGCAGTCCAAGGGACTCTCAAGAGTCTTCTCCAACACCACAGTTCAAAAGCATCAATTCTTTGGCACTCAGCTTTCTTCACAGTCCAACTCTCACATCCATACATGACCACTGGAAAAACCATAGCCTTGACT
>NW_011494620.1:4182429-4182953 GCF_000754665.1 Bison bison bison | reverse complement strand
CAGGAAGTGATGGGACCGGATGCCATGATCTTAGTTTTCTGAATGTTGAGCTTTAAGCCAACTTTTCACTCTCCTCTTTCACTTTCATCAAGAGGGTTTTTAGTTCCTCTTCACTTTCTGCCATAAGGGTGGTGTCATCTGCATATCTGAGGTTATTGATATTTCTCCCGGCAATTTTGATTCCAGCTTGTGTTTCCTCCAGCCCAGTGTTTCTCATGCTGTACTCTGCATAGAAGTTAAATAAGCAGGGTGACAATATACAGCCTTGATGTACTCCTTTTTCTATTTGGAACCAGTCTGTTGTTCCATGTTCAGTTCTAACTGTTGCTTCTTGACCTGCATACAGGTTTCTCAAGAGGCAGGCCAGGTGGTCTGGTATTCCCATCTCTTTCAGAATTTTCCACAGTTTATTGTGATCCTCACAGTCAAAGGCTTTGGCATAGTCAATAAAGCAGAAATAGATGTTTTTCTGGAACTCTCTTGCTTTTTTGATGATCCAGCAGATGTTGGCAATTTGATCTCTG
>NW_011494620.1:4166345-4182329 GCF_000754665.1 Bison bison bison | reverse complement strand
TGTTCCATGTTCAGTTCTAACTGTTGCTTCTTGACCTGCATACAGGTTTCTCAAGAGGCAGGCCAGGTGGTCTGGTATTCCCATCTCTTTCAGAATTTTCCACAGTTTATTGTGATCCTCACAGTCAAAGGCTTTGGCATAATCAATAAAGCAGAAATGCTAACACTAATAATTAATACTAATAATGATCAATACTCCAGTGCTCAGGAGAGAGAGGACACCCCCCCGCCTTGATAATAACAGAGCATGAAGAGATGCGGTTCAAGTCAGCTCGAGTGTCGCTGCCTCCAGGAAGCCTTCCTTCCTTGCCCTGCACTCCAATCAGCCAGGATAAGTCAGGGCTTCCCTCCTGTGGGCCGCACTTCCTGTGGGCAGCTGTGGGTTCAAAGCCCACCCCAGAGGATATGGGTTCTTCATCCTCACGTTCTCGAGCCTGGCATGGGCTCTGCCCAAGGGCACGTGACCACAAATCCCTTGGAAGGAATGGCAAGTCGCAACAATAAGGCCTGTTTTTCTGCCCTTCTGGCTGCAAATTCCAGCTTTCCCAGAACAGCTCTAGTCAGTTCCCCTGGTGCAAGGCTGCTGCGGAGGGTTTGGAGGGAGACCAAGCTAATAATCTTACCTCTGGGAAAAACGTGTGGTTTTCACTGCAGGTTTTGCTGTGGGTCTCGCCCTCTTGGCCTTGAGGGTGGTTCAAGTCTGTGTGCAGACACCAGGATATTGGATGCTAGAACATTCCTTGGAGATGACTTTGCCCAGCTCTACAATTCTTCCCATCTGGGTAGCAGAGAGGTTAAGTGACTCACTCAAGGACCCCGAACAAAGGGACACATCTTGGGATGGGGACCAGTGGCCCTTGGTTTCTAGATGAGCACTTTTCTCAGCCCTTGAGGGGTTTCACTGAGGGGAGGGAGGAGTTTCAGCCGATTTTGAAATCTGCGGGGCCGTCCGGCTGGTGGAGCTGAGGCTGGAACAGCCACCCTGCTTGAGAAGCCTCCAGGCTGCTCGGGGCACCTGAGCTGCTGCAGGGACAGGAAGTACTTTCAGAGTTTTAGCCCCAAAACCTCAGAAACTTTTTGATGATGCATTAAATGTCAAGTATATTGTTGAGAGGAGGGGGGAGGAAAAAAAACCGAACAACGAGGTATCAGTCTTGTTCCTGAGATGACAGGACATACTCAGTGACATTACAGGAAGTCACACTGTCAAAATACAGAGAGACTAGTGTCTGGGGGACCACACCTTATAATAAACTGTACTGAGTACAAAAGAGCTTTCACAGGCACCTTCTGAGGCACAGCTGGAGGAGGAGGGGTGGGGAGAAGGCAGTGGGGGCTACTGAGTGGGGAGCTTTGCTGTGAGGAGCAGAGCAGAGAATTTAACTGAAAAGACTGCTTTGTCTTGGAGGGACTTCCCAGGCTTCAGGCAATTATCATGAAGATTTAGGTAAAACCGAGGTTAAAAAAAAAAACCCAAAAACCATAATTGAAGGAAAAGGATTTTTCCATCTTGTTTCTGCCTACGTGATGGACATGAGTTTGATTAAACTCCAGGAGTTGGTGATGGACAGGGAGGCCTGGCGTGCTGCAGTCCATGGGGTCGCAAAGAGTCAGACACGACTGAGCGACTGAACTAAACCTGATTTGTCTCCTAGGGCCATCATTGCCAGATTTGGGTGGGACTGGAAGGTACTCTTAGGGATCACCTTGTCCAACGTATGGCGCCTCGAAGCCAGCAGATGTTCTTAGCTCAGGTCCTCGGCTAGATAATGGCTCAGCAAGCCTAGCCCCCTAAGGCAGCCTGGCCCCAAGCCCTTCTCTTCCTGTGGCCACACCCATCCGTTCACCCATCTCCTCTTCAAGTGAGCGGTCTCCCCCGGGGGCCAAGTTCTCTAGGGCAAGTGTCTAGCCCTGCAGGACACTGGTTTGCTGAGTGAATAAATGAAAACTGGTTAGGACCTGGGCCAGACTCCTCCACACAGTCGTGTGTGCAAACTGTAGAGCTGTTTGAAACACCAAAGGACTTAGGTTTAAAGGGTGCGGTTGCCTGGGTGTGTTTGAAAGTGAGGCAGGGTTCCTATGCTGCTCATGCATCTCTCTCTCTCTCCCAAGCCTAGGTGTTTCTCTCTCTTATTTCCATCTCCAGCCCTGATCCTCCACTGGGCCCATCTCTCCAGTTGGCCTGGCTTGACATCCCCACTAAAATATTCAGCAGGCATCTCAAGTGCCATGTGGTCAAACCACTCTCCTCCCCCTTCTTTTTCTCTCACGTCTGTTCTCCCTGAATCTAAAGAGTTGCTCCTGGTTCTTCTGTTTCCCCTCCAACCCCAAGAAAGTCCTACTGGCTTCACATTTCCCAAGTCAGACCTCCGCCTCTCCCTCCCTCAGTCAAGCCGTCCCCATCTCCCCTTGTGTTCTCTGGCCACTCCGACTTTCCTTCTGTTTCATAGTTAGTGTGCACCTCTTGGACTTTGCACACTCCTTGGAAGAAAAGCTGTGACAAACCCGGACAGCGTGTCAAAAAGTAGAGACATCACTTTGTGACAAAGGTCCGTATAATCAAAGCTACGGTTTTTCCAGTAGTCACTTAAGGATGTGAGAGTTGGACCATAAAGAAGGCTGAATGCCAGAGAACCGATGCTTTCAAACTGTGGTGCTGGAATAGACTCTTGAGAGTCCTTTTACTGCGCGGAGATCAAACCAGTCAATCCTAACAGAAATCAACCCTGAGTATTCACTGGAAGGACTGACGCTGAAGCTGAAGCTCCCATACTTTGGCCACCTGATGTGAAGAGCTGACTCACTGGAAAAGACCCTGATGCTGGGGAAGATTGAAGGCAGGAGGAGAAGCGGATGACAGAGGATGAGATGGTTGGATGGCATCACCGACTCAATGGACGTGAGCCTGAGCAAGCTCAGGGAGGTAGTGAAGGACAGGGAAGCCTGGCGTGCTGCCGTCCACGGGGTCTCAGAGAGCTGGACGTGACTGAGCGACTCAACGACGACAACAACAAGCACTTTGCACCTGCTGTTTCGTCTTTCATGGAGTCTCTTGCCCGAATCTTTGCAAGGCTGACTCCTTCCCACCTGGTTTGGTCTTCGCTCAGACCTTATCCCTTATAGAGGTCCCCCACCCTCCTTGTCCCAGACTTATCACCCCTTTTGCCTTTATTTTGTTTTGAGGATACTTACTCCTCTCAAGCAGTCTCTTTTATTTATATCTTTGCTGGTTTATTATCCATCTCCCCACCCTGAAGAGTAGCCAACAGCGGGGCAGGGGCTTGTGTGTCTCCCACACCTAGACCCGTGTCTGCCACATAGTACATTCAATGAATACTTGTTCAGTGAACAAAACGCTGGCATCTCACGGTCCCTGCCTCTCACGGGTCTCTGCTGCCTTCCTCTCCACCATTCTTAAGTACCACACCGCGCTGGAGAAGCCACAGAGGAGTTCAAGGACACTCACAAAACCTTTGAAAATAAAAGGGGCTCATTTCAGCTTCTTACAGTCGTAGCAGAGCGAGGGGCTGCGTTTCCTGCTTTGAACGCCTCCGGGGAGGCATGCCCCCTTCTCACTCGCTAATGAGAAGGCTCTGAGCTCTGCGGGGGCCCAGAAGGAGAGCTGTGGGCGAGATCTGTGCCTCTGCTCTCACTAGCTGTGCTGCGGGGCGTTTCGTGGGGAGGGTGACCCACCCTCTCAAGCACTTTTAAAAACACTTGGAGCGTGCCTGGCTCTCCGCAATGCCCAGCACGCAGAGCATCCCCCCATCCACATCTTCACTGTCCCACCACCTGGTGTTACATCTCTGTGCCTCCCGGGGCCTGGATCTGGGATGACCAGCCTACTGAGGGTGTTTCTAGGACATGGGACTTGTTGCTGCCCAAGCCAGGAGGTCCCAGCCACTCATGCCGTCGTCACCTCCCTGTGCAGGCAGGGACGATGGAATCAGCACACCTGGGTGCCCGCCTGGCCCAGGGTTCTGGGAAAAGAAAAATATATCCTTTCCCCACTCCGGCCCTTAGCTCATCAGCTTTAAAGATGTACGTACTTTTCTTCTGTCATTTGTTTCTAAATGACACTGCACACCTTCAGTGCCAGGACCGAAGCTTTGGGGAACCTGGATTTCCATGCCAGGCTTGGGGGTTGGAATGTCCTGTTTTGGCGACAGGATTTCAAGGTTGACTCTGCGTTTGCATTCTCATGTTTTCCACTCTTGCCTTTGTTGTCTCTTCTTCATATGATAATTTAGCGAGTCTCGGTCAACTTTGCAATGATTCTGACGGGGCACGCAGGTCGTGGGGTCAGAGGTTAACAGCAGCAAAGCCTTCAGGGGCCCTGAGACAGCCCAGAATGGGAATACACACGCCCCGCTAGGGCCTTATCTGAGGGTGAGCCTGGTGGGATCCCCCGAGGAATGATGAGAGAATCCAGGGCTCCTTCAATGCCACTCTGACTCCTTTCGACATTTTCTGGCGACCACCCACGACTGCTGGGTCCTTTCCCCACGATGCTCAGACCACCCATTCTCTTTGGCCGCGTCCTCCCAGGATCCTTTGTCTCTTTGTCTCTCCATCTCCTCTCGCCTTGGACAGGACAGCCTTTGCAATCTTAGATGGTTTCTCCGGAGGCTAATTTCACTGACCTTTCTGCTGGCCAGTGGGAATTCTTGTTGTTCAGTCCCTAAGTTGTGTCTGACTCTATGAGACCCCATGGTCTGCAGCACGCCAGCCTTCCCTGCCCTTCACCATCTCCTAGAGTTTGCTCACACTCATGTCCATCGACTTGATGATGCCATCCAACCATCTCATCCTTTGTCGCCCCCTTCTCCTCCAGTCCTCAACCTTTCCCATCATCAGGGTCTTTTCCAGTGAATCAGTTCTTTGCATCAGGTGACCAAAGTATCAGAGCTTCAGCTTCAGCATCCGTCCTTCCAATGGATATTCAGGGTTGATTTCCTCTAGGGTTGACTGGAACTAGTTAATTAACTTCAGTTAATTAACTAACTTCAGTTAATCAGTTAACGAGATTATTTAGCTAAAAGGTAAACAGATGAAGATATTCTAATTAATTAATGAGAAAGAGGTTAAAAGTTTAAAGGAGTCTGTTTGATTTAATTTTTTTTTGAGTGACTGCAATGGGTATCCCTTCTTGGGCAGTGACACTGAACAATCCCGGGTGGGGCTGGGGGGAGGATTCAAGGCACCTGGGCTGTCACCCCCAGGCTCCTGTTGTACCTCCTAGTCTGGAACCCCTGTCCTGACCCCGTCACCAGTGCCGCCCCCCGAACCAGGAGCAAGGCGGGGACCCCTGACAGCTCCCTAGCTGCATACTGGCAGTCTCTTTGTATCTCAGCTTTAAAACTGGCTCATGGGTTAGTTAATTGCTAGATGTTTCTACAAGCCTGAGTTGTGAACGGCTCAAACTGGGCCTCTCCTTGACCATATTCACCATTTTAGTTCCAAACCTGCTCTCCCTCCTGTATGTGGCATTTCAGGTGTGTGATCTTATTTTCCATGGCACCCCTTAACCCCTGAGCCATCCAATCGAGAGACCTCGGAGTCACTGTCTCACTCGCCCTCCCCACTTCCTCCTCCCACCCCCATGGGCCAGACCATCCTGCGCTGGCGTCCTTCCTGGGTCACTGCAAGTCTTCTAGCTGTTGTAAACCTTGCATCTCTGCAGGCTGGCCTCCCAGGCCTGTCCAGGTCATCTCAAGGCAGGTAGAACGATTATATCCTTCCCACGACTGCCCTGACCTCCACTTTGGCAATGTTCTAGGCCTTCTAGCTGACCTCCAGCCTCACTCACTTCTTCCACCCTGTGCTCTGGCCACGTCACAGGCGCTGCTGACTCCTAGTTTTGCTTATGCTTTTCCTTCAACCTGACTTCTCTAGCGCTGGATCTCCCATCCAGCCTCTGAAGCCACCTCCTCTGTGAAGCCCTCTTTGGTTTTCCCTAAAACGAATGAATGGCTGTGGGGCCTGCCAGCGCTTTCTCCGCACCTCTTTCCTTGCCCCTGCTGTGTGTTCCTGTTGTTCCCTCCACTGCACTGGATCTGGAGCTCCCAGAGGCTGTGGGCGGTGCTGCCTCACCGGCGGGTCCCGGATCCGTGTGTTGGCCTGACCTCTCTACCTAAGCTAACTTGGCTGCAGCAAGCTGGGGGCCTCCATCTCTCCCTTAATGGGCATTGGGTGGGTGGGTGAGGGGTTTCCCTAGAAACTGCCACTTCAAAGGCATTCGGGAGAAAAAAAAATGGAGCTAAATGAGGCAACATTGTTTACTACTTAAGAAGATGCTTTCCTGGTCCTTCCTGCACCTGGGAAAAACTTCCACTTTGACCTTGATGGTTCCCTGTCTAGCAAGAGAGCTGTGACAAGCAGGCCCAGAGAGGCGGAGCGGGCTGGGGCTCCTCTCCCTGCAGCCACGGCCCGGGAGAAGGGGGTGCGGGGTCCCCGCTGGCTTGGCCGTGTAGTACCCCTCTCCTCACCTGTCTGTCCAGGGCGGGTGTTTGCCTTCTCACCCCTGGAGGCTGTACCTTCTTCTCATCCACGGAAAGGTGAGGACTCCTGCTTCTGCCTTGTTACTGACCACACTTGTTTTGCTCCGAAAATCTCAGTAAGGGAAGCCCTGGGCTGCCTGCCGCGTGGGAGTCCTGCCCTGATCCTCGCCTCTGGGTGCCCGCATGTCCACAGCGGCCCTTTGTGCTGGCTGGGCCCTCCCTCCTGCAAATGACCTGGAATAGCACTGGTCTCCACACCTCTCTGGCCGCAGAAGGAGGCATGACCGCGGCGAGGCCAGGGCCTGGAAGCCATTTTCGACTCAGGCAGGAAAAATAAACAGATGGGCGAGGTGGCCGTCCTTGAAGTCTTGCTGTCACTATTCACCATCACCGGTGGTCAGCGGATGGAGTATTTAGGACTTGGATTTGCAGTTTGTCAACTGATGAAACAATAGGGCTTATTGAGCAACTCTCGTGGGCCCACGGCTTGTAGGCCTGTTTTACAGAGGGAAAAATGGAGTGACAATCAAGAAATTGTACTCGATCCAGAAACAAACACGACCTGGGCTGTTGTGGTGGGTACTTTTTGTGCTGAGTCACGGGGCCTTCTTGCGGCCCCAGAGCGAAGGAGAACAGCCTCCTGTGGTCAGTGGATTTTTACTGCTGTCCCTTCGGAGTGATGGCTCCTACTGATCCTGGTCCTTTCCTGCCCAGCTTCTGCCTGTCCTGCAAATATGGCACATTGGGCCAGGCAGGCCCCCGGGGGAGAGCCCACGAGGACAGAGCAGCAGCCTCGAGTGGCTGCAAAGCTGCTGTCCTTTTCTCAGCCACGGTTTAGCAGTCGGGAGGTATGTGGGGAGGAGCCCTGACAACCAGCTCCTTCTCGGGTGTCACACGGGGGCCCGATGAGATGAAAAGAGCGGAGGGTGCCTGCTGGGGAGGCCCAGGCAGGGGCTTTCTTCCCTGCCCTCCGCTGTTCCCCGGGACTGCCAAGTCCCAAACTGGAGGAGCATTTTCAAAGCGAGGGCTTCTCCCTCCTTGGCAGGCTCCTTAAAGCCGGCCTCGCTCTCATGATGCCCGAGAGAGCCTGGAAAAGGCTCTTTTTGTTCGTGCTGCCCAATGGGGACCTCCTCGCCAGGGTGTGAGCTGGAGGACACTGGAGGCAGGGCCACTCGGGTAGGGGACAGCAGGCAGGCAGGCAGCTAGGCTGCAGAACTGGGGAAGGGGCCGGGGGTGGATGGAGGGCTGGCAGTGTGGACCCCGGGTCCTCGGAATAGAGTGAAAAAAGTCAGAGAGAAAAACACATATACTAATGCATATATTTGGAATCAAGAGAAATGGTACAGATGAACATATTTTCAGGGAAGGAATGGAGTTGCAGATGTAGACACGGGCGGGGCGGGGGGAAGGAGAGCGTGGGACAGAGAGAAGCGCTGACGTATATACACTACGCTGTGCGGAATAGCTGGCTAGCGGGAAGCTGCTGTGCCGCACGGGGAGCTCAGCCTGGTGCTCTGTGATGACCTCGAGGGGTGGGATGGGGTGGGAGGTGCGAGGCTCAAGAGGGAGAGGATATATATAGAGACATATCTACGTATTTGTATATATACAACTATGACTGATTGGTGGTGTATGGCAGAAATCAACACAACCTTGTGAAGCAATTATCCACCAATAAAAAAAGAGAGACTCTAACCACACGGCCTACTAGGTCCTTTTAGAGGTTGGAGGCAAAGAGTACTTATGCTTTTTCTTTTGTTTTTATTTTTTTTTCATTTTGCACAGCAGTGTTTGGTATACAAACAACACGTCCCATCTGTGGTTGATGCATCATTAGCAATAGACAGAAAAGAGACGCTGCCTTGGAATTTAGGGATGTCAAGACATGAATTCTTTATTTTTATTTATTTATTTTTTTGCCACGCTGCATGGCATTTGGGATCTTAGTTTCCTGACCAGGGATCAAATCCATGCCCCCTGCATGGGAAGCACATAGTCTTAACCACTGGACTGCCAGGGAAGTCCCAGGACATAAATTCTTTAGAAAAAAAATTTCTATTTCCAGACCTCAACTGACCATTTTTCACAGAAAGGTGGGGTTTTCATCTGTTCTGAAATGAAGGCCATCTGAGACGTGTCACCATGATTAATCCCAGAGTATAGCCTAGAAATCGTGGGTGACAGCCCAGAAGACGTTGTCAAGCACAAATATCACTTCTGCTTATAGCAACATGGATTTCTGCCCCTGGGAAGCAATCCCAGAGGCCCGTTCCACCCTTTGTCTCTGGCAAACCTTTTTAATTGAAATCTTTTAATTGTGAGCATGCTGGCTCTCTAACTCAATTGTATTAATCTCTTAAGATGTCTTGATGTAGCTATTTATTGCTAAAAATTGATTGTAAAATATCATTGAATCAGCTGAAGATTTATATGTTTTCTATAAAACATAAAAAGTAAATTTCATTTGGACCCAATGAAAGGTGACTTAACACATTACTCCCTAAGTATGGCAAGAATGTGGAAGAAGAAAATAAATGATTTCTCCCTTGAACAATTCTTGTGTGCCTGCGTGCTTAGTCGCTCACTCATGTCTGACTCTGCGATCCTTTGGACAGTAGCCCGACAGGCTCCTCTGTCCATAGGATTTTTTAAAGATTTATTTATTTTTATAAATGTGTTTTCTGGTTGTGTTGGGTCTTTGTTGCTGCTCACGGGCTTTCTCCAGTTGCAATGAGTGGGGTCTACTCTCCGTTGCAGTGCTCGGGCTTCTCATTGCCGCGGTTTCTCTTGTTGCAGACCGCGTGCTCATGCACGTGGGCTTCCGTAGTCGCGGTGCACAGACTTAGTTGCTCCGAGGCACGTGGGATCTTCCGGTACCAGGGATTGAACTGATGTCCCTTGCATTGCAAGGCAGATTCCTAACCACTGGACCATCAGGGAAGCCTGTCCATGGGATTTTTCAGACAAGAATACTGGAGTAGGTTGCCATTTCCTTCTCCAGGGGATCTTCCCGACCCAGGGATTGAAGCTAAGTCTCCTGTGTCTCCTGCATTGCAGGCAGATTCTTTACCCGCTAAGTCACTGGGGAAGCCCGAGCAATTCTTAGTAAGACAAAACAGAAAAAAAAAAAAAAGAAAGAAAATCAACAAACCAAATGAAATAAAACAGTAACAGAAGACCTCTCCTGCCCTATAGTTAGTCCAGTTTGTGCAAAGTTGGTACCAGGTTTTATGACCTAAGTTTCACCCATTGTTTCAGTGGATTTGGACATTTATCTTTCAAAACACGCTATTTCCAAGGAAGGTCTGAATTGGTTTGCTTTTGCCATGCACTTGCAAAGCGGGCTATCGAACCGGTTCCCAAGCGAAACAGAGGCCCTGGAAAGACGATATGCCTTCCTTCCTGACTCAGATATTTCAGGATTGGGGAAACAGGGTTTCCTGTGTTCTCACAAGGGTTTGAGATAAAGAAACCCAGGGCAGTCTCAGAAAGACCTGAGCCTGGAGTGAGCAGGAGGCAGTTGTTTTTGTGTGCCTTCTATGGTGAGACGCAGGCCCAGCCAGGCTGCATGCGTGCAGACAGGACGTGACGTGGGGTGAGGTTTGTAGCTGGGAAGAGGTCTCTGGAAGCCTGTGATGTCAGCTCCCTGGGAAGTTCAGCCTTTCCCCTCTTCCTCCCACCAGCCCTCATGGTGCCGTCCCTAGGTGATGCGCGCAGCGGTGTGTTCCCTCTGTGTCGTTCGCATGGCAGAGCATCAGCCATTCCGAAGTGGTGCCCTCTGGGAATGTTTATTTAGTCTACAGTGTGTGTTCCCTTTGTCTCTATGTTCAGCAAAACAGAGAAGTAGGTAAAATTTGCCTTCCGTGTGTTTCCCCATCCTCCATCCAATTTCCCTTTTTGTGTTTTCCCCGCCCTCTTCCTCTTGGCTTCCTGCGCCCAGGAGTCCCTACCGCCTTAATGAAAGTCATTTGAACACTTAATTTATCCACAGATACTGGTGTCTGATAACTGAGGCCTCTTCTAGATGTTTATTGAGTTTAAAAGAAGTCCATGAAAGAAAAAAAAATAGGCAACTACCAAATGTACAGTGATAATAAAATGGCCCCATGGAAGGAAAAACCCAACAGCATGCTAACAAAAAGTTTATGTTTGTTGGAAGGACAGGAGTGGGGGGAAAGGAAACGGAAGGAATTATAAGCTCATTAATTTTCTCATCTTTCTTAGCTGGGAGGTAATGGGTACTATTTGATTTCTGAAGCTAACTGAGGAATAGAAATTTAGGCATCTTATTTAAAGTGGAAAAGGTAACGACTATATGAACGGCAATGCAAACGATACAGTAAGGAAAGCATAGGAAATGTAAATGAAGCATTAAAAGTGGAAGAGATATTCAAGAGGACACTATCATGAAAAACAAATGTATTTTAATAATAAGTGCCATTGGGAGAAACCTATTTATTAAAAGAAATAAATGTATGGAATGGGTAAAAAATAACCTAAACACAGCTATGTCTTGTTTTTAAATATACATATATATACCTAAAACAAAGTGACTCAGAATCAGAGATAGTGCTTAAACTCCCAGAAATATCTCTCTAATGGTGGAATTCCAGGCGCTGTGGCATTTGGGAGGAGTAGATATTTTTGGACTAAGCTATCCCAGCCTCTAAAATCAGACCATGTGGTTGCCAGCTCATGAGATCAGCCCTGTGTGCATCCGTGTCTGTTCTAGATTGCTGGGCTTCCAGAGGGTAGGGGCTGCGCCTGCTTTGTTTAATTCCAGGCATTTCAGAGAAGGACCATGTGAGGACATACATAGTTTTTGACGTTGAAGGGGCTCAGAAGAGGCGGGTGAGAGACACTTGCTCCCACCAGTCCATAGTGTAGAGTATCTGTGGTCAAGTCTTTCAGGAAGTTATGGTACCTATTTTGGGCTTTGAGTGTGCTATTTGATATCTCTAAGCATTCGTATTTAATACGTCAGGGCTTGATTTATCAGGGTTCCCCGGTGTATCATGATTTCTGAGAAGTGGAGTTAGATAGATCTGGGCTTAACTATCAATTCTTTCCCCTCCCCGCTGTAAGAACTTGGGAAAAGTACTTAAAATTTCTGACCTTCCTCTGTACCATATGTACCATTACATCATCTGTACAATGGATTAATTCATTCATTCAATAATGATTAGTTGAAAGCCTACTCTACGGCAGTCTTTATCCTGGATATTGTGAATATCTCTCTTTTCATGGAATTTACATTCTAATAGACCAGGGTAGAAAATAATAACAATCAGCAACTAAATGCATAATACGTCAGGTGGAATAAGCAATGGAAAAAAAAAAAAAGGGATGGTCTTCCCAGGTGGCGCTAGTGATAAAGAACCCATCTGCTAATGCAGGAGACTTAAGAGACACAGGTTTGATCCCTGGGTTGGGAAGATCCCCTGGAGGAGGGCGTGGCGACTCACTCCAGTATTCTTGCCTGGAGAATCCCATGGATAAAAGAGCCTGGCTGGCTACAGTCCATGGGGTCATGAGGAGTCAGACACGACTGAGCAACTTAGCATGTACGTGGGGTGATGGAGCAGTGATGGTGATGTGAGTGTGTGTATGAGTGGGTGCCCGCCATGGACAGGACAACTTGGCCTGGGGAGGAGCCTTTGATACCGGAATGAACTGAGAGCTGGGCGCTCTTCCTTGCAGAGGGGACATGTGAAGACTATAACACAGGAGAAAAGTGGCTGAAGTGAAACAAGTAGGGACAAAGGAGGGGACAGAGAATTGTGGAGTCATGTAGAATATTCTAGGCTATGGGAAGGACTACAGATCTTTTCAGGAGCCTGCTCAGAAACCCCTGTGGGGATTTGAACCGAGAATCAATCGATACGATCTGATTGATTTAAAAAAGAAAGGATCACTCTGGCTTCTGAGCGGAGAATAGACTGAATCATCAGAAGTGGCAGCAGGGAGCCAAGTTAGGAGACACGATGGATTCTTAGAGCAGAATTCAGCAGTGGAGATGGTGGGAAGCGGATGATTCCGGATCTGTTTGAAAGGCGGAGTTTGCAAGATTTATCTAGCACGTTGGATGTGGGATGAGAAAGAAAGAAGTCAACGATGACTTCAGATATTTTTTTTTGGTCTGAGACACTGCAAGGATGGAGCTGCTGCCTCCTGCGATGAGGAGAAGCAGATGGAGGACCAGGAGTTCTGTTTCGCCATCTGAAAATCCTACTCCATATATAAGTGGAGACATTAAGTTGGAAGTTGGGAATGAGAGACTGGGACTCAGGGGGTGTAGGTGGGCAGGAGATGTAGAGACTCAGAAAATAAAGCCTTGATATCAGAAGACATAATTTATGGGGTGATGTAGCCAGAGAAGAGAACAGTCCCATGGGTCGCTTGGTGTTTAGGGGTCAGAGGGAACAGGAGGAATTAACACAGGCCAGTTGGGTGGGAAGGAAAACAAGATCAGTGGGATCCTGAGAAGTCAAGTGAAGAAAGAGTGTCAAGGGGGAATCTTCAACTCTGCCAAAGGCTGCTGGTGGTCAAGTGAGGTGAACCCCGGAATTGGCAATATCGCAAGGACTGCATGAGGTAATGTTAGTACAGTGCCTAGCACAGGGAACAGACACTCCACAAGGGTTCTGTAACCAAGTGTGACTAGTATCTGGCTTTCATGGGGCTTCCCTGGTGGCTCAGGGTTGTTAGGAGGATTGAGTGGGTTGTTTTGTATAAACACTTTAGATGTTTAGAACTGGCACAAAGTAAGCACCATGCCAGTTCATATACATTAAGCAACAGTCGTTTCATTGCTTAGTCATGTCTGACTCTTTTGCGACCCCATGGCCTGTAGCCCGCCACGCTCCTCTGTCCATGCGATTTCCCAGGCGAGAATACGAAGGGGGTTGCCATTTGCCTCTCTAGGGGATCTTCCCAATCCAGGGATCGAACCCGTGTCTCCTGCATTGGCAGGTGGATTCTGTACCACTGAGCCACCTGGGAAGCCCCTTATCTATTCTTTTTCAAATTCTTTTCCCATTTAGGTTGTTATAGAATATTGAGCAGAGTCCTTACACTACACAGTAGGTCCTTATTGGTTATCTATTTTAAATATAGCAGTATGTACACATCAATCCCAAACTCCCAATCAATACTTTTGGGTGATGCTGCAGCTTGACCCCTTCCCAGACTCCCAGCCCTGTCTACCGACCCTTCCACCTGTAAGGGTAACAGGACACTCACTCACTGGGTAAAACAGCTCAAGATTTTTGACCCTGACCGTCCTGGCTCCTCCTTTTTCAGACAGTAATTCTTCCTTCACCCAATTGTTCAGCCCCTTCCCAAATGGCTTCTTTGTTCCTCAGTTCATCTCTACCATATCCAACCAATTAGCAAGTTTTAGTGGCTCTCCTTTCGTTTTTTACTTATCATTTTATTTAGAAATTTCCAGTTTTATTGCGATACAGTTGACATACAGCTTTATATTAGTTTAAGGTGTATGGCATAGAAATTTGACATGTGTGTATGTTACGAAATGATCTCCACAATAAGTTTACATTCTTTGCCTCACATAGTTACAGAATTTTTGTGTGTGTGTGATGAGAATATTTAAGATCTACTCTCTTAACTTGGGGCTTCCCTGATGGCTCAGATGGTAAAGGATCCGCCTGCAATTGCAGGAGACCCGGGTTCAATGCCTGGGTCGGAAAGACTGCCTAGAGAAGGGAATGGCAACCCAGTCCGGTATTCTTGTCTGGAGAATCTCATGGACAGAGGAATCTGGTGGACTATAGTCCTTGTGGTTGCAGAGTCAGACCCCTACTGAGAGACTAACACTTTTACTTTTCTCTTAATTTAAAAATGTTAAAAATTATTTAAAAAATTTTTTTTATTTGGCTGTGCCAGGTCTTGGTTACAGCACAAGGGATCTTTGATCTTCGTTGTGGCATCCTGGATCTAGTTCCCTGACCAGGGATCAAACCTGGCCTCCTGCATTGGCATGTGGAGTCTTAGCCACTGGACAGCTATGGAAGTCCCTGCTTTCTTAACTTTTGTTGTTATTGTTTACTCTCTTAACTTTTAAATAGACAACATTGTTGTTCAGTCACCCAGTCATGTCCAACTCTTTGCGACCCCATGGACTGCAGCACACCAGGCCTCCCTGTCCCTTACCATCTCCTGGAGTTTGCCCAAGTTCATGTCCATTGCATCGGTGGTTCCATCCAACCATCTCATCTTCTGATACCCTCTTCTCCTTCTGCCCTCAATCTTTTCAAGCATCAGGAACTTTTTTAATGAGTCAACTGTTCATATCAGGTGACCAAAATACTGGAGCTTCAGCTTCAGCATCAGTCCTTCCAATGAGTATTCAGGGTTAATTTCCTTTAAAATTGACTGGTTTGAGCTCCTCAATGTCCAAGGGACTCTCAGTACTCTTCTTCAGCACCACTGTTCAAATGCATCAATTCTTTGGCGTTCTGCCTTCTTTATGGTCCCTCTCTTACAACTGAGAAGACCATAGCCTTGACTATACGGACCTTTGTTGGCAGCGTGACGTCTGTGCTTTTCAACACACTGTCTAGGTTTGTCATAGCTTTCCTGCCAATACAGTGGTTTAACTATTTTCACAGTATTGCCCAAATAGGACCTCTGGTCCCCACTGCCACTGCAGCTACTGTTAAATTAACCAAACAAAGGAGTTGTTAGACTGAGAAGACCCTAATGCCTGGCAGCCTAAATCTAGGTCTGTAAATGCCTGCAGGTTGCAGAATCAAAACACTAAGGGTCACCTGTCACAAACAGCCACTCAGGCTTTAAGTTGTAGTCAATCAAATAATCCCCTTGCTTTGCTTCCAGTTTTTCTCTGTAAAAGTCTATCCCCAGTTCCTTTCCAAGAACCAATCTAAACCACTTCTGCTTTGGCCCTGCCCACTTCAAGTAGATTTTTGCCCAAGTCAACTCTTAAGATTTTTCATTTGCCTGTTTATCGCTCAGCACCACCCTAACCCCAGTCAGCTTTGCCTCCTCGGTCAGGAAGATCCCCTGGAGAAGGAAATGGCAACCCACTCCAGTATTCTTGCCTGGGAAGTCCCACGGACAGAGGAGCCTGACGGGCGATAGTCCAGGCCATAAAGGGGCACGACCGAGCACACGTGTGTCAGCACACAGCAGCCAACCCAGTCATCTTGACTTCCAGCCTGGTTTATTTTGGGGTTTCTTACCTGCTCATTCTAGTCCCCAAGAAAAGCCTTTAAGAAAGTTACTTGACTGTGCCAGGTCTTAGTTGCTGCACGTGGGATCTAGTTCCCTGATTAAGGGTTGAACCCAGGCCCCCTGCATTGGGAGCTTGGAGTCTTAGCTACTGAACAGCCTGAGAAGTCCCACGAATGGACTTTTAAATGTGTCTGCTCATGTTAACCCTGCTCACTTAAAAGTGCACATACGCTCCTGGACCCCTTGCCCGAGCTTCAGAACCACCCGCCTCC
>NW_011494620.1:4165997-4166245 GCF_000754665.1 Bison bison bison | reverse complement strand
AACCCCGCCTCGCTGGCTTCCCTCATCGCAACCCTCCCGTCCTCCTCCTGTTCCCTGTGCTTGGTCCCTCTGCTCCTTGAACACCAGGTTCTCCCTGGCTCCTTCTCTACCTCTCTCTGCAGTGCCCTGCCTCCAGGTCCTGACATGGCTAGCTTCTGGTTTTCAGCACAGAGATGAACAACTTGAGCAGACCCCGCCCTGAGCCCTTTGAGGTGGCTTCAGACCACCCCGTGCCTCCTCCTGTCTCC
>NW_011494620.1:4160061-4165897 GCF_000754665.1 Bison bison bison | reverse complement strand
CTCCCAGCATCTTGGGTCTTGGGAGAGAAACCCAAGGGAGGGCTCAGGCACCTTCCCTGTGCTCCTCCATCCTCACAGTTTCATCCGCCTCCTCCTCAGACCCAGGGTTTTTTGCCTGGTTCCACATTGACTCGAGAGAGTCAGTCTATCTCACAACGATTTCCAACTATAATTTTTGCATTTTGGTAAAGACTGAGACTTCTTTTCAGGGAAGCTGCATTTAGGGTTTGCGCTGTGGGTGACTGTCGGTGGGGCTTTGCTGAGCTGCCTACAGCCTTGTGATCCACCCTCCCTCCATCCGAGGTGAGAAGGGTTTGTGCCAGCGAGCAGGCTACTGATTCAGTTCCACTGAAAAAACTGATGGAGAATCCTCAAGATGAATTCAAGGCTGGCTTCTGACTCAGAGTTGATTCCTCACAATCTCTTTTCTGGGATTCAGAAAGATATGGAAGTGTTCCTGAGCGCTGGAAGGGACTCTTGATGACATCTAGCCTCGTGCTGAAAATGTCTTCTATAAATATGTAAAAAATAAAAGAAGCTTTCTGCTTTATGGGTATGATGCCCAGGGCGGTGGGTCGACCTGCCCAAGGCCATCTGCTTTCCTTGGGCTTCCGTCAGTCCAGTAGCATCTTCATCTAGAAGATGCTAGAACTCAGCTCTCTGAAAGGACAAGGGTCCTGATCCCAGGGCAGGGCAGCCAGAAGTGCTACCAGGGGATAGAGGAAGAATGAGGATGGGAGAGGACCAGAGCAGGGCAAGGGCGTGGAGGGAGGGGAGTTGGGGGGGGTGCGGGAATGTGGATTTCCCATCTGCAGACAAGTCTGCCTTTGAATGGCAAACACTTTGGCAGGAGCCTGCCTGCTGCAGATCTAAGATAGTAGCTGCCTGCCTCTTAGCCTTCTAGACTGAGTTCCTCCACTCTCTTATCATCTTCAATTCACAGCAAACAATGGGCTATTGACGAAGCTTTCAGAGCTGTGGGTGTTCTCCGAGAGAGGCCGGCCAGAACACCGGCATCTCTGGCTTTTGCTTCAACTCCATCTCTCAGAAATATGAAACCCGGGAGTCTTCCTCCTCCTCACTTCCCAGTCTTAGGGCACAGGCAGCTGGGGAAGGGAACCTTGGGCCCAGGGTGCAAGTGTGTGTGTGTGTGTGTGCACGCGCATCGGCGTGAGTGCATGTGTGTGCATATGTGTGTGTTTGTGGTGAAGGTGTGTAAGAGGAGGACAAGGTGCATCACTCTGGCAGCGTTGTCAGCGCTTCCCACTCAGCTTTCCTAGGGCGGGTGTGCGCCGAGGTGAAGCCCTGTGGGCTGGAAAATGAGAAAGCTTATCAACAAGTCTCCTCTTGGAGGGGCAAGAAAAAGTTCCAGGGTCCTATTCTTCCCACAAAAGGTGAGCCAAGAAATGGACTCCCAAAGTCTTTTGTGCCCGGGTGCCCTTGGACTTGGAGAAGGCACTGGCACCCCACTCCAGCACTCTTGCCTGGAAAATCCCATGGGCGGAGGAGCCTGGTAGGCGGCAGTCCATGGGGTCGCTAAGAGTGAGACACGACTGAGCAACTTCACTTTCACTTTTCACTTTTGTGCATTGGAGAAGGAAATGGCACTCTACTCCAGCACTCTTGCCTGGAGAATCCCAGGGATGGGGGAGCCTGGTGGGCTTCCATCTATGGGGTCGCACAGAGTTGGACACGACTGAAGCGACTTAGCAGCAGCAGCAGCAGCAGCAGCCCTTGGACTCTTGGCAAGGACACTAGCATTCTGGGATGTTGCCCTTCAAGCCCCCACAGGAGTTAGCATCGGTCTGACAGACAGAGCCAGCTTCAGAGAAGGATCTTGAACCTTGGACAGCTCAGCTTTGGCCTCTGACAGGGTTCAGGACACAGCCCCCTCCAGAGGGACACTTTGCACGCAGACTACTTCCAGCTGAGGGAACGTGAAGAATGGTGTGTGCACGAAGACCTTCGCCTGAATTAGGTCATCAGACCTCCTGTGACAGGTGCCTCTCTGGCACCCAGAGGAAAGGCGAATCATCTCTGAAGACCACGCGGGGACACAGAGGAATTTGAATGAACAGGTCTTTCTTGGTTTCCTTCTTGTTTTGTTCTTATCTTCCCAGGATTGTCCACTGTTCAGCAAACCAGGCACAAAAATACTCAGGTTTAAAATCTCCCTGGGTCTTTATTTCCTTAGGAAAGTTCCTGTGTCGTGTAAAACTTAGATTGAATACACCTGTATGCTTTTCTCTCATAATCTGTTTTTGTTACAGGGGTCCCAGGTAAGAACATAAAAAGGGTAGAGGAGAGCTACCCCAGGTCCAGTTTCCCTCCTGGGTGAGCCCCTCTCCTCGGAGATAAGGCTGTTGGCAGTGATCTCAACTTGCATTAGAAATATCCCACGCAGTTCCCAAAGATTGAGTTTAATGATCAGTTTAATGATCAAGCTTCCCACCCCTGTTCCTCTGACACTGGCTATCCGGAGGTGAAATATGGGAGTCCACTAATGGTTTTTATCCCTCCATGGTTATGGGATGGAAGAAGTGTTTGTTTTGCTGGCTTTTCTTTCTTTTTTTGAACTGGCCTGTATTATTTAATTTATTTTTAGTTTTTTGGCCGCACTGCACGGCACGTGGGATCTTAATTCCCTAATCAGGGATTGAACCTGTGCCCTCTGCATTGGAAGTCGAAGTCTCAACCACTGGGCCACCGGGAAGTCCTGGGTTTTCATTGAGGAACTAAAAGGCCAGCTGGGTCCCTGTGTCACCGACACTTGGATCCCAGTGATGTAAACTGCCTGGGGATATTTAGCGGGCTGGTGTGCGCTCACTGGCCTTCCCATCCAGGACACAAAACAGGGTCTGCCTTTGTGCTTCTCTCCTAGAAGCGTGCACTGGCATGGATGGCAACACAGGACAGATTTCTGCTTTCTGCCGAGATGGAGAGAGAGAGAGAGAGACTGGATTTACTCCCTCATCTAGAACTGCTGAAATGTCAGACAGAAACGTATGAAATTGGACAGAAGGCAATGAAAACCAGCACTCTCTGTGAGATGAGAAGCAAAGGAGGTGAGCCCTGTGGTTGCCTCCACTTGCTGCCTTGAGAAAGTTCCAGGGACAGGAAAGGGCAGCCCGGGCTGGACTCCGGGAGGTAGGGTGGGAGCTGAGTGTCTGGGGAGCACAGGTTCACAGGGCTGGCAGCCACGGCACAGAGAGCGAGAGGAGAGCGCTACATCGAGAGGGGTCTGGAGGCGGCAGAGGCTTCCTTTCTGTACTTGGCCAAGTAGGAATCTACACAAGGCCAAGGCAAGAACCTCACGAGAGGGCTGGAAGCAACAGTGCCAGCACCCACACAGGGCTGGGAGTCGTGCCTCCTTGCACCAGACAGACCGGAAAATCTCCTGCTACCTGGAGCACTGGGGCGAGTACTCGGAAAGGTCTCGCCTTGGACCTCACCTAAATCAATAGCTTTTTCTCCTTGAAAGACACCATTTAGAAAACGAAAAGACGAGCCATGAATGTGGGAGAGAATATTTGCAGAGCGTATGTTTAATAAAGGACTTATATCTAGAATATATAAAGAACCCTCAAACTCAACATCGAAAAAAATGAACATTAAAAAAATAGGCAAACGCTTTTAGCAGAGACTTGACTAAAGAGGACGCTCAGCATCGTTAGTCATGTGGGCAATGCAAATAAAGCCAGGCTGGGTACCACTCTCTTCCCCTTTGAGCAGTTATAATGATAAGGACTGTTTATACCAAGGGTTGACAAAGAGGTGGACACACTGAAACTCCCCCACTGTGCTGGTGGGAATCAAGAAAGATACAACCACTTGAGGCAACAGTTGGGCAGTTTCTTAAACGATTAAGGATGCATTTACCATGTGATCCAGCTTATCCACTCCTGGGCATTTACTGAAGAGAGATGAAAGCATGTGTCCATCTGTATTAGTTTCCTAGGGCTGCCATAACAAAGAACTACAAACGGGTGGCTTAGAAACAACAGAAACATCACATATTTCTGAGGCTGGAGTCTGAGATCGAGGTGTTGGCAGGGCCAGCCTCCCTCTGAAAGCTGGGTGGGAATCCTTCCTTGCCCGCCTCCTCTTAGCCCTCTGTGCTTTGCTGGGACTCTTAGGTGTTCCTGGGCTTGCAGCTGCATAACTCCAGTCTCTGCTTTCACTGTCACAAGGAGTCCTCCCCGGGCCTCTGTCTTCACATGGCCATCTTCGTATAAGGACACCGGTCACAATGGATTAGGGGCCCGCCTACTCTTGGGGGGCTCATCTTTAATTCCATCTGCAATGATCCTTCTAGATAAAGTCATGCTGGGGATCAGTTCTGGGGATTACGACTTTAGCATATCCTTTGCTGCTAAACTGCTAAGTCACTTCAGTAGTGTCCGACTCTGTGCGACCCCACAGACGGCAGCCCACCAGGCTCCCCCGTCCCTGGGATTCTCCAGGCAAGAACACTGGAGTGGGTTGCCATTTCCTTCTCCAATGCATGAAAGTGAAAAGTGAAAGTGAAGTCGCTCAGTCGTGCCCGACTCTTAGCGACCCCTTGGACTGCAGCCTACCAGGCTCCTCCATCCATGGGATTTTCCAGGCAAGAGTACTGGAGTGGGGTGCCATTGCCTTCTCCTTATTGGGGGACAAAAATCAACCCATCACACCATCCAAAGATTTGCACATGACCATTTATAGCAATTTTGTTTATACTAGTCAAAAAAGAAAATAATGTGGACTTCCCTGGTGGGACAGTGGATAAGAATCTGCCTGCCAATGCAGGGACAAGGCTTCAATCTCTGGTCCAGGAAGATCCCATGTGTTGCGGGCAACTAAAACCCGTGTACCACAACTACTGAGCTTGAGCGCCGCAGCTTCTGAAACCTGTGTGCTTAGAGCCTGTGCTCTGAAAGTGGAGAGGCCACTGCAATGAGAAGCCTGTGCACCACAACAAAAAGTAGTTCCTGCCCACTGCAAATAGAGAAAGCCCTCACACAGCAACGAAGAGCCAGCACATAAAATAAAATGAACATTCATTTTATTTAAATAAATAACTAAAGGAATCTAATATTTGAGGTGAAACAGGTAGAGAGAAATGATTAAAAAAAAAAGAAAAGAAAAAGGAAACAATGCAAATGGCCACCAACAGGTTACTGGATAAACACATTTTGGTGTATTTATTAGAATATGACTCTGCAGTAAAAGGAACAAGCTATTGATATAGGCAAAAACATGGATGAATATTAACATAATTATGCTGAGTGAAAGAAATCAATCAGAAAAGAGAACATAGGATATGATTCCATGGGTATGAAATTCTAGAAAACATAAATTAATCTATAGTGACTGAGAGCAGATGAATGGACGTCGGTGGTTTCCTGGATATATACACTGTATGAGTTTCCTATTGCTGCTGTAACAAATTATCACAAACCTAATGGTGTCAGTGTATTCTCTTATAGTCCTGGAGGTCAGGAGTGTGAAATGAGTCTTATGGGACTAAAATCAAGGTGTTGGCAGGACTGTTTCTCTTGAGGCTCTAGGAGAGAATCTGTCTTCTGGCCTCTTTCAGTGTATGGAGGTTGACCTCATTCCTCTGTTTGTGGCTCCATCACCTCATCTCCTAATTTCGGTCTTCCCACCTTCCCCTGAGACTCTCTTTTTTTTTTTTTGTTTGTTTGTTTGTTTGTTTTTATTTATTTTTTTACTTTACAATATTTTTTTTTTTTTCCTCTAATTTTATTTTATTTTTAAACTTTACATAATTGTATTAGTTTTGCCAAATATCAAAATGAATCCGCCACAGGTATACATGTGTTCCCCATCCCGA
>NW_011494620.1:4144302-4159961 GCF_000754665.1 Bison bison bison | reverse complement strand
TTAAATGCTCTTTTGCTGAATTTGTGGGGGAGAAAGTGTTCTCCCCGTCCTACTCCTCCGCCATCTTGGCTCCTCCCGCTCCCCCTGAGACTCTCTTGGACTGCAAGGAGATCCAACCAGTCAGTACTAAAGGAAATCAGTCCTGAATATTCATTGGAAGGACGGATGCTGAAACTGAAACTCCAATACTTGGCCACCTGATGCAAAGAAGTGACTCCTTGGAAAAGACGCTGATGCTGGGAAAGATTGAAGGCAGGAGGAGAAGGGGACGACAGAGGATGAGATGGTTGGATGGCATCACCGACTCAATAGACATGAGTTTGAGTAAACTCCAGGAATTGGTGATGGACAGGGAAGCCTGGCATGCTGCAGTCCATGGGGTCACAACTGAGCAACTGAACTGAACTGAACCTGCCCCTTAGGAAAACCCTGTGACTACACTGGTCCTACCTGAGTAATCCAGGATTCCCTCTCCATCTCAAGATCCTTATGTTTAAACACATGTGCAAACTCCCTTCTACTGTGTCCAAAAACAACTTCACAGTTTCTGGGGATCATGAAAATTATTCACATCCATGTTTGTCCAAGCTTCTCATTGTACACTTTAATATGCACAATTTATTGTATGTCAGTTTTATATCAATAAAGCTGTTAAAAAAAAAACTAAGGCTAATAAATTACTTTGATTAAAAAAAAAAAGCCACAATAGGGCTCTGCCTGCCGTGTTCCATCAGCTTGCCAGGATCTTGGGTGTCCTCCCAGTCATCGCTGATATGAACAAGAATTCTTCCAGAATATCAGTGGTCCTCCAGGGAAAATATGCCTTAGCTTCTGGCAGATGACCCTTCAAACCTGGCTTGGTTGACATCACCAGACACCCCAGAGAGGTGCAGTTGGGGGCGAGTTCTGCAGAGCGCCTCCTATATATTTATGCTGGTGAATCAAGGTAAAGAAAGAGAGAATAATCAGAGAAGGGCAGCCAGTGTGTTGTGTGCCCAGCAAACTGGTCCCTTCATATTTGCTCCATTTGACTTTTCTGGTCTTACCTCCTGTTTCCCTACATGGCACCGAATTCAGAGGGGTTAAAGGAATTGCTCCTGATGGTGTAGTTAGGAAGAAAAGAACAAGGACTCAGTACCTTGGTCCATGTTTCTGAACCTTGTGATCATCTCACAGCCACATCCACGGGGAGGGTGTTAGGAACTGAACATGTGATGAAGACCCTGGGGTCTTTTGCTGTGCTGACAGGGAGAAGCCGTCTCCTTCTCCAGTGGGGGCTGCTGTCAGCCAGGACCTCAGAGACAGCTCTGCCTGTCCCGGTCTGTGTGGCCAGCTTTATTCCCAGACAAGAGAATGATCCTTCTACCGGAGAGCTGAATTCCACATTTGTTGTTCAATCGCCCTGTTGTGTCCGACTCTTTGCGACCCCACAGAGTGCAGCAAGTCAGGCTTCCCTGTCCATCACCATCTCCCTGAGTGTGTTCAAACGCATGTCTGTTAAGTCGGTGATGCCATCCAACCATCTCATCCTCTGTGATCCCTGTCTGAAGTCTGCATGGGACAGAGACTTAAAAAACTGCTAGCAAATCACCAGCTAAATTTCTCTTTCTTTCTTCCCTTCCTCTTTTATTGGGATATACTTGACATATACACGACTGAACAACTGAACTGAGCTGAACTGACATATAACATCATGTCGGTTTGAGATGTACAAATAATTATTTGAGATTTGTATATACTACAAAATGGTCACCACAGTAAGTTTAGTTGACATCTATTAGATCTCATAGTTACAGAATTTTTTTCCTTGTGAGGAGAACTTTTAAGATCTACTCTCTTAGCAACTTTCAAATGTGCAATGCAGTATTATTAACTATAATCACCATGACTTATTTATTTTATAACTGGAAGTTCATACATTTTGACCCCCTCACCCACTTGCCCCCCACCTTGGGGCAGGGCATGCATGCACGCTCAGTAGCTAAGTTGGGACTCTTTGCAACCTCATGGACTATAGCCCGCCAGGCTCCTATGTCCGTGGGATTCCCCAGGCAAGAATACTGGAATGGGTTGCCATTTACTTCTCCAAGGGATCTTCCTGACCCAGGGGTTGAACCCAGGTCTCCTGCATTGCAGACAGATTCTTTACCATCTGAGCCACCAAGGAAGCCCTGGGGCAGGGCAGGGCATGCCTTTCTCGGTTGAGGGAAGAGCTGAGTTCAGCTCCCTCTCCTCAGGACCATGTGAAAATCAGGAGTGGGATGACAAATCCCCAAAGTTGAGGCTCCATAGTGCTTACCCCTGCCCTTTACCTGCCAAGGCTGATAGACCTTGGTAGGCACAACGTGACTGGCTGTGCATGTCCTGTGTCCTCTAGGCTGAAGTCCCAGTGAAGAGGCAGGCCCATGAATACTCTTCCCCTTCTGAACCCCGCATGAGGGCAGAGTGCCCTGTACTGGGTTATGCATGAGGCATATACACTATATATGTATGTGTGTATGGAAGGAAGGAATTTTGGCTTGAAAACATTTTTTTTGTTGTTGGCAAAGATAGCATTTCTCCTAAAGGAGATGGCAGAATTTGCCAAACTAAGCCTCCAGAAGAAAATATAACGGAGAGTGTGAAAGAAATCCATGTTCAAACATTGGCAAGTGTGAAACATTCAAGAATTCTTGTGTGAACATCATATTGTCAGAGCAAAATTAAATTAAGCTGGTGGCTGGCAAGTATTCAGAATGAACACAGAATTGGAGCAAGCTGATGGAGCCTGCACTGACATTTTTGTAAGAAGCCAGACAGAGCATAATTGGGCAAAACCCAGGAAACCTGAGGGTTGGGTTCTTCAGTTAATTAATACTCAGGAACTTAACTGCTTTGTGTCCCAAGGGTTCCAAGGAGCTGCCAAAAGAAGAACTGGAATTTTCTTCCCTGCCACAACTCAATCACAGGCAGAGCAGGAATTAAGTTTATTTCAAAATATTTATTGAGCATTCCTATGATGTACGTCAAGCAAACTGTTGTTCAAGTTGCATTGCAGGAGATCGTCCCCCTCTTTCACACCGTCTAGAGTCTACAGACGGAGAAGGCAATAGCACCCCACTCCAGTACTCTTGCCTGGAAAATCCCATGGACAGAGGAGCCTGATAGGCTGCAGTCCATGGGGTCCCTAGGAGTTGGACACGACTGAGCGACTTCACTTTCACTTTTCACTTTCATGCATTGGAGAAGGAAATGGCAACCCACTCCAGTGTTCTTGCCTGGAGAATCCCAGGGATGGGGGAGAGTTGGACAGAGTTGGACAGGGGAGAGTGTCCCCTGGACACGACTGAAGTGACTTAGCAGCAGCAGCAGCAGCAGCAGCAGAGTCTACAGATGTGAATGCAACTTACTAGAATCAAGGCAACGTGAAGCAAATGCCCCGTTGGAGATGGAAGCTGAGTGTCAGGGAACGTGGGGTTCAGGGTGGTCAGAGATGCCTTTGTGGGGTCAGGATGGAGTTGGGGAATACGTCACAGAAAAAAAAAAAGCAGGCATTTGAGCTGAGTCTTGAAACATGTAGAGTTTGTAGAGGAGAAGAGGGATTTTTAAAAACTAATTATTGAACTAGTTTGGCTGTGGGATCTTCGCTGGCATGGTGAGAGGTCTTTTGTGGCAGTGCACAGATTCTCTAGTCATGGTGCCTGAGATTAGTTGCTCTGTAGTGTGTGGGAATTTAGTTCCCTGATCGGGGATTGAACCCATAACCCCTGCATTGCAAAGCAGATTCTTCCCCACTGGACCACCAGGGAAATCAATGAAGAGGGATGGTTTTATAGTGAGTTGACCCTGGAGGTCATAGGAACACTAGGATTCAAGCTGTGGGCCAGAGACCCCACTGGCCTCCCCCTTACATCCCCCTCTATGGCCAGGCTGGGGGGAGAGGGTGGTCTTTGCTGATGTGCCTGAGATGCCTGAACACCGCTGGGAGGGCTGCAGCCCCCGTCTCCATGGGGCCCCTGACCTGCCCCCTCTGACAACCCAGCCATCCTCTGCTCCCCACCCCCACCCCAGCCCTTGGCACTCCCATGGGCCTCGTCGATGATGGTTGATCGGCAGATCCTGAGGTTCTGTATTCTCTTCTGGGACTTGCCAGCCCGTGGTTGTCGTGTTCCCGGACAGCAGGGCTGGGAGCAGGTGGAGGGCCAGTCCCTCTGTCCCTCTTCCTCCCCTGAAGGCACAGGCGGTCACCATCACAGTGGCCACTTAGTCAAACGTGAGGAGCAAGACTGGACTCTGGTCCTCCCTGTCCTTTCCCACACCTCGCGTCTCAGATGGTCAACCCTGCATCACGGCTTCTCTCTCCTAGATTTTTGCCAGCAGCATCCTCTAGCTCAGGGCTCTCTTCTCTCCACCACCGTGAGTGTCCACAGGGAGCCCCACCCCCAGGAGCCTTCAGGCTGTGGCTCTTTAGCTCAAGGTTTCCTCTCCAGTGGGGGCGGCTCCTCCTGGGCTGTGATGTTAAGGACCGGCTGAGGACAATGTGTTCAGCGCAGTCAAGCCTCCCCACAATTGTTTCCCACTGGCATGGGCTCTTCTCATCTCTGCTGGCACACCTGAGCACCTGCCTCTTCCGCTGGGTCCCGGCCAGATGCTCCACGAGCCTGCACGCCGTTCTCGTCCCCAGTGCCGGTAATTGTTTGTCCCAGGTTCGGAACTCAGGAGATGTTGCCTGATGAGGCTGCAGTTCTTCTGGGCCTTTGCCTGCGTCGTTCACAGTGGATTATCTTCCTTGGCATCTTAAATTATCCAAAGCAGTTTGAGAACATCAGATTGCTTACTGGATGCTCGAATTTTCGCTCAGAAATGCTTTGACCCGGTGGATCTCTTTGGGAAGAACAGACATCTTTATAACTTTTATGGGCTTGTTTGTTTTCTCTTTATGTCCTTCTGTAAGTCATTCTATTTTTCATAGGGCTATCCTTACATACTTTGTGCCTTGCTGTTACTGTGAATTAGATGATTTTGCCATTGTCTTTCCTAATTCTGTTTGTACGTGTATGCATCTATTCATGATAATACATAAACACATACAAGCTGTTGAATTTTTATTTAGTTTGATTTTCTGTTTTGTTCATGTATGTATGTGTGTGCATGTGTACTTTGTTTTCCTTTTACACAGACAGTTACATGTCGGGAAGAAATTTTCTTTCTTTCTACTGACTGTGCATCTCCTTTGCTTCATGTCTTCTTGTACTGGCTACAAAATATAAATATGCACACATATATGTGTACAAACAGAAATATATGGATTTTAGATATGGAGATGAGTTGTCTTTATGTATCTGTTACTTATTTGTTGCTTTTTTTAAAGTTTCTTTTTTGATGTGAACATTTTTAAAAGTCCTTATTGAATTTTTCATAAAAATGAAAATTGGCAACTTACCTCATGAACTTCACTGGAAAACAGTTTTTAAAAAAATATATAAGTCATGATGGAGACGCTTAGCAAGGCAAGAATTTCTCCTTTTCCTTTCACTGGTTAGTTTTAGATACATAAATGGTAACTAATTTGAATGATTAAGAAATCAGACACGAGGGCAAGTGTTATTCCTGTCTTTAAAAACTGAACATCCTTGTTGAACAAGTCTGGTGTTTCTGACAAAATGGTGTTTCTTTACATTATCCTTTTTTTTTTTTTTTTTTAGCTTTGGCTGTGCTGGGTCTTTGTTGCTGCATGCAGGCTTTTCTCTAGTTGTGGCGAGAGGGGCTTCTCTTCAGTTGCCGTGAGCACTCTGCTCACTGTGGTGGCTTCTCTTGCTGGGAGCCCAGGCTCTAGGGCACAAGGGCTTCAATAATTGCGGCTCCCAAGCTCAACATCTGTGGCCCTCAGGCCCAGTTACTCCGAGGTATGTGGAATCCTCTCGGATGAAGGATCGAGCCAGTGTCTCCTGCGATGTTGGCAGATGGACTCTTCACCACTGAGCCAGTAGGGAAGCCCGACATTATGTCTTTTGAGAGACTTTGAAGCCTGTCAAGTGACTGAATTTTCAACTAGGCCATTGGTTCTTTAATGAAAACCACAGAGCCGCTGACAAATTTCTAGGGGAAATTCCTGATCTTTAGTTTGCTTCTTTTATGAGAAAAAGAAGAGAGTCAAACATTCGAGATGCCTTTTCTATTTCACCTGCCTTTGAGGGAGATGTCAGGCAGAGTATTCTATAATACCGTCAAGGAAAAACCACTCTCGGTGAAAAGCGACCAGAGAAAACAGCGTATTTTATTTCAATCTTTGTGACAAAGATTATGCAGCTGTCGGGACTTCCCTGGTGGTCCAGAGGTTAAGAGTCTGCTTTGTGATGCGGGGGACATGGGGTTGGATCCCCGGTTGGGGATCCCACATGCTGTGAAAAACGGAGCCCATGCACCACAACTGGACAGTCTGTGCACCGCAACAGAAGATCCTGCATGCCGCAAATAAGACCTGAGACAGCCAAATAAATAAATAAATATTCTAAAAAAAGAGAAGAGAAAGTACCATTGTCAAGTTTTAAAGAATAGCCACAATCATCTGGGAAAGACATTAAAAGACAAAAAAAAAAAAAAAAAGTTATGTGGTTGTGATTTTTCACAACTTTCTGGATCTTAAAAATGGTACTGCTGGAACCGGCACTGGAAGAGTTAAGGCACACACAGGTTCGCTTTCTACATCAGTCTGGTTGAGTGAGTTCCACACTGTTGTGAGGGGGTGACTGAGAGGCAAAGACTATGTCATCCTTTGCCAAAATTATTGGGTGTTTAAAACATCTTCCAAGATGCTTTCTGCTGTTTTATATGCCTGGTTAAGAACTCCGCTCCAAGAGAAACAAATTTGAAGATGATCCATGGAGTGAAACTCTATCCCATGCCTCTTCTCCCACTTTAATGAGAAACATTATTCTGCGTTCAGATGATACCCAAACATTTCATATGTATATGTCTTTGCCCTCACTGACCGCGATGAAGAGAGAGCTCTCTCTTTAAGCCAGTGGCTCTCAAGCTTGAGGCTGCTTCCGAATCAAAGAAGACCTTTGTTAAAACGCAGTTTGTTGAGTTCCACCCTCAGAGTTTCTGATTTAGTAGGTCTGGGGTGGGGCCTGAGAATTTGTGTTTCTAACAAGTTCCCAGGAGAGGGGGATGGATCCTGGGACGTCCTTTGAGGACCTCTATTAGAAGCAAACCTGCGAGTTAAGTGAAAACACTTCTACGGTTTCTTCACTATCTCAGTTTTCTCCGAAGCACAGTTTCACAGGTACGTGAAAATTGGATCTGAAGTATGTGGTTGGAAAAGGAAGCCCAGAATATTGTAGGCTGATGGAGCAATTATGGAGAAGTTCCAAGTGAAACAGGATGATCAACTTCACAGAACACACACCTGAATGAATCTATTGAACACAGGGTTTGAGGCACCTCAGCTGTGAGGTAAGGTGTGTCAGAAATGAGACCTCAAATGACCTAGTGGGATGTCTCGCCTTCCAAATGTGGGCTTTGTTGGGGCACATGGCTCCGGGGACTCATGCCAGGGAACGAGTGCCTTCCTCAGGCTGAGCCACCTCTGGCATTGGCTACAGAGCATGCCTGACAGGGACCAGAAGCTGTCCCTCAAACGACCAAATCACAGAGACACACACACTTTTCAAGTGGCCGTTTTCTTTGAGTTGCCTCTCTATGTCACCTCTGGTGGGACTGGAAGAGATGGCTTTACCTGTAGCTGTATGACCTGTGACCTGTTTTAAATCATGTTTATTGAATGACTGGCAGGGCACATGTATTTTTAGAAGTACATTTACTTACATTTTGGAGATTTTTTTTTAATGTGAAGACTACAGATTAGCTATTATCCACTATTTTTAGGTCAGTTGCACATCAGAAGTGGGGCTTCCCAGGTGGTTCAGTGGTAGAGAAGCCACCTGCCAACGCATCAGATGCAGGTTCCATCCCTGGGTTGGGAAGATCCCCTGGAGAAGGAAATGGCCGCCCACTCCAGTATTCTTGTCTGGGAAATCCCCTAGACAGAGGAGCCTGGCAAGCTCCAGTCCATGGGGGTCACAAAAGAGTTGGACATGACTTAGCAACTAAACAGCAACAGCTAAGTATGCAGGATCATCACAGATAGAAGCTCATGGTCTCTGCTAAGGTTAAGCCTGGCTAGTGAGAAGACCATGATCCCCAGGCTGTGCCCAGGAAGACTTGTCGGGCTCAGCCACACCAAGCTGGGGATCATGCTGGTTCACTGTGGAACCCAAGATCAGGGGCAGAATTTCAGCTAGGCTCTCTTCAGTTGGAGGGATCATCTCATGAGGAATGGTTCTCAACTTCCTCCTCCAAATTGTGTCCTGAACAACAGGGCCATCCAAGCTCAGGATCCACATGGGGAGGAAATGAAAGCTTGTGCAAAATCAGGCGGTTGCCCGATTCCTCCTGTGGCTGAGGAACTGCAGTGAGGTCAGTCCCCAGCAGCTGTCCCCGGCGACCAGGAACTGCCGCCTCCCCATCTGAATACTGGAACCAAAGTCAAGCTGGTTTGTCTTTGACAGAGTGGCCTTTGAATTCTTAAAATATGTTCTGACTGGTGTCTAGCCAGTGGGAGATGTGATTACAGTAATTGATGGGCCTATGATAGAGACTGCCTTCTGAAAGTGCAGTGTTGGGTATTTTGAAAGTGATTTCGTGAGCGCTTATTTATACATGGCTCCGGTTTTCTGTATGTGAAAGCCTTGTGGCTAATGTGTCAAACGAGGACAACCAAACCACCAAGGTCTTTTCCCTGGAAGATCACGGTAGAAGAATTTAGGACTAAGAAAATGCAAGCACTTGGGACAATACCATCATTGTTGTAAGATAATCCCCTTTACATTTTCTGAAAAACAATTTTTTTTTTTTTTTGGTTGAGGCTAGAAAGAGATAAAAGTAAGACCAGCATTTACACTGAATTCAGAATCTGTAGTCACATCTACCCATGTCCTACTCTTCTGGAACATCCAATTTTATTAACAGGTTAAAGCTGAGAGTTTTATTTATTTTTACAGTTTTTATTTATTTTTGGCTCTGCCGGGTCTTTATGGCTGTGCAGTCTTTCTCTAGTTGCGGTGGGCGGGCTTCTCATTGCGTTGGCTGCTCTTGTGGAACACAGGCTGTAGGGCATGTGGGCTCAGTGGGCTCATCTGGCGCACTGGCTGAGACTCCCTGGCATAAGAGATCGTCCCTGACCAGGGATCGAACCTGTGTCCCCTGCATTGGCAAGTGGGTTCTTAACCACTGGAGCACCAGGGAACTCCAAGTTGAGAGTTTTAGAATGGAATATCTATCTTAGCACTCTGAGAAAAAGTGACTTAAAAAATTTGTGAAAGAGCAGCAAGTATAGAAAGAACGGCAAGTATGAACTATACTTAGTATTTCATTAAAATAACAATCTTTGTTCAAGGCTTTTTGGTATAGTTGTTTCTTCCATCTCATTATTTAGAGATTGTTCTTGTATCCTTGATTTAATGGGTTTATTGTCTAAGTTTCTATTATTTAAATTCCTGTCATAGACTCAGGAAGGAATAGTAAACAAACCCAAGGCAATATAGATGTTTTCAACTATTCAGTTTTGTCTGTAATCTGCCTTCAGTGGTGATAAGGTAACTTATTTCAGCTGCGTGGGTTCTAAAATGCTTTACTTTTTTTTTGCTCGTGATGAACAATATGCTGTAAACCTAGGGAGAAAACTGACCCCCAAATGAAAGTCTCTTTCAACCTGGAATTTCAGTGCTTACTTGTAAGGTTAATTTTATTTTAATATTTCAGATATTTTCAAAAATGCTCCTGGGAAGAATTTATTTATTTAGATCTAATGTGTTGGTCAATTTAATGAGTGTGTGGTGGCAATGATAATCACAAAGTGCTGGAGCATCCCATAGTCTGGAGAGAATTAGAATGTTGTTATCATCTTCTCCAGTTCTTCTAGGATGAGGTTGGAAGAGATCATTATCCTGTTTACCAATGAGAAACAGATATAGGTGTGAAGTGACCTGGCCACAGCCATTTAGCAAATGAAAGGCCCTACCAAAGATGGGCCTAATTTCTCATCCTCTTATTATCCTGGACAAGACCACGAGGACCGCCAAGACACTCATAAGCGGCACCTGGTCTTTCCCAGATGTGCCGGTTTTGGAGCCTATGAATGTGTGTCGTTTGCTTCACACGCTCACTCTAAACTGGTTGCTGACATTGCTCGTACATGATTTGCATGGGTGCCAGTTGCAAGTGGGCAAGTTGAGTCAGAGACATGGCGGTGATTACGTCGGATCAGGCAATCTCTGCTTTTCAGCTTTGTCGGTCAGGCTTGTGTGGGTCACACCAGCAGCTTGCAGTCGTACTTCTCCACCCAGTGATGGCTCCTTGCGGCTGCAACAGGGGAAGGTGATGCCACAGAAGGGCCATGGTGAGAGCGTTTGGAAGTAGACTGCATGACCTGTTCACAAAAGAAAACCCTCATAAATACGTTACAATCTCATTCTCATGTGTGTGTGTGCTTACTCGCTCCAGTCACATCTGACTCTTTGCGACCCTGTGGACTGCAGCCCGCCAGCCTCCTCTGTCCATGGGACTCTCCAGGCGAGAATACCGGAGTGGGTTGCCATGCCCTCCTCCAGGGGATCTTCCCGACTCAGGGATCAAATCCACGTCTCCTGAAGCTTCTGCATTGCAGGTGGATTCTTTGCTGAGCAATCTGGGAAACCATACACATATGTGTGTGTGTGTGTGTGTGTGTGTGTGTGTGTGTGTGTGTGTGTATATATATATATATGCATATAGGGTTGGCTAAAAATTTTGGATTTTTCCATAAGATGTCACAGAAAAACCTGAATGAACTTTTGGCGAACCCAATATATATTTCACTTTAGTTTTTAGAAAACCAAAACGCATATTTAGAACATGTAACAATATCACAAATGCAAATGGAAATATCTAGAGTAAAAACTAAAAGAATAAGAAATTATATAACAAAAGCTACTAGATATAAAAAGAAAATGCCTATCAAAAGGAGAATGGATAAGTAAATTGTGGTATTTTCACGTAGGGGAATACTATGCAGCAATACAAGAGATACACTACTGGTCCATGCAGCAGCACGGATGAAGCTAACGTATGTTGAATGAAAAAAACCTCCTGTAAAAGTATATGCACAAATTCTATACATCTAAGTTTCAATAACAGGCAAGATGAATAAATAATAATAGAAAAGGGCCACAGAGGGGAAGGCACATTGGTAATGATTGGAAAGGTCATGAAGAAACCTTAAGGAGTGGTGAAAATATTACATGAGGTATCTTTTTTTTAAAAATTGGAGGACAGTTGTTTTACAATGTTGTGTTGGTTTCTTATATTTTAAATTTATGCTTTAGTGGTGACGAATGGTCTTACTGAACTGAAATGTCAGAGCCTGGTGGCGTCTCTTCCACATCAATGAGGGAACCTCCAGGCTCTCAAATAGGAGCCTGGTGGCTCAGATGGTAAAAGAATCTGCCTGCAATGCAGGAGACCTGGGTTCCATCCCTGGGTTGGGAAGATTCCCCTGGAGAAGAGAATGGCAACCCTTTACTCCAGTAATCTTGCCTGGAGAATTCCATGACAGAGAAGCCTGGTGGGCTACAGTCCGTGGGGGTCTCAGAGTCAGACACGACTAAGCGACTACCATTTCAGTTCACCTTTCTCTTACAGACTAGATTAATTGCCCTGTCTCTTTCATCTGTGTTCCATTTCCCACCGCCAACAACATCCCACCCAACAAGCCACTCCACTGAGAAACCGTTGCGTTGCTATGTGTCGAACCCGGGCTCACAGACTACATATGTAAACGGGAGATTTGTGGGTGAGCTGGCAGAGACCATGCCAGCCAGCGCGGATCTGGGGAACCCCCAGTGCGAAGGCCCTCGTGTGGTGGAGCTGGGAGGACGAGGACTGAGTTTTACCGCTGTCGCTCCTGTTCGTTTGCCGGGGCCGCTGTGACAAAGTGCCACAGGCTGAGTGACTTGAGTGACAATTTATTATCTCTGTTCTGGAGGCCAGAAGTCTGACATCAAGGTGTCAGCAGGGCTGGTTTCTCCTGAGGGCGGGGAGGGACAGCCTGTTCTAGGCCTCTCTCCCAACTTCTGGTGTTTCCTGGCAGTCTTTGGTGTTTCTTGGCTTGCGGTTCTCTGCCTTCATCTTCACATGATGTTCTTCCTGTGTGCCTGTCTATCTTCAAATTCCCCCCTTTTGCAAGAACACCAGTCATAGTTCACTGGGGCCTACCCGAATGACTCCATATCAACTTGATTACCTTCTGGAAAGACCTGAGCTCTGAGTAGGGCCCATTCTGGGGTACTGGGACTTGAGACCCAACATTTTTCTTTCTCTTCTGGAGACCCCATTCACTCCATAGTGTTATGACTCAGGAACGTGATGACTTGTCTCTGTCGTGTGAGCTCACGTAAGTTTGTTTTGCTTTTCTCCTCTTCTGAATTAGGTAGCACGCTCTGTAGGGTGTGCATGGTACTCACGGTTCCTTTTCCATCTTTCCAGCCCCTCACGTGTGTGTGCTAAATCGCTCAGTCGCGTCCGACTCTTTGCGACCCCTTGGCCTGTAGCCCACCAGGCTCCTCTGTCCATGAGGATTCTCTAGGCGAGAATACTGGAGTGGGTTGCCATACCCCTCTCCAGGTGATCTTCACAACCCAGGGATTGAACCCTTGTCTCAGGCATCTCCTGCACTGCCAGGCGGCTTCTTTAGCAGTAGTGCCACCTGGGAAGCCCCCAGCCACCCCCATACAGGGTTATTTTTCAGCTGATCGAGGAGCTTGGGGAAAGCTGCCGAAAGACGCTATGCTTAAGGAGGTCACCTTCACTGCAGGGAAGTGTTCTTCACGCCAGTCTCCAGTGGGTTTTAGGAAGAGACCTGGTATGAATTCCAAGTATTTGAGAAGGGGCTGGGCAGATGGACTTGCCCCCTTTTTTTTTTTTAAATAATAAATATAGGCTTTGTTTCCTCTTTGGAACACTCTGATCAAAACAAACGGATTAGGCCAAGCACATGGTCACAGTAACAGGTGGTCGGGAGGTCCCCTGTGGCGTGTGGCCTGCAGAGCCTGGCCTCCTTCAGGCCTGGGAGGGAGGCACTGTTGCGGTCGGGCCCCTGGAGGAGGCGGGCGCACACAGGGGAGCCAGCGGTGCGTGTCTGCAGCTGGGCCGGCCAGCTCTGGACTCCCTGAGTGACTAAGGGGGAAGTGCAGACAAAGCGGGGAACGTGTAGGGCTGACAGCTATTAAGGAAAGGAAGCTAGGTTTGTTAAGTCTTTCTCCCTGGCCGCTGTCACTGGCATGCTTTGTAAAGCACACTGCTTTCCTCCAGGGTTTCCCAGGTGGCTCAGATGGTAAAGAATATGCCCGCAATGCAGCAGACCTGGGTTCGATCCCTGGTTGGGAAGATCCCTGGAGAAGAGAACACTCCAGTGTTCTTGCCTGGAGAATCCCATGGATAGAGGAGCCTGGCGGCCTACAGTCCATGGGATCATAGAGAGTCAGACACGACTGAGCACACAGCACGCCTGCCTGCCGCTTGCCTCCAGGTCTGAATGGACCCGCACTCTCAGCGATGGTGGATTCACCAGCCTTGATGGGGCACAAGTGACCTGGGTTCAGGCCCTAGGGCCACCCTCAGTGTAGCTCTGTGACCCTGGGCAAGTGAGTCCAGCGTAGGGAGTCAACGAGTTTCTGCCTGCTCAGCCCTGCTTCCTCCCAGTGGTTAGGAACCCAAACCGAACAACGTGGAGGAAAGCGATGCTCAGAGGATAAGGTGATCTGTACACCATTACCCCTGTCACTGCTATGATTTCCAGATGTGTGTTTCATCCAAGTTAGTGAAATACAAGGAAAACTTTGCGTCAGAAAACAGATGGGAAGAGGCTGAAGAAGGGGAGAGGGGACTCGGCAAGATGAAGAAGGGAGATTTGTCCTCAGCAGGGTCTCGGCTTGCGATTCCTCCGAGCAGACCCAGAAACCGTCCCATGAGGCAAGCGGCTGCGGTGTGTTCACCTGGCTGAGAGAGGGTTTTGAACCATTGTTTCTGGAGCTCACCTTCTTACAAAGCTCTGGGAAAGCAGGTTGGCTTTAGGGTAGACTGAAGCCACGGAGTCTTCTCCCTTTGTTTGGGATTCTCTTGGCTTCGCTCCTTGTATTTAGCTGGCATCTTCCGGGGGTCAGAGGCACCGTGTCCTCCTCAGGTCACTGCGTCCCAGTGACCGCCAGCTGCACCAGAGGAGGAAGCTTCCTTTCCAGGCCCAGCCACAAACCTCTCCACATGACTTTTTATTTCCAATTAGTTCTTATTTGTTTAGTTGCTAAGTCATGTCCAACTCTTTTGCAACAAACACCACAGACTCTAACCCTCCAGGCTCCTCTGTCCATGGGGTTCTCCAGGCAAGAATACTGGAGTGGGTTGCCATTTCCTCCTCCAGGAGATCTTCCCAACCCAGGAATCAAACCTGGGTCTCCTGCACTGCAGGCAGATCCTTTACTGCCTGAGCCACCAGGGAAACCCATAACTGCCCTACACCTTCTATGATGAGGCCCTTGGCCCTGTTTAAACCACCGAGACTACTTCTATCCAGAGATGATACCTGAGCTGGGCCTGGCTGGCCCTAAGTGGGGAGACTGGTCATTTTCCCTAAAGTGGTTTAAACAGAAGAGTCAAGATCATGCCCAGGGTCACCATGATGGGATAGCATGCTGAGAGGTGGCTTCTGAACCTCTTAGAAGGCCCCAGGGTCTCTGTCACTTGATCTTATACAGTTCCAAGTCTTTATTTTCATATACTGCTGGACTAAATGCAAGAGACACTTGACTTTTGTTGAGTTTAGAATCCTACTTGGTCTGAACGAACAGAATTGTCTTTTTGTTGTTGTGGTTTAGTCGCTAAGATATGTTCAGCTCTTTGCGACCCCATGAACGGCAGCACGCCAGGCTTCCCCGTCCCTCACCATCTCCCGTAGTTCATCCAAATTCCTGTCCATGGATGGTGATGCCATCCAACCATCTCTTCCTCTGCTGCCCTCTTCTCCTTTTGCCTTCAATCTTTCCCAGCATCAGGGTCTTTTCCAAGAGCATCAGGGACCATTCACATCAGGCGGCCAAAGTATTGGAGTATTTAGCTTCAGTGTCAGTCCTTCCAATGAGTATTCAGGGTTGATTTCCCTAAAGCTTGACTGGGTTGATCTCCTTGCGGTCTAAGGGACTCTCAAGAGTAGTTGCCCTTTTGAATAGCAAGTAAATGAAGGAGGTCCCTTTTGAAATAGGGTCTTCTCTAGACTCCAGTTTTTATATAATAGAGCTAAACCACTCATCTAAAATCCACAGTTTCAACACATAAAATGAGGTTGTATTGATTGGTTGATGAAAATATTGTGACCAGAGGCTCAGAGGAACCTAACTCTGTATTTTCCCTGGAAAAATTGTTCATTATTCACTAATTAAGTGTTTGTGGTCACTTTGTAGTGCATAACTACTGTGAATATTGAGAATCAACTAAGCGAAGAGTTGACTCATTGGAAAAGACTGATGCTGGGAGGGATTGGGGGCAAGAGGAGAAGGGGACGACAGAGGATGAGATGGATGGATGGCATC
>NW_011494620.1:4130315-4144202 GCF_000754665.1 Bison bison bison | reverse complement strand
CTCGATGGTCGTGAGTCTGAGTGAACTCCGGGAGTTGGTGATGGACAGGGAAGCCTGGCGTGCTGCGATTCATGGGGTCGCAAAGAGTCGGACACGACTGAGTGACTGATCTGATCTGATCTGAAGTGTATGTGCACATTTTTGTGTATTCACTAGTTAACACAATATTTCTTTGCATAAAATATATTTAGAGGGAAAAAAATTCCCTGGTGGCTCAGTGGTGAAGAATCTGCTTGCCAGTGCAGGAGAGCTGGGTTTGATTTCTGGACCAGGAAGATCTCCTGGAGAAGGAAATGGCAACCCACTCCAGTATTCTTGCCTGGAAAATCCCCTGGACAGAGGAGCCTGGAGGGCTATAGTCCACAGGGTCACAAAAGAGTTGGACATGACTTAGTGACTAAAAGCAACAATAGTTGCAGCAGGCCCCTTCACCTTGGTCAAAACTGATATGGATATTTTTCAAGTCTCTTTTCTTTACCGATCAAGCTTCTGCATGTTGACCTTTGAGGCAGATATTACCATTTTGGTAACACAAGATACAAATGACTGATTTATTACGTAAACTCTGGGCAGCTGCATTTCCTAACACACGTGGGCCTCGTCTCAAGGGGCCAGGACAGTACTTTCAGTGCAACAATTCTGAGAAGTTTTATACAAATAGCACTCTCTTTGAAGAATTTCTCCTGTTTAATGGGAGCTAAGGGATATCATTAACTCGAACACTTGATTTGGAATCAGACATTAGAGATTTTAGAAATTGAGGGATTTGAAATATCAAACTACCTCCTAGGATTTAGACCCGAACAAGAAAAAGCTTCAAAATAAAACCACATAAAAATCATTAAATTATTATCATCCAAATTTAGAAACATGTAATGAATATTCATTTTTCTTTTTTCTTATCTGGAGGCTATGTAATCCCAGTCAGGGATTTTTTCTTGAATATGAGAGAATAGAAAAACAAGTGTCTAGGAATGAGGTCACCTTATGACCTTTTCCCCAGGCGCCCCGCTCAATGTTTGGGGACTTCTATTAAATTGATGAGAACCATTCACATTGAGGACAGCATGAGAATAAAGCACGCAATTATGGGGGGAAAAGAGAGGAGAGAAAAGAGACCCTTTTTACTGTCAGATTCAATCTTTATAATTGCTATGCCTCCCCCACACCCAAATTTTAACTTTTTACTTTGTATTGGGATATAGCCGATTAACAATGTTGTAGTAATTTCAGGTGGACAGCGAAGGGACTCAGCCATATGTATACATGTTTCCATTCTCCCCCAAACCCCGCTCCCACCTAGGCTGGTACATAATATTGAGCAGAGTTCCATGTGCTATACAGTAGGTTTTTGTTGGTTATCCATTTAAGATATAGTAGTGTGTATATCAGAGAAGGCAGTGGCACCCCACTCCAGTGCTCTTGCCTGGAAAATCCCATGGACGGAGGAGCCTGGTGGGCTGCAGTCCATGGGGTCGCTGGGAGGCGGACACGACTGAGCGACTTCACTTTCACTTTTCACTTTCATGCATTGGAGAAGGAAATGGCAACCCACTCCAGTGTTCTTGCCTGGAGAATCCCAGGGACGGGGGAGCCTGGTGGGCTGCCGTCTATGGCGTCGCACAGAGTTGGACACGACTGAAGCGTCTTAGCAGCAGCAGCAGCAGCAGTGTGTATACGCCCTTCCCAAGGTCCCTAAACTATCTCTTCCCCCTGGCAGCCATAAGTTTGTTTTCTGTGTCTCTTTCTGTTTTGTATATAAGTTCATTTGTATCATTTCTTTTTAGATTCCACATATAAAGGATGTCATACGCTGTTTCTCCTTCTCTGTCTGATTACTTCACTCACTATGACACTCTCTAGGTCCGTCCATGTTGCTGCAAATGGGACTGTTTCATTTTTTTAATGGCTGAGTAATATTCCATTGTAGATATATACCACATCTTCTTTATCCATTCCTCTATGTTTGAATTGTTAATGTGTTGTGCATGCTAAGTCACTTCACTCATGTGACCCCATAGACTGTAGCCCGCCAGGCTCCTCTGTCCATGGGATTCTCTGGGCAAGAATACTGGAGTGGGTTGCCATGGCCTCCTCTGGGGAATCTTCTCAACCCAGGAACTGAACCCAGGTCTCCCCATTGCAGGTGGATTCTTTACCATCTGAGCCACCAGGGAAGCCCTGATCCATAGTTACTTATGCCTAATTATGGTTGATCTTTTTATATTAGAGTTGATGTGTGACTTGGGTCTTACCTCAACCTGTGGTTATTCAGAATCTTCATCTTTGTTTCATCAAATGATGACTAGTCTTCGTCATTTTCTGTAACTCTAACCATTTCTGTTCCCATTTACAGCCACACTAGTCGGTACAAAACCAGAAGTCAGAAGATCCAGTTTAGCACTTCTGTTCTCCGTGAAGCATCCATGCAGTGCCCCTGACAGCCGTAATGAGAGGGAATCCTCAAGGCTCCTTGTTTCTTGCTGTAGGGAGAGCCGGGCCCTGCCCTGAAGGTGACAGGCAGATGTTTGACAGTTACTCACAAATCCTTTCTGCTATGAGGTTCTCATCTTCATCCTGCTCTCTTTTCTATGGTTCTTTTCTCTTTCCCACTGTTAACTGGTCCTCTGGCTGCATCAGTTGGAGTTATACATGCCCCTTTTGTTTAAAAAGAAAAAATGCCTCTCAACTGAGGGTTCCTTTCTTATGGTGGTGTATGTTACCCTGACAGATTCTCACTCCTGGGGTTCGTGAGCCAAGTGGAGGCGCTGATGGGCCAGCATTTGGCACACATCCTCCTCTAACTCATTTATAACATGTCCTGATTTCATTCGTCTGTCCTTAGCAGAGTCAGCAGAGTTGGTTGGGTTAATCCTGAGTGCATGCCTGCTAAGCTGAGTGTCTCTTTGTGACCCTATGGATTGTAGCCCACCAGGCTCCTCTGTCCATGGGATTCTCCAGGCAAGAATATTGGAGTGGGTTGCCATGCTCTCCTCCAGGGGATCTTCCTGACCCAGGGATTGAACCTGCGTTTCTTTCGTCTCCTGCCTTGGCAGGTGGGTTCTTTACCACTGCCGCCACCTGGGAAGCCGGGGTTAATCCTGCTCTGTGGCTTACTAGCAAGTGGCCAGACCTGATCCCGTTACCCTCAGGAAGTGACTGTGCTGGGTGATGAGACGCCTGGCAGGTCTCACTGACCTGTCTTGTCCAGTCACCCAGTTCAGGATACCTTTTCAGCCTGGCTGGTTGCTCCAGGGTGATGACAATTCAGATACAGGTCTTGTTCACAAATTCTTTAAATCAACTGAAGTAAATTCCAGACTTACTGCTAGAAGTGAGAGTGCATTCGCGATCTCACTGAACCTGAGAAGATCCTGAACACGCGGTGAGGAGTCAATAACCCCTCACTCGTACTTGCGATGTGTTTGGTCCTGTCTTTAAGCAGACTCTTTGAGATCAACTTTGGGTCTTGCTAATCAGTTTATTTGAAAATTTGCTTTAGTTATTGTTTTAATGAAAGTGACAGGAAGTTTATTTTTTGCATGCAAGTATAAATCATGTTGGAATATTTTTTTCTTTATCAGAAAGCCTCAGATAGAGCCAAGATTTGGCATACTCTGCACCCATGTTTGCATAGACACAACAGGGTCAAATCTGTCTAAAAGATCATTTGATGTGATTCTCCACGTGTGCATGCTAAGTCACTTCAGTCGTTCAGTCACTTCAGTCACTTCAGTCCGATTCTCTATGACCCCCTGCTCTGTAGCCTGCCATTCCTCTGTCCATGGGGATTCTCCAGGCAAGAATACTAGAGTGGGTTGCCATGCCCTTCTCCAGGGGATCTTCCCTACTCAGGGATTGAACCCACGTCTCTTATGTCTCCTACATTGGCAGGTGTATTCTTTACACTAGGGCTATCTGTGTTCTTCACACTAGGGCCATCTGGCAAACCCTGTGATTCTCAGTAGCCAGCTTCTATTAACTATTATTCAGTTTGAATCTGGAAATTCCTGTATGGGACTGATGGGATGGTCAGTCATTTCAAAAGACATGTGCATGTAAACACTGATGACCATATTTTCCCCCTGGTGTAAACCCCTTAGTACAATGCCATGCTCATTTTTTTGTTTGTTTGTTTTGTTTTGAAGTAAAGAAAGGTATATTGCAAGGCCGTGTAAGGAGACGAGGTGGCCCATGCCCTGAAAAGCCTTGAGCTCCACTATGCTAATTTTGGGTCAAAGTCATTAGCTGCAATGGAGAAAACGTGGCACTGTGGATTTGATGGTTAGGACTCTGTCAGTGAAGGATACTTATCTGGGCCCGGGGCTCAGGAAACTCAAAAGGGGAAGCTCCGGTTCCCACAGTGAATTGCTTGCCAAGCCTTTGGTCAATCTTGGCAGGCTGCCACCTCTGTCCTGCCCTGGTCTGACCCCTGGAGGCTGTGAGTGCTGGTACCCGCTGAGTGCTAGATGGCAGGCATGGCCAGGGGCCAGAGCCATCTGAGACTTCAGTCAACTCGAGACACAAGGTGAATCTCTTTCCCGTGAATCAACATGATTTGCAGTTGGTGCAGGTACTTTTTAGCAGAAACCCTTTGCCCTAGAATACCTGTTGGTTCAAATTTTTAGAATTCTCCAGGCAAGAATACTGGAGTGGGTTGCCATTTCCTCCTCCAGGGAATCGTCCCGACCCAGGGATTGAACCCATGTCTCTCGTGTCTCCTGCATTGCCCAGGTGGGTTCTTCACCCCTAGCGCCAACTGGGAATCCCCAGGCATGGCTCACAGACCTTTTTAATGTCTCAGCTCTCCTTTTTGGATGGTACGTTTTCTTTTTTTTTTTTTTTCTCAATTTTTTTTCTGGGGCAGGATCAGAGCCGTTCCCTTTTATTTCCCCTCTGCTGCACTCACAGCTCGGCAAGACCGCCCGGCAGCTGCCAACAATGAGCTGTGTTTCTTAGGGCTTTGGCCACAGTTAATATCGGATGGTACATTTTCTTCTTCTTATTTTTTTTTAATAGTCCTCAGCCTTGGACAGATTATGTTCATGGAATCCTCTAGTGTGAGACGTTAACGTGTTCCATTTTACTTTAAAAAAAATTGTTTTAATTTGTATACAACTTTAAAGGTTACTCTCTATTTACAGTCATTACAGAATACTGACTGTATCCTCCATGTTGTATAAGCCCAGCTCACACCCACCCGTTGGTACCTCCCACTTCCCCGCCTCTATTTGCTCTTCTCGGCCCTACTGATAACCGCTAGTTTGTTCTCTTTGTGAGCCTGCTTCTTTTTTGGTCATATTCACTCGTTTATTGTATTGTTTTCAGGTATTTCATTTTTCTTGACTGTTGCATCCAGGTCTGGACACATTTACAAGACAGACAGGAGTATTTTTTAGATTTTCTCTCCTTGCAAAGGGAATGACACAGAGATAGAATCTCACAAATAGCTTGTGGTTTTCCAAATCCCCCAGGAGGAGGCCATTAGAGTTCTTATGAATGGAACCTGTCTTGCTCCAACCCCTCCAAGATGATCAAAATGCTCATTCAGAAAAGCACAAGGGCTTTCCTGGTGGTGGCTAAGGCTCCATGCTCCCAGTGCAGGGGGTCGGGGTTTGATCCCTAGTCAGGGAACTGGATCCCGCATGCCGCAACTAAGAGTCTGCGTGCTGCAACTAAAGATCCCGCGGGCTGCAAGTAAAGACTTGGTGCAGCCAGATAAATAAATGTAAAAAAAAAGAAAAACACAAGGGCAGCTTGGGTGATTCCCTACTTCAACAAAAGGAGCACGGTTTCTTCTCTTCCTTCCTCTCTCTGTTCACAGCCTTCTCCTTCTCTTCGAGTTTGGGTCTGATCTGTGTCTGATGTTCTCGTGGCTTTTAGGTCATTTTAGGAGCTAATGTGAGAGGGGAAATTAGTAGCAAATAGTGATGGGCAACTGCCTTCTTTACATTTCTCCATAGAAAATTGGAGACTCCCATCAGAAGGAACCGTTGGGGAGACTTTATCTGCAATGTTACCCTCTATGACTGTTTCCCTGCCCTCCTTGCAGGAGCATGGAGTATATCAATCCTTTCCAGAATGTGCTAGAAAGATGCCCCTGTCACACATCAGTGCAGAGATTACTAGCATGAGCCTTAGGGCAGGCAGCCCTGGGTCTGAGTCTCATGTCTACCCGATACTTGTCACCCAGTATCCCAAGGCAAGTCTCTAGCCTCGTGAAGCTTTAATATGCAATGTCTTTATAATGTGAATGTTGACTCTCTTCTTATAGGTGGCTGTGAAGATTCAGTGAAATGATTGCATATAGCATTTAGCACAGGGAAAACCCTAGGACATGCTAAGTACTTAATTGTGTGTAGCTCTCTGCTCCATGCAGTACAATTGTCTGGCTTCCCTTCTGCAAGTTAAAGTGGTTTTCTAAGCCTGATTTGCAAAATATTGAGCCCACTGTTTTGGGACCAGGAATATGGTTTTTTTTCTGTTTGCTATTAGTCACTAGTAGTGGGAGATGTTGTTAACTGGCCAAAGAGAACTTTGGGCATAGATAATTCCAGTCTAACTCAAAGTGTAGTAGAATGACGAATAATTAAAATGTGGATTTAATTGCAGTCAGGTTTTTAAAATTGTAACTCTATCCTAGGATAGTCATCTCTTAACATTTTTAATAAATTTGCTCAAATGTAGGTCCTGCAAAAATAGAATATACAGGAGGGTCTTAGGTTATCCTAAGATAACCTAGGTTAACCTAAGATAACTTAGGTTAACCTAACTTAGGTCTTAGGTTAATTTGTAGAAATAAGTGCAGTTCAAATTGGATTTCTTTTAGAAGATAATTCATGTTCATGCTCACAAATTTAACCGCTAATTTCAGCAAATGAATGTTAAGAAAACAGATTTTAATAAGCTTCTACAAAGTCAAAGAAAATCTATGGAGCCTGTTTGCCTAAGGAGCAAAGGAGTTCTGAATAACTGGATTTATTTCTAAGGAGAAAAAAAAAAATAGAAAGAGACTGCTTTCTTTGGATCCAGTGGAACTGAGACAGGAGGAAGAAAACAAGCTCATGTAAGAAAAATATGAAATAAAAACGTGAACATGGCAGAAAAAGGAAACTGGGTCAGACTCTTAAGCAACATGACTGTGGTGACAAAGCCTTGGAAGAATAAGGTCAGACTAGCCAAAGCTGCTCATAAGACACCACTCGTAGAAGACAGAAAGGACCAAGAAAGGGCCAAAGAGAATGTCACCTCTCTTCTTTATTACTAGCATGAGCTAATAACAAGCCATTAAAAGAATGGAGATGTTTGATGCTCCTTGAAAATTAACCTCCATACTTAAAAAGAAGAAGAAGAACAGGAAATAGGAACAGAAGACACATAAATTTGGAGGGTGGAGGACAGCTGTGTGGTGGATGATGTTTTAAATGGGTTGAGGGTATTAAAGTCAGAATGCTTGGTGTACTTGTATTTCAGGGCATGAAAATGAAGTTGCCAGTGTCGTTTCAAGAATGAATTTGTGCAGTTAGGGAGGAACCCCCAAATTGTAAAGAGCTGTCACGCCTCTACACACCCATACACATTGGCATGTGCACACACACACAGACTTAGCAATGACCCCTAAGGAAGAGTCTCCAAATAAATCAACAAGCATACTGAATAAAACAATGCACAGGGTAAACTCTTTCATACTTAAAATGAGCATCTCCATCTGGTCAAGGAAGATGCAGAGGGACTGGCTTTGAGATCAAGAGAGCTTACTTGGTACAATATCTCTGGCTTCAGAGAGACCCTGTAACTGTCCAAAATGATCAGGCAGCTAAGCAAGCTGACCAGCCCAGCTACCATCTGTGTTAGTTCTGAGCTGAACCATTTTCCTACAATCTGGACTCTGTGTCTGAGTTTCCCACTTTTCCCCAGTATAATTTTATAGAAGAATGTATTTGGAGACAAATAGATTGGACAACAATTTACCTCTATTATGAAAGGTATTGGAATCTTTGGTGAGATTTGAAATGAATTTTGATTGGACAGTACTTTTATTGACTCTCAATAGTAACCTGAAAACCAGCCCACAGTTTTTATAGGCTTGAGATAAAGTAGTGCTTTTTACAGCTCAGTTGTGTTTATAGGTATTTATTCTTTGAAAAGACAAATAGGACCAAGTGTTTATAAGAATATTTAATAATGTATCCTGAGGGTTTTTAATACTTTCACCAGGCGTTTCATCAGATTTCTTATGGAGAAACCCTGCTATTAAATAATATTGTTCTCCCTCATGCTTATCAGTGAAAACTGTGTGATCTTTCCACTATGTGGAGGGATCAGGGAGAGCAAAATTGGCATGGTCTTCATTTTTAGAAAGGCTGTGGGGGTGGAGCTTTCCCACTGGTAGTCCAGTGGTTAAGAATCTGCCTGCCAATGCAGGGGACATGTGTTTGACCCTTGCTCTAGAAATGTCCCCCATACCCCAGGGCAACTAAGCCCGTGTGCCACAGCTAATGAGCCTGTGCTCTAGAGCCTAGGAGCTGCAACTTCTGAAGGCTGTGCACCCTAGAGCCTGTGCTCTGCAGCAAGAGGAGCCACTGCAATGAGAAGCCCATGCACTGCAACTGGAGAGTAGTCCCCGCTTGTGCAACTAGAGAAAACCTGCATGGGTGGCAGCAAAGACCCAGGGCAACCGAAATGAAAAATAAATAATAAATAAATCTTTAATGAAAGGTCTGGGGACCTCTTGACCTACAATATGACTACAGGCTCTATCATGCATGCAGATATGCATCAAATGATTTCTGAGTTTCTGCTAAATGCAAGAGAATATGCACCCTTTTTTCCTCAAAAAGAGTGGGAATTCATTTACCATGGAGCCATATTGTAACGCTAATACTGCATATTGTGACCTGGATATCATGGTGCTTAGTACATGCTGGAGGACTTCAACACTTAGCGTTTACTTGACTCTATGTTAAGCTCTGGTTCCCACCCTTTTGATTTTCTGCAGAAGACCAAGAAGAAAGCTCAGATGGGGCGGGGACAGAGGAAGAGCTGCTAACAGAGTAGAAGAGGCATTTACTTGAACCACATCTAACAAACCAGAAAAATAAAGGCAGTGTTTTCCTGCCTGAAGCTCCTCACTTTTATCTGCCCGAAGTTTATTCGAGAACATAGATGTTTAACTCATTGTTCAGGCTGCTCAGCTCTTCGGTTTGTAAATGCCACCATACGCACCTGGACATTCAAAACAGCCAATGAACGGGCCTGAAGGCGATGCAGTTTCATCTTCCTTGGTCACTGCCCAGCTTCGTGCATGGAGAAAAGTGCTTAGAGCATTGTCGTTGGCATCATTACGCCTTCTTCTTTCTCTCTGCTGCTGAAATGGTCTGTAAAGAGAAGTCTTGCTGGCCAAAGTGATATGGGCTGCAATGGGTCTCAGTTGTGGCAGGCGGGACCTTTAATTTGTGTTGTGGCATGTGGGAATCTTTAGTTGCAGCATGTAGGATTTTTTTTTAAGTTGTGGCATGCAAAGTCCTGGTTGTGGCATGTGGGATCTCGTTCCCTGATCAGAGATCAAACCTGGGCCCCCTGCATTGGCAGCATGGAATCTTAGCCACTGGACCACCGGGGGAGTCCCCTACTTTACTTTTCTGAATCTGCCCTGGGACAGTGTCAGTGCAGACAAGCAGTAAGACCTGAGATCCTTGGTTTGCATACATTTTGGGCTTGTGTGAGAATACTCCCTCTCAATATGCTCATTCTCTGAGGAAGCTTGTATGAGCCAAATAGGAAAGGATTAGGAAGTTCCTTCTTTCCTCCCTACCCACCCCATCATGGCTGATGGTTTAATACCCAGCTAAAGGTTCCAGTTTGCTAAGGGCCCCAGGGAAGATGAGAGTGAAAGTCATTCCTATGAGATGTCAAGAGTAGCTGAATCTGGCCTCACATCAGTGTTCCTCAGAGTTAAATGTGCCAGGAATCATATTCGCAGTTAGCATTGATGGAAAGCATCCCTTGGTCATGCTCTGGAAAAAGAGGTGAAATATATATTTTTAGTATGGGTTTCCCAGATGGCTCAGCGAGTAAAGAATCCACCTGCCAATGCAGAGGAGACACAGGAGACACGAGTTCAATTCCTGGGTCAGGAAGATCCCCTGGAGGAGGGAATGCCAACCCACTCCAGTGTTCTTGCCTGAAAAATCCCATAGACAGAGGAGCCTAGTGGGCTTCAGTCCAAAGGATAGCAAAGAGTCGAATGCAGCTGAGCATAGCACAGTCATATATTTTTAGTAGGGAAAGGAGGGCCTCACCAGCCACAGTTGGCACATGAACAGATCTGCTAGCAGCTGGAGCTGTGATCTGAATGTTACTCACCGAGACGAAAGGAAGTAAAATTCCTAGCTGCAGACACAGCCATGCCCTCCCCAGGGGCTGCCTATTTAAAAGCCATTTTTGGCCTCTTCTTTCCTGACACTCGAGGGTGAGTGGGCCTCTCTGGGCTTGTAGGTGTGAAACACTTTCTCTTTTCAAGTCCTTGGGCATTTTCTCCTTTGGGGAGTTACTTGTGTTGTGATGTATCTAGAGGGCTCAATTAGGTGGCTGAGCTGGGGAGTACACTTTTTCTTTTGAGAACTCAGGTAGCTCAGGGCACTGACACTTTCAAATTTTTGACTCTACATTTAATAAGGATTGCCTTTTGGAAGTGGGTTGAATTGCTCAGTGTCCTGAAAAGCATCCACTAAATGGACAGATGGCAAATTAATTTGTATCTCTTTTTGAATATTTAAATTATTTCCTACTTGTAGAGCCTGTTTTGATGCTAGACTCACATGGAGTTCTCTTCATGGTCTCAGGACTGGATTTTCAGACAGTGCTTCCAACATTGACTTTATTTTGCCAATGCAGGCAGGCACAGTTGGAACTCTCCTTACTTCAGTTTTCATGTGCCTTTACTTTGTGAAAACAGATGCTGAAATATTTCATCCAGGCTGCTTGTATCAACTTATAACCATGAAGTGAAGGATGAGATGTTCAATTCTTATTTTACTGATGCTAAAGGAAGATTAGAACATTCTTATTTGAAGATAAACTATCTGTTGTTGTTTAGTTGCTAAGTTGTGCTGACTCTTTTGTGACCTCATGGACTGTAGCTTGCCAGGTTCCTCTGTGCATGAGATTCTCCAGGCAAGAATACTGGAGTGGGTTGCCATTTCCATCTCCAGGGTACCTTCCTGACCCAGGGATCAAACCCTCATCTCCTGCATTGGTAGGCAGATTCTTTATACCACTTAACCACCTGGAAGCACCAACTGTCTGTTAGTGTACCATGAATGTGTTCTTGTATTATTTGGTATAGGCCATCTGGAATTTTCCAAGAACTCAGGCATCTAGGTCAATGATCAAATTGCAGAGCTTGGTAGAATGCTGCTGGGTAACGTTCTGCCCTATTCCTTTTGCATGTAAATGGATTGTTTACACAAGAAAGGGTTTGCGGTCAACTCTGCTCTTTCCCTGTAGCTTTCTTGGGGCCTCAGACTGTAGGGGCAAAATAGACTTCGCAGTTAAAGAATCTAGGACTAAGAGAAGCAAGTGATATGGGGTTTCTGACCGGTGAGACACATTTTCAACACCCACAGGCCCACAGGAGTAGACATCATTGCTATGGTGCGCTAATGATGCCATTTGTCATACAGAGCTATGCGAGCCAGCTGAGAGCTCACAAGGTCGGCCTTAAATGGGAGAGAATGGGCGGAGTTGGCCAGGAATTCTCACGCTCAGCTCACTTCCATCCTCGGCTTCCCTGTTCTTCTAGAAACCAGAAGAAATAGCAGGGAGTCTTTTTCTTAACCCAGTTCCTGTGTGTGCACACGGGCATGTAGGTAACGGCACGATGGCCGGTCTTAGGTGTTCAAGGAGTGAATGACAAATCCAAGTTCAGTAACCTGGGGCTTGATCGCTCAGCCAACTTTCCCGTTCTTAGCTGTGTCAATGTCAGGTCTGTCTTTGTCCCCATCTCTGTCTCTCTGTCTTACACACATGTGCACACACACCTGGAGAAACACGGCAGTTCAACAGGAGGAAGTGAAGGAGGTCACAATCTGCAACACACATACCTGCACAGTCACTGGACTCCGACTGACTCTACTTTTTAGGTGGGGACAGCAGGCAACATACAATCCTGGACATTTCTGCAGACCTCAAGAGTTCTGTGACAAACCACGGGCTTTCATCTCTGAGTGCCCAAGTGGTTCTGCAGAGCCCTGGCCTGGCTTCCCAGGCAGGTGTGGATGGGAACGCTGCCCTGTCCTCACTCCTCCTGTCTACACAGGCTGGAGAACAGAGGAGGGTTTCTGCCCATCTGGTTTCCTTCAGGCTGAGGGCTTATGGGTAAGGTCCTTTCCAAGCTTGTGTAACCGCACGGAAACCCCTAGGGAGCCTCTCAACGCAAACTCTTGCCATGTGGGCAGGGCACCTGCCATACCACAAATTCCTCATCTGCAGACACCTTGCCATTTCCCACCATGAACAGTATGTTCTGTAGCCTCACGCCACATCTAATTTGTTTTGCATTTAGAATATTCTTGGAAGTGTCCATATAATGAGAAGAAAACATTGTGTATCGAAGCAGAGTCTTGTCTCCACGCGCAACTCTTCCCCTGGCAGAAGTCACCTGGATGCTAATGAAATCTGAGTGTTGACGTCCTGTGGTGGGGGATGGTCTCCTCTGTGCTGAGACATGGTTTCTTTTTGTTAGCTCCGCCATCTTTATTGATATTAATAGAAATAATGAGAATGCGGGAGGCTGGCTTCTGGCAGCATCCAGAATTAATGGAGAGGATGGGAGGATGGTTGAGGAGTTAAGGTTCATTGGGCCAGTGAATGGACCACATCATTCTGGGACCCTCTTAAAAGGTATTTTGTTGTAAATGAGGAATTTGGTGAATTTCTTCCACCCTGCAGTTTTATCACTAATGGGGAACTTCTCACAGCTGAAGCCCTAGTTTGCTAGAGACTCTAGCTTGTGATGGCTTTACAGCTGGTGTGTATTTGTGTGTGTATGTATTTAGTTAGGTATTTGGATCTATGATCAACAGCCAGCTTAATCAGGATTTATTCACCATGAGAACATTTGCTGCAAGGATCTATTGTTAAATGCATATCTATAAGCGTTTCATAATCTTAATGTCTTAATGACTGTCTCACCCACCATATGTGATGCTTTAAAGGGAAATACAGTGATGGGAAGTGGGGGCAGAGTCAGGGAACTTTCATTGCAGAAGAGAAATTTTCACGCTGAGGGAAAGTCAATCAAAAGTGGTAGATGATGTATCTCCTACTGATTTCATTCCCCTTGGAAGTTTCTCTAATTTTTGCTGCTTGTTCAAGCATTGAATGTCACTATGTCAACTCCCCCTACTGTTCCCAGGGATGTTTGTGACTCTGAGAGGGGGTGAGACACCTGTCCCCAGGCAGGCGACCTTCAAAGGCAATCTGGGGGTGGGGCAGCCAGGGGTCCTGCACAATTTCCCAAGAACTGCCAGCTTTCAATTCCTTCAAGCAATTGCTGTGCCAGGAAGATTATGGCTGGTAGCAGGAGAGACTCAGATGTGGTCCCAGCAGCTGGAGGCCATGCTGCTTGTATTAATACTTAGAGGGAGTCTAACTAACACTTGGGCTCCCCAGGTGGCTCAGCGGTAAAGAATCCACTTGCAATACTAGGAGACTTGGGTTCGATCCCTGGGTCGGGAAGATTCCCCTAGAAAAGGGCACGGAAACCCATTCCAGTATTCTTCCCTGAGAAACGTCGTGGACGGAGGAGCCCGGTGGGCTATAGTCCATGGGGTCTCAGAAGAGTCACACACGACTTAGTGACTGAACAACAAGCAACAACTGTAA
>NW_011494620.1:4129960-4130215 GCF_000754665.1 Bison bison bison | reverse complement strand
CAGCACTCACTGGAGCAAAGGGAAGGAGTGCATCTCAGTCCCTTTGGAGACTCCCCACCAGCAGTGCTGTGCTCACATCTCCCTTTCCTGTTAGGACGGGGCCGAGGGAGCCTCAGGGCTTCCCAGGTGGTGCTAGCGGTAAAGAACCCGCCTGCCAATGCAGGAGATGTAAGAGATGCTGCTTCGATCCCTGGGTTGGGAAGATCCCCTGGAGGAGGGCATGGCAACCCACTCCAGTATTCTTGTCTGGAGAAT
>NW_011494620.1:4124537-4129676 GCF_000754665.1 Bison bison bison | reverse complement strand
TCGAGGGATCCCCGGGAGGGCCCCGTCTGGAGAACTGAATCGGGTTCTGTGTGCTGCTCTGGCAGAACACTCGAGACAAGTGGAAGCACACCCAGAGGATGGTGTGCAAGGCTGGGAGGGGATGTGAAACCACATGACATTAGGAACTCATGGAGGACTGAGGCCCTGGCCTGAAGGCATGATTTGGGGGAAGGTGTGATGATCTGAAGCGCTGTCATGAGGAAGAGGAATCAGTTTCTTTTCATGAGGCCCTTTTGGTGAGATCTGGGATCTTGGCAGAAGCCACGGAGATATACATCTTTGTTGCCCATAGGGAAGATCTTTCTAACAGTTGCAAAAATGTCTAAAGTGACTTTCGTTGCTGTTGCTCAGTCGCTCAGTCCAACTCTTTGCAAATCCATGGACTGCCGCACACCAGGCTTCCCTGTCCTTCACCATCTCCTGGAGTTTGCTCAAGCTCATGTCCATTGGCTGTTATTGTCCACTGACCATCCAAGAGGCTTTAGATGATTGTTATTGGGGATAATCATACCAGATTCTGCAATCGACACCACCATCTTGATGTTATGGAAACTTTCATGCCGTGTTGCCGTGAATTGTCACCATGGCCATTGTGATAAGCCTTTTAGGAGAGAATCAACACTAATTGATTTTTTGGCAATAGTAGAACATAACACATGATTTTAATCCTACTTATTCGACTTTCATCTGTTTTGAACTGAGTGTGAAATAGAGGCCTTTGGTCCATTCCCCCCCACCTCCGCCCCCATCCCAAGCCTCTTCCTGACTCATAGCTCTTCCCTGACTCAGGTCCCATTCTTGAGAGATCTGTGGGGCCCCCACCCCACCCCTGTCCCTTGTCCCTTTTGATTTGCTTGAAGACGGAGATATGGTGACATTGATGATCAGTGACGGGCCTCTGGGGTAGAGCTGGGGTGAGAGTTGGAAACACTGATTCAGTTTTTGAATTCTGGAGTGGTTGGTTTTTTCTACCGTTACCTGAAAGCCTCAATTATAATATTATACTCCACATGTCAAGATGTCCATGTGTCAAAATGGTCTGATCAGAATGTTGTTCTTACAACTAGCTGGACACATGCTACTCAAGTATGTTACACAGGGAACTCAAGCATCATAGGGCTGGTTGAACATGGTTATTTGAAAGATATTTTGTCATTCTAAAATTGTGTGCTCCAGCTCAAGAGTTCCCTGCCGCACCAGCCTAGGACAAAGTTGTCACCATCTGCATTAAAATGCAGAAAAATAAGAACAATGGATTACATTTTGTCTAAGGCTAAACTTATTCAGTTTTAAGGACTTTATTCTAAGATAAGGGTCTTTATTTTCTTTTCGTTATTGTTGTTGTTATTCTTCTTTTGTTTTTAGATGGTGATAGGAGGTGGCATTTAAAAATGTCAATGGACAAGATAAATAACCTGTCTCACCATTACATTTTTATTATTATTTTTTTCTTTTACTGATACGTAAAATCTCAAAGTCTGGGAGCCCTGCTTTAAGTCCAGTCTTTGGAACCTTGTTATTCAGAGTTCCCTATCAGCGTTGTTGTAAACTCTCACATTGGCTACTGTTCTTCCCAGACACGGGAGTCATATACTTTGTATGATATTGGGTTGGTCAAAAACCTTGTTCAAACAAACTATTTGGTCAACCCAATATAAATGCCCTGATCACTGAGTGTATGTGGTTGTAATATTGCTCCTCCTCTCCTAGTTTTTCCTTGACTAGAGTTTCCTTCTCAGCTTCCAGTAGCGCATATGAATGCAGTCCGGGAGTTTGCTGTGTTCTTTCAGGATCCCTGTGACAAAATTTCTGCCAGGGCACCCAGAGGAAGACCAGAGCACCTGGGGCAGCCAGCACAGGCTCTTCTCTTCTGTGCAACCTGGAATGGGGGGTGGTGGGTGTGCTATGGGGGTTGGAAGAAGAGTTCCAAGAAGGTGGGAGAGGAGCGGTCCTGTCTGTCCCAAGGTGGATGTGAACTCGTGGCATGTTTACCAGGGCAGGGCTTCCAGCCAGGTGTGAGGAACCAGTGGTGCCGATGGAACCATGCCCACACTGATGAAATCATGCATCTCCGGTGATGCTAAACCTTTCCGGGTGATTCTCATCTATGGCCAAGAGGACTGTCCTGTTGGCTGTGAAACTGTGAGACTCTGAGGAGATTAACCAGGTTATGGCTCATTTGTGCTGATATCTATCAAATGAAGCAAAGTCCCTTCAGTTTTCAAGGATTCATCAGTATAGGTGGGAGGGGTTTTCCTACATGCTTGCTCTAGGGCACCAGCTGTCTGTACCTGATCTCCATTTTTTGTCTTAATATTTCCCTAGGGAATTAGTAACTTCCCTGGTGGCTCAGAGGTAAAGAATCCACCTGCCAATGCAGGAGATACAGGTTTGATCCCTAGGTCAGGAAGATCCCCTGGAGAAGGGAATGGCTACCCACTGCAGTATTCTTGCCTGGAGAGCCCCGTGGACAGAGGGGCCTGGCGGGCTATAGTGCATGGGGTTGCCAAGCGATGGACACGGCTTAGCAACTGAGCACACACGCAGGGGATTAATAACATACTAAGGTGAAAGGTTCAGCTTCTGAAGAAGTTCTTTCCTTGTTTAATGATGTTCAGAGCAGTAGTGTTACTGGTGGTGGGAAGGTAGAAACAGCTTAGTGTCCATCAGTGGGCTCCGCCCCACCAACACATCTGCAGTGGCGTGAGATAGAATACTGGGAATCCAGTCTAAGTCTTATCATATCACATGCAAAGTGTAATGTGGCCTGAAAAAAGGCAAGTTATAGAATAACTTTCCCCACAGGGAATGAGACAGTTTAAGTGGCTATTTAAAAGACACAGTACAACTTGTTACTTACTGTTACAGGTATCTTACCGTTTCTGGATACCTATACATGTGGTCCAATGAGAGCTGAAGCGTCACAGCAGGGCCACGTAGAGGTGATCTTTGGGGAAGGAGAGCAATGGAATTGGAGAGAAGTCCAAAGAGGATATTTCCATAGTGTTTTGGTGCCTTTACAAAAAGTAACGGAAGCACATATGAAAATGATTATAAGAATTCCAGGTTGTGGCTACATGTGTATTTATACATTCTTTGTTCTTTATTGAAGTTATATCTTTTTATTTTTTTTTAATTTTTTAAAAGATTTTTTTAAAAAAAGTGGACCATTTAAAAAATCTTTATTGAATTTGTTACAATGTTGTTTCTGTTTTATGGTTTTTGGCCACCTGGCATGTGGGATCCTAGCTCCTTGACCAGGAATTGAACCTGTACCCTCTGCATTGGAAGGTGCAGTCAGTCTTAACCACTGGACTTCCAGGGAAGTCCCAGAAGTTATATACTTTTTAAAATGCCACCATATAATGACTAGAAAAAACTTAGCCTCTAGATTAAGATGCCCTTGGCTTCAGGTCTTAAGATGGCATAAGGCCCTTGGTCTTCCGCTCGCTGTGCTTGTGACCTTTAGCTGTTAGACCTTTTGGGGCCCCACCTGTGAAGTGAGGACGGCACAGCGCCTGGGGCGCAGTGAGAACACCGAGGAGGCTGGCCCTTGTTATCAGCATCCTCCAGCTGAGATGCTAGAGACTGATTCTTCCTGGTCAGCCTTTGGAACCCAGCTCAGGCGTCATTTCCTTTCGGTCGTTTCCCAACCACGTCAGCCAGGTGCTCCTATGCTGCTTCATTCTACCTGCAGCATGCCCTAGTGCATCACCTTCTAATAACGACGATTCATATTTGCTGAGTATTTACTACGTGCCAGGCACTCTTCTAAGCATCTTGCGTGCTTGCAGATTCTCTCTCTTAATTCTCTCATGAGAGTTTTATATCTTTTCTAATTTCCATCTTACATTCTAGTGTTTTTTTGTTGCTGTTGATTTTTATTGGAGTAGAGTTGATTTACAGTGTTGTGTTAGTTTCTGGTGTTTGGCAAAGTGAGTCAGTTACACATATACATATATCCACTCTTTTTTTAGATTCATTTCCCACATAGATCGTACAGAGTATTGAGTAGAGTTCCCTATGCTATACAGTAGGTCCTTATTAGCTGTCTGTTTTGGACATAGTAGTATATATATATATCAATCCCAGTCTCCCAGTTTATCCCCGTCTAATACTCCCTGGTAACCATAAGTTTGTTTACTATATCTATAACTATTTCTGTTTTGTAAATAAGTTCATTTTTTAAAAAATGATTCCACATGTAACTGATGTCACGTGGTATTTGTTTCCCTCTGTCTGACTTCACTCAGTAATGACAATCTCTAGGTCCATCCACGTTGCCGCAAATGGCATTATTTCCTTCTTTTTTATGACTAACAGTCCATTGATTATAGGTGCCACATCTTCTTTATCCATTCCTCTGTTGATGGATATTTAGGTTGCTTCCATGTCCTGAGCATTGAACACTAGGGTGCATGTATCTTTTCAAATTATGGTTTTCTCTGGGTATAGGCCAAGGAGTGGGATTGCAGGGTCATCTGCTGGCTCTAGTTTTAGTCTTTTAGGGAACCTCATACTGTTCTCCATATACATTATAGTTTAGAATGGCCTGTTAGTGTGTCTCACCTAATAGGTGGTGGGTTTCTGGAACCTAGGTGTTGTGACTGATGAAGCTTTGTGCCCTTGAAGCTTGGCACAACGATGGAGAAAAATAGGTCATTCCATATGCTTCCTGGCCCATGTTGATTATAGCTCTTAGACGGCTGTCTGTGGAATGATTGCTTCCTGCTCCTCTCCACTGGAACAGCACCTGCTAGGAGGGAAGGACTATCTCTTGTTGTGTCCTGGGGCCTCTGCTGGGTGGGGCCTGGTGCTCAGTACCTCTTTGATGAATGGATGGAGTCAGGAGAGGCTGAGAGTGGGAGGACAGGGATATTGGAAGCCAACTCAATACTCAAATTCACAGCTGCTACTGATAAAGACCTTGACTAATGTCTTCAGGCCAATATTCTGGGGTCTTGTGAGCCTCTGTAACTTGGAGCTTCGCATGGCTGATAAGTGACTCTTCTAGAAGGAATCTTGCTCAGTAGGCAAAACCTTCTGTGGCCAGCGTCAGTTCAGACCCTCTTCCCATTAGGGTGGGTCACAACTTATACTCTTTCTGTGTCTCTTTTT
>NW_011494620.1:4123015-4124437 GCF_000754665.1 Bison bison bison | reverse complement strand
CTGTCTGTGGAATGATTGCTTCCTGCTCCTCTCCACTGGAACAGCACCTGCTAGGAGGGAAGGACTATCTCTGTTGTGTCCTGGGGCCTCTGCTGGGTGGGGCCTGGTGCTCAGTACCTCTTTGATGAATGGATGGAGTCAGGAGAGGCTGAGAGTGGGAGGACAGGGATATTGGAAGCCAACTCAATACTCAAATTCACAGCTGCTACTGATAAAGACCTTGACTAATGTCTTCAGGCCAATATTCTGGGGTCTTGTGAGCCTCTGTAACTTGGAGCTTCGCATGGCTGATAAGTGACTCTTCTAGAAGGAATCTTGCTCAGTAGGCAAAACCTTCAGAACCCACGTCTCTTATGTCTCCTGCACTGGCAGCTGGGTTCTTTACAATTAGTGCCACCTGGGATGCCCCTTTGATCCCAGCTCCCTGATCAGGGATCAAATCCACATCCCCTACATTGGAAGGTGAAGCCTTAACCACTGGACCGCCAGGGAAGTCCCTCTATTCTCAAGGGTGAAGCTGAGTCTTACTCTGTATTCCAGTCTAACCTAGATTTTTAGACCCTCAGTAAATGACCTGCATTATATTGATTCAGTGAAGACAGACAGGAGCTAAGAGGGCAGTTCAGAAGCATCAAGTGCCCTCTGATTACAACTATTGCTGGTGTACATGGGTGACAGTAAAGAGCTTGTAAAAACCTGGAAATCAGGTAGCTTTCTATTTCAGAGGCAGCCAGCTCTCTCAAGATAATCCAGTGGTCCACCACATTTCCCAGCCTCCTTTGCACTTAGATTGGTCACATGACTGTCTCTGGTCTGTGAGATGTGGACAGGAAGTCAGGTGTCACTTTGAGGCTCTTGGGAATCAGCACTCTCCTCTGTCTTTGTCTCTGGCTGCTGCAGTCAGCCTGTTCAGTTCAGTTCAGTCGCTCAGTCGTGTCTGACTCTTTGTGACCCCATGAATCGCAGCACGCCAGGCCTCCGTGTCCATCACCAACTCCCAGAGTTTACTCAAACTCATGTCCAACGAGTCGGTAATGCCATCCAGCCATCTCATCCTCTGCTGTCCCCTTCTCCTCCTGCCCCCAATCCCTCCCAGCATCAGTCTTTTCCAATGAGTCAACTCTTTGCATGAGGTGGCCAAAGTATTGGAGTTTCAGCTTTAGCATCAGTCCTTCCAATGAACACCCAGGACTGATCTCCTTTAGGAAGGACTGGTTGGACCTCCTTTCAGTCAAAGGGACTCTCAAGAGTCTTCTCCAACACCACAGTTCAAAAGCATCAGTTCTTCCGTGCTCAGCTTTCTTCACAGTCCAACCCTCACATCCATATATGACCACTGGAAAAATCATAGCCTTGACTAGATGGACCTTTGTTGGCAAAATAATGTCTCTGCTTTTGAATATGCTATCTAGGTTCATCATA
>NW_011494620.1:4122108-4122915 GCF_000754665.1 Bison bison bison | reverse complement strand
ACACACAAACAAACAGCAGAAATCGAATCCATTGTGATGTACTGTGATTCAGAAAGGGGGCACAGAAAGGGCAATGGAGAACCAGAAGTCAGTCGTGTCCTTGAGAGAGGATGTCTTGGCTACTTGGAGGAACAGCATCTGGGCCTTTTGGACTATACTGCAGAGATGCAGGCATCGGCCTGTTGGGGACCAGATGTCATTTCACGTTCAGGTTATGTAACTTCCTGTTTCTGATGTGAAGCTAGGCGTGCAGTTTGTAGCCCGCCAGGCTTCTCTGTCCATGGGATTCTCCAGGCAAGAATACTGGAATGGGTTGCTAAGCCCTCCTCCAGGGGATTTTCCCGACTCAGGGATTGAACCTGAAGTGCCTTCTCTGTATATCCCTATAATACTGCTTTTATTATTGTAAGGTCTCTATTACTAGATTAAAAAAAATTTTTTTTAATGTGAACCAATTTTGAAGTCTTTATTTACTTTGTTACAATATTGCTTCTATTTTAAGTTTTGGTTTTTTGGCTGTGAGACATGGGATCTTAGCTCCCTGTGTGTGTGTGTGTACTCCTTCAAGTCACTTGTGTCCGACTCTGTGTGACTCTGTGGACTATAGCTCACCGGGCTCCTCTATCCATGGAATTTCCCGGGCAAGCATACTGGAGTGGGTTGCCATGCCCTCCTCCAGGGGATCTTCCCAACCCAGGGATCGAACCCACGTCTCTTATGTCTCCTGCACTGGCAGCTGGGTTCTTTACAATTAGTGCCACCTGGGATGCCCCTTTGATCCCAGCTCCCTGATCAGGGATCAAATCC
>NW_011494620.1:4121512-4122008 GCF_000754665.1 Bison bison bison | reverse complement strand
TCCTCCCTCCCCATCCCCTCCCTCTGGGTCGTCCCAGTGCATCAGCCCCAAGCATCCAGTATCGTGCATCGAACCTGGACTGGCGACTTGTTTCATACATGATATTGTACATGTTTCAATGCCATTCTCCCAAATCTCCCCACCCTCTTCCTCTCCCGCAGAGTCCATAACTCTTGATAAATACCCCTGTCCTGCCTTTGAGGAAGAAGCCAAGCTGAGCCTGAATTAAACCTGAGTGGAGGTGCTTGGAATGCGAATGGGGTCTGAGATATTTGTTAAGATCCATAAGGAGCAATGGAGCTCAGCCTCTTAGCCTGTAAACCTCATTTCTATTTCACTTGATGTTCTGATATTGCCATTTATTAGCAGCTTCACTGGGGCTTGCCAGGTGGCTCAGTGGTAAAGAATCTTCCAGCCAGTACAGGAGACTCAGGAGACATGGGTTTGATCCCTGGGTTGGGAAGATCCCCGAGAGAAGGAAATGGCAACCCACTCC
>NW_011494620.1:4096716-4121412 GCF_000754665.1 Bison bison bison | reverse complement strand
CAGGGATTGGTCCTGAGTCTCCTGTGTCTCCTGCATTGCAGATGGATTCTTCACCCACTGAGCCACCTGGGAAGCCCCTGCTTGAAGTATAACTTCCAGATAATACTGAACTTGCCATTAATTTGTTCAAAAGGAGAGAGGAGCCTCTGTGCTATCACACATACTAGCTGATTTAATCGACAGATCATTTTCATTGCCAATGAATTCTCTAGAAATCTAGTTATGTGTATCAGCCTCTCTAAGGCAGTAAGTTCATACATGGAAATCAGAATGAGATGGAAATCAGAATCAGTCTGTTGAATCTGTTGAAATTAGACCCAATTCACTGGTAATCCACCTTGTGAGGTCTTTAGGCAGCCAGGTGGGCAGTTGGGCATCCAGGTCTCAGACCCTCTCTGGTTCCACCACTCAGCTTTGCTGTGGGAGTTGTGCTTGCTACAGTGCGTAGCCTTACCATGTAACCTTCAGGGACTTCCCTGGTGGTCTGCTGGTAAAGAATCTGCCTTCTTTACATAAAGAATCTACATCCCCAATGTAGGGGATGCGTCTCGGATCCCTGGTTGGAAAACTAAGATCCCACTTGCCTCAGGGCAACCTGTTTACCACAGCTACCAAGCCTGTGTGCTCTGGAGCCCAAGCACTGTAATGAGGAGCCACATAAATAAATAAATTAAGAAAGAAAAAACACGTAACCTTCAGATACTTCCAGAAATGGAGCTGACTGGGAGACACAGTTAGCTTTGTCTGTATGATATGAGTCTTTACATTAAGGTTGGAGACCCCCAAACACCCCTTTAGAGAATCTCCTTGAAAATACATTTGATTGCTGACTTGAAAACAATAGACCCAACCATGAACAGCATTGAGTCTTGTTTGCTTAAATAAATTTCAGGGAGAGGAGTCAGACAAACACACTCTAACTCTGCGGTTTCCCCCAGAAATCTCAAAGACAGTTTTGGATCATCAACAATATATATATCTGCAGCTGTGTGTTTGAAAGCTACCAGCAAATTCTTACTCAAATAGTTTCTCACATAAGATTCACGTTTTGGAGATTTTCAGTTCCCTTTAGTCTCCTTTCTGGTTCTAGACTTGAAATACTGGTTAAGTCTCATATCCCAAACACCCAGCCCCAAACTAAAAATAGAACACAAATCGTTAATTTTTTGGATTTATTAAAAATTTTTTTTAATTTATTTTTCGTTTTATTTGTTAATTTATTGGCCACGATGCCTGGCACGCGGGATCTTAGTTACCTGAGCAGGTATTTAACCTGAGCCCCTAGCATTGGCAATGTGGAGTCTTAACCACTGGACTGCCAGGGAAGACCCTGTTAATTTTTAAAAAAAAATTATTTCTTTTTGACTGTGCTGGGTCTTAGTTGCCTGTGGGCTTTCTCTAGGGCAGCAGGGGCTACTCTAGTTACGATTCTCAGGCTTCTCTATGGTGGCTCCTCTTGTTGCAGAGCAGGGGCTCTAGAGGATACAGACTTCAGCAGTTGCACCTCCCGGCTCTAGCGCACAGACTCAGTCGTTGTGGCGCATGGGCTGAGTTGCTTTGCGGCATGTGGCATCTTCCCAGATCAGTTATCCAACTCATGTCTCCTGCCTTGGCAGATTCTTTACCACTAAGCCACTAGGGAAGCCCCCTTTTAATTTTTTTTTAATGGTAAAAATAGTCATATAAGAAGAATTTCTAGAAGTGCAGAAATAATAAAAAATAGAAAGTAGGACCCTTCCTAGTTCCATCCCCCAGAAAAAGCCACTGTGACTAGTTTGGTGGATATTATTCCAGATTTTCTCCCTACACATATACAACCATATGTTTTATTATTTACAAAAATGGAATAATTTATGCATGCTGTCTTACAATATGCTTTTTTTCTCTCAGGAACATATCTTGGGCATATTTTTTATGTCAACGCACATTTGTATTTTTTAGTGGCTGTGGAATATTCCATTTTATATGTGTACTATAACTTTTTTAACCAGTTCCCATTGCATTGCTCTCAATTTTTCATGTTTATAAACAATCCTGAAATGAATGTCTTTATCTACAGATTTTTGAGTACCATATGGCCTTACTATAGTTAAGTTTCTAGATGAGAAAATATTAGGCCAAGAGATTTCTATGTCTTAAATTTTGATAGCTTTTGCCCAAAGGTCTGTAGAGTATGCATATTTACCACCACCATGCTGACCTCTTGGTTGGCATTGCATTTTGATAGTCTTCGGTAATAGAAATCTCAGGACTAGAGTCTACTGTGCAAGGTAGAGGTGTAATTTTTTTTGAATTACTAAAATGCAATTACCCCCTACAGTGCCATTTTGGTTGTGGTTTCATAAGCACAAAATGGTAACCATGACTCATGAGTGAAAGCAGAAGTGTAGCCCATTCTGACATTCTCAGTCGAGTTCCCACCTTGTGGCTCCCCCACCCCCACAAGGACAACTGTACATGTGTGACGAGGTTTGTTGGGCTAACAGGAGTAGGAAGTGCTTTGCTTTACATCTGCCTTTTACAGAGAAGTCCGTGGGCTGAGATGGAAAAGTCCTTAACTCCCACATTTGCTGGCTATGCACCCTTGGTGTGTCACGAATTCTCTCTGAACTGATTTCTTTATCTGGCTTCTGGCATTTTGCGAGAACTAACTGAGAAAGTAGACGGAAGTTCCTAACCCAATGCCTGACATGTAGCATTTGCTTGTTTTCTCCATCAGCTGAGCATCCTTCCTCTGTGGAAAATAGAGCTTCTGTTCAAGGACCAAACTTCACCATGACAAACGACTCTGGTTTTAAACCATTTTTGAGAGAAGGGTAAGTCTTACTTGTTGGGAAACTCTATTCCTCTTGATTTGTTTGCAATATATTGGATGTTTAGATATGTTGTTGAACAGGATGCTTTTTTGCTTGTCTTTTCAGAGCAACTTTCTCTAATGGTCTTGTTGTTGATCAGTTGCTAAGTCGTGTCCGACTCTTTGCGACTCCATGGACCGTGGTCTTAACTGTATCCATTTGGTTTTGCCGAGTGCATTATGAAATAGGTCATATTACTGTTTGACCACATTATGTAGATACATACAGCTCATTATGTTTAAAGCTGCCTATTGTTTGCAAAGGTGGCTCTGCTGACAGTGGTTCCAGTGGGAGTGACTTGAGCTCAGTGAGACCAGTTGGGTCTATGAGGCTTTTCACTCTGTGCACATGTGAACTTGTTTCCTGGGTGAGCTGCTCTACTTAAGATTGGAAGAATCTGTCACTCATGGTAATTTCCTTCTACCTAGGGGCTTAGCTAAACCCTTGCTATGTTTCTAGCCATTCAGAACTACTCCAGAGTATTCTAAACCACGTGGCTGTCCATCTGGAATATCCACAAGGTGGATATGTGGGAAATGCCTACAGAGGGGGATCATTCCTGGAGAAATGAGAAAGCTGGTGGCAAAAATAAGGCCTGGATTGAAGGGAGGCAGCACAGCTTAATTCATTAGCTTGCTTTTATTTAACCACCATCAAAGGTGGGGCAGGTAGTGAATAGTAACCTTAATTTTCAGATGAGGAAATGGGAATTCACAAGTTTAATGCCTATGTTTAATGAGATTTGTAAAGTTCCAGATTGAACTCAAGACCTGTGGTCCAGTTCTCTCTCTATTGAGGAAGACTGGGATGGTAGTAGCACCCCCCAAAACTGTTCCTGGGCTGCAGATGCAGGAGGCCCAGATTCAGCATCCACAGCAAAGTGTCAGGGTTCAGCCAGGTGAAACTCAGCGGGGACACGACCTGGTGGTAAACTAGAGGGAAACTAAGGCAGACACAGAGTTCTATGAAGTGTGTTGCTGAAACCAGAGATGGAAGGACCAAGGATGTCCAGGTATTCAGGGCTCACCTCTGAGATAACCAGTCACTTTCAAGATCCACCTGGGAGAGGCTGGAGGCTGTTAACTTATCCTAGTTCATCAGATTTCACTGGGTATGAAGCCTGGCAGAGCTCAGGGGAAATGAGGCTTCATGACTCCTGGTCAGAGGGGCTGAGAGCAGCAGAGAATGTATGCAGGGTTCACAGGTTATCCCACAGAATCACCTGTTCTAGATGCTTCTCCTGCCTTCCTTGCTTCCCCTCTGCACTTTGATTGAATGCGGCCAGCAACACCAATGATGCCAGGCTATGCTGAGCTCCATGCAAGTGTTCTGAGCTCTCCTGACTGCTTTCTCTCCTTTTCTGCTGGACTCATTCAGCTCTTCATTGAAATGTGTGTTGTTCATGTGGCAGATTTCTGTTTCTGATAAGGCCGAGTGAAGTTTAGGCTGCTGCATGGCTTTGGCTTCCTTCAAATTTATACCTGTTCATAGCTCTATTTAGTTTGCATCATGGTTTGTAGATAATGACACCTTTTCTCTGTTACATTCTCTAACAATCTAGTTACACTAAATCTTTCCATACAGGTTCATGATCTCAGATCATGTTCATGACCAATCCATGGGGAGATTTTCTATTACCCTCTCTTCCCTGCCCCTACTCCTACAATACTCTAGCCTCAAATTAATATCTGACATCTTTCTTGAAGGCTGATAACAAAGTATTTTTGTAAAGAACAAAGGCTTTTTTTTTTTTTCTTTCCTAAAGCTGACTTTTGGTTAACCACATTTGTTTTCTGTTGGGGCAGAGAATAACTATAGAAGGCACAGGCCTGGATGCTCAAATTATGTCTCTTAAAATGAATGTTTTACTGCTCTAGAATAGAACATGCTGAGAGTGATAGAGTGGGAAGGTCCAGGCAGGGCCTGCTGTTTAGCTAATCTGTCCAGTTCTTGCAGTGCTTTGGAGAAAAAGAAAATCATGTGTTGAAGGGCAAGGGGATCTTTGCAGTGATGCTGTGGCATTTTCAGTCCTGTTTATCTCCTGGTCCTTGTTTTTACTTTTAAGGAGTTAAAGGTTAATAATTTATACTGAAATACGTAAGGATAAATATTGGGTGGAGCTTTCCTTGTAGGTCAGTTGGTAAAGAATCTGCCTGCAGTGCAGGAGACCTGGGTTCCATTCCTGGGTCAGGAAGATACCCTGGAGCAGGAAATGGCAACCTGCTCCAGTATTCTTGCCTTGAGAATTCCATGGACAGAGGAACCTGGCAGTCTACAGTCTATGGAATTGCAAGCATTGGACACAACTTAGCGACTAAACCACCACCAAATATTGGGCAGGGTGTTGCCAGACACCTTTTTTTCTGACACTTTTTGATACTATTGTGTAAGAAAATCAAATATATTTCCTATGTTATATGAACTTGAAGAAATTGAAAGCCAGGGGAGAAAATACAATCAGTAACGTTTTGGATTAATCAAGCTCCAGACCCAGTGACCGATTTATAGGAAAACAAATTTATAGGGAAACAAGAAAGAGGAATGTATTAAGAGACATCATGGGATGCAATTAGCAAAACTCAGATATAAGTACTTCTAAGAGCCTCTTGATGAGGGTGAAAGAGGAGAGTGAAAAGGCTGGCTTAAAACTCAACATTCAAAAAACTAAGATCACAGCATCTGGTCCCATCACTTCTTGGCAAATAGATGGGGAAAAGGTGAAAACAGTGATAAATTTTATTTTCTTGGGCTTCACTATCATTGCAGGTGATAACTGCCTGCATGAAATTAAAACACATTTGCTCTTTGGAAGGAAAGCTACAACAAACTTAATTAAAAAGCAGATACATTACTTTGGTGACAAAGGTCCATATAGTTAAAGCTATGGACTTTCCAGTAGTCGTGTACAGACGTTGGACCATAAAGAAGGCTGAGCGCTGAAGAACTGATGCTTTCTAACAGTTGTGCTGGAGAAGACTCTTGAGAGTCCCTTGGACTGCAAGGAGATCAAACCAGTCAATCCTAAAGGAAATCAACCTTGAATATTCATTGGAAGGGCCGATGCGGAAACTGAAGCTCCAATACTTTGGCCACCTGATGCAAAGAGTTGACTCATTGGAAAAGATCCTGATGCTGGGAAAGATCGAGGGCAAGAGGAGAAGGGGGCGCCAGAGGATGAGATGGTTGGATGGCATCACCGACTCAATGGACATGAGTTTGAGTAAACTCCCGGAGAGAGTGAAGGACAGGGAAGCCTGGATTGCTGCAGTCCATGGGGTAGCAAAGAGTCAGACACTGCTTAGGGACTAAACAATGATTGAACAACAAAGAATGGATAATCTAATTTCTTCTTCTTCTTTGATAACAATAAGGGCAAGAAGACATGGGAAAAAGAAATGGAGTAACCCGTAATTTAAAAGAGAATTAAGATCTATAACTAATAATAGTGTATAGACCTTACGTGGATCCCAGTGCAAAATTCTAAATAATAAAAAAAGTTTTTTTAAAGGATAGGTAAATGTGAACACTGACTCAATGTTTAATTATATTGAGTTAATGTGATTTTTAAAGTTTGTGGTCATTTCAATTTACACATTTAAGAAGATAAAATAGTTTCAGGGATTTACTTCAAATCATAAATCATTGGTGTTTGTGTGGACAAAAAGGAAATAAAAGTGGCCACTTTTGTGTAAGTTTGAAAATTTCCTAAATTAAAGGTAACATACAAAAAGTAAGCTAAACTGTAAATGAAAAAAAGCAAGGGCTGCAGCTTAGAATAATTAATGTAAAAATGCCTTGTGTCTCTAAGTTGAAAGAAAGCCAAATGTTCATTTTTATTATTATTTTTCATGCTAAGGTTTTGGATCATCAAAATCAAAACCTAAACACAAATGCACTTAAAGTAAAATTAATAGAAATATATAAACCTGTTGACAGTGTTTTTTGTAGCAATCCTGTAATAAAACAAGGAATTTCTCAGCCCCACTCCCTCCCCCTATATCATTTGAAGGTCAGTAATGCTGTTGTGTTTGACTAAGATTTCTAGTGTCATTTATATACACTGCATGCTAAATTAATTTCCAAAGTTAAACTTGATGTTTATCAGAGTTAGACTTTGAAATTCACACAAGAGAAATAGGTCAAATCACATATTACAAAAGAGAAAAGATAAGCACCCATGTGTTTAAGCTTTAAAATGTCCTGGAAGGGGCTTTTTTTTTTTTTTTTAATCAAAACAGTAGGAGCTACAAAAAAAAAAATGATTATATAAGGTCTTCAATTGTAGATGCATAAAAGTAGATGGAGGGGGTGGCAGGAAGACATTTGGCAAGGTCAGAGTCAGAATTTGTGGAGTTCAAATGTCTTTTTCAGTCTCCATTCTACTCTGCTCTGGTTGGAGATGTTGGGAATCTAAAAGTGAGGCATGGCAGATGTCCTTGCGGTGAGGATTCTGAATGAGAATTATGTTCTTTAATTATACGCTCCTCGGCTTTGGATTTGGAAGGCAGATGAGCTTTGGTTTTTCCAGTAGTCATGTACGGATGTGAGAGTTGGACCAAAAAGAAGGCTGAGTGCTGAAGAATTGATGCTTTTGAACTGTAGTGCTGGAGAAGACCTTGAGAGTCCCTTGGACTGCAAGGAGATCCAAGAAGTCCATCCTAAAGGAAATCAACCCTGTATATTCATTGGAAGGACTGAGGCTGAAGCTGAAGCTCTAATACTTCGGCTACCTGATATGAAGAGCTGACTCTTTGGAAAAGACCCTGATGCTGGGAAGGATTGAGGCCAAGCGGAGAAGGGGGCCGCAGAGGATGAGATGGCTGGATAGCAACACTGACTCAATGGACACGAGTTTGAGCAAGCCCTGGTGGAAAGTGGAGGACAGAAGAGCCTGGGGTGCTGCAGTCCATGGGCCCGCAGAGTCGGACGTGACTGAGGGACTGAACAACAACGAAAGCTGGTGACAGTAACCGTCCTGCCTTTTCGTTAGTTAGTAGGAGACAACCAAGGAAGAAGACCTGGGAAAAGGCTGTAAGGTACGAGGGAATAAAAGGAGGAAAGGGCAGTGGAGGTGAGCGGGTGGTGCTGGGGCTGTGGGTGGCAGACAGGGCGGCGCCCTGGTGGTGCTTGCTGGGGCAGTGGCAATCCTGGCGGGCCTCATGGTGCTGGTTTGTCTGCTGCTAGCGCTCAGAAGTAAGGGAGGAGGTTGAAAGCTGCTTAAAGATTTGTTGTGACACTTAGCCTGAGCTGGTTATTTCTGCTCACTCCTTTAGTTCTATGATGAACCTCCCTCTGCAGTAAGTGCAGATGCTTCTTTCTGACCCAGCAAACCGCACACAGCTCAGCTAGGCTGCAAGGTTGAGGCCTGGACTCCTGTCCTTTTCCTGTGTGTAGCTGACCCTCCAGTCATAGACTTGGGCCTCCTGTGTTCTGTATAACTCTGCTGGCTCCAAAGAACCAACATATGACTCCACGGGTGCTTCTACCCCTTCCCCATCCTGACCCCCAACCAACGGGCCTGGGAACCAAAATACGCGGCTCCGAAGGCCGGTTCTGCAGCTTTCTGTCTCTGTGATTTTGGCTCAGTTTTGTAACCTCTTTGAACCTCTGTTTCCTCATCTCTGAAATGGGGGGAAATAGCACTACTTCACAAGGTTAGAATGTGGATAATAAAGTGAGTTAATTATCTAGAATATGGCAGGTGTTTGTACACAGTATCCATTATATAAGTTGCGCACACTCTGAATGGAGTCAATGGATCATTCCACTTGGGGAAACTGATGAGAAAGCAGGTTAGTATCAGAGGGCATTTCTTCGCCGATCACAATAGACTTTCCATTGAGAAATTCCCTCTGCACACGCGTGCAGAACAGTCGGGTTCCTCTCAAATGAAGTGTTGTTTTTTTGACTTGGCAAGGGCATGGTGTACTCTGAGCCACTTACTGTCCTGTGTCAACAACAAAACAGAACAACACAAACAATTGCTGTTTGGCCTTGGTGACTCTGATCTCGGGTTTCTGCCCACCACCTGATCAAGCTCTGAAGTCTTGCTTCATGTAATCCTTAGATAAATACAATATTATTTCCTCTTAAGAGAAACCCATCCACTTAATGAATTATATATATTAAAGTAATTTCTGCTTACACACTTGCCGAATGTTAAATGTTCATAAACTATACTCTGAACAATGCAGGTGCCATTAGACTTAGAGTTGTTACAGTAATTTTATCATGTCTCCTAGTTCATAAATAATTTACACAGGGACTTCCCTGGTGGTCCAGTGGTTAAAACCCCTTGCTTCCACTGCAAGGGGCACAGGTTTGATCCTGGTTGGGGAGCAAAGATCCCACATGCTGCATGGTACTGCCAAAAAATAATAAAAACTTAAAATAATTTACACAGAGCAGAGAGCTTAAATTTTATATTTTCTAAAGGGAAGAAAAGCATAATCAATTGTGTATCTCCCCATTTCTATTTATAGACTATCTCCCAAAATATCTAGTTCTGAAACTCTACAAGATTGATGATATGAAACTAATCTATGCTATCGGAAGTTGAAACTAACATGTTTAAGTGGGTGTTTTATACGAAGTTCTCATACACTTTTTGATTCAAAGTTAACAACTGGTAAATATCAGTTCCTTTTGAATATTTACTAGAGCCTTAGATTGATGATTCTAACTCATACTATGAATAGAAATTGTGTTTTCTTCATTTTGAAAGGAATTTTTTTTTTTTCCTTTGCCATCCACTGGATATTGAGACTGTGTCATGATGTGACTTAAACATGATGTAACCTGGTGGGGGAAGGAATTATGTGGTGTTAAAGAAGGTCGGGTCGAATGGAATGTTCCTAGTTCCTGAAGGAAAGGAGATATTGCCTTTTATTGGTTTACAAGTTATGTTTCAAGTGTTTTCTTTGAGACTAGGAGTTAGGTCATCCCTTTACTATACACTTAATAATTTGCTAATTCAGTCCCCAAGCTTCTAAGTAGTATTTAGACAATCTTATTTGTCTCCAGTCCCCATTATAAAGTGAGTCGTAAGCTTACTCTCCAGGTGCATCACGGATATCAAGGCTGGGGGCTTATTTTAGCAAGAAATGCACACAATCATTTAGACATGGCCCCTACCTTCATAGACGTGACTATTGAGCCTTAGAGATAAAGTGAAAGAAAACATTATGAAATTTCTTTTTGTTGTTCTTTGGGGATTGGTTATAGATACAGATGCAGCCGCGACTTCGGTGAGAACGTTGAGTGCACATCCAGCTCCCTGCATAGTCCAGCCGTGGTCCTTCTCAGCCCAGACCTCTTGAGGCTGTATGTTGGGTTTGAGATGACAACCTTTCCAGATAAAGCAAGATCATTCTTTATGGTCAGTATACACACAGCCAGCCTCCCAAACCAGAAGTTTCCAATAAGCACTCAAGGTCCACTCAAGGTACAAGAATGAGAAGTGAAATTGGATCACAAGCTGAGGGTTGAGCTTTTGGGTCTTGAGTTGTGCTTAGTGATCGGTTTCTGAGAAACCTGCTCCCCCAGCTGTAGCACATGTTGATGTTCTCTGGGCCCCATCAGAGTTATGGTCTCCAATGAGGCAACTCAGTTTCTGATAAGGTAGTACGTGGTGGGTGGGGGTCAGGAAGCAAGGGCAGAGGATGTCCCCTTGAACTATGAGATAAGAAAACAAACAAACCCATGTGAGGCAGGAATGACATTTGTTCCGATGCCTAATTTTAGAAGCAGAACGTGAAGAGATGAGTTGGAACACACATGGGCAGCTCCAATAAAATGTTGAGGTGGCGTGTCCTTGCTCTTACTCTGAATGCTAGACTGTAGGACCGACATGCACAGGGTTTTGCAAAACAGGTAATTGCTAATATATTATTGTTTTCTACTAGAAGGTCTGAGATCATCTGGCTTGGTCTCTGTGAATAAGGATATAGACTTGATAGGAACTGAAAAGTAACTTTCCTTTCCTGCATTAACCATGTAGGAAGCAAGTAGGAGGGAAGTAGAAACTCCCCCCAGGTTGAATCTTCATGGAGCTCTGTAATTAGGGGCCCTGATGGGGTGTCTGAACATTCAAAGGAAACTGGAAGACTGAAGGCGGTCTAGACAAGGATGGCAGATACATGGTATAAAGGCCACTCTCTTTTTTTTCCCATGTCCTGGCAGATCTCACCTGTGAACCATGGCATTTTTTTTTTCCTGCTAAGGTTTTCAGTTCTTTTATGTTGAGATCTACAAAATTAGGAAGACCATCTCACCCTGTGTGAGTTCTCATTTTATATTTCTGGTTGTAATAAATTAGAAGTCACAAGACATCAAGAAACTGACATAATTCAAAAGGTTTCACTTCTTCTTTATTCTAATTTATGGTGGTGGTCATGAAGCCTCTTAAAGTGAAGTTGATGGTGATTTATTCTGGGTGAGGGACTAGTCAGATTTTTTTGTTGTTTTTACATAATGAGATTAAGGTTAATTTTCAGAGATAGACTCATACTAACCAAGATTTCAAAAATTACATGCATGCTCAATTGCTCAGTTATAGCCAACTCTTTGTGACCCCCATGGACTGTAGCCCACCAGGCTCCTCTGTCCATGCAATTTCCCAGGCAAGAATGCTGGAGTGGGTTGCCATTTCCTCCTCCTGGGAATCTTCCCAACCCAGGGATTGAACCTGCATCTCCTGAATTGGCAGGTGGGTACTTTACCACTGAGCCACCTGGGAAGCCCACTTAGGAAACTAACGTTGTGTTATAATAAGAAATATACTTGGTCTCTGCTCCCAGTTCTCGGCACCATTTGAGTTTATGCCAATGCGGTGACTTAAGGCACATCCCCTGGATAGCCTGGGATGGGGCAGGTCATCAGAAAGACCGAGTGATTAGTGGGTTGAGACTTTCAGCTCCCCAGCCACAGCCTCTAGAAAGGGGAGTGGGATGGATGCTGGAGATTAAATCTCTATAAAACTCTCAAACAGTGAGATTTGATAAGCTTCCAGGTCGGTGAACACTTGGTGGTGCTGAGCTGGTGGTGCACCTGGAGAGACCCTGGAAACTCCATGCTCCTCCCCCCATGCCTTGCTCCAAGCATCTCTCCCAGCTGGCTCTTCCTGAGTTGTATTCTTCTAGAATAAATCAGTAAGCATAAGTAAATGTTTCCCTGAGTTCTGTTAGCTATTCTAGCAAATTATTGAACCAGAGAAGGAGGTCAGGGGAACCTGATTTATAGGCGGTTGGTCAGAAATGCAGGTGACAACCTGACTTGCAGTCGGCCTCTGAGGTGGGGGTGGGTGTGGGTAGGAAGGGTGGCAGGGCAGTCTTCTGAGACCGAGCCTTAACCTGTGGGATCTGCTATGATCTCCAGGTAAATAGTGGTGTCAGAACTGAGTTTGTAGGACATCAGTTTGTGTCTGCTGAGACTGGGGAGTTGCTTGAAGTAGGGAAAGCCCCCACATAGGAGAGAATTAGTGTTTCCTTTATGGATAGATAAACAGAAATGCCACTCTATTTAAACTCAGTGAGTACTATCTTTGCATTAGCCTGACCTGGTTTTTACCTACCTGAGAAGTAGAATCATAATGAGTAAGTTTCTTGAGAATTATGGAACCGAGGGCTTCCCTGGTGGCTCAGATGTTAAGGAATCCACCTACAAGGTGGGAGACCTGGGTTCGATCCCTGGGTTCGGAAGATCCCCTGGAGGAGGGCATGACAACCCACTCCAATATTCTTGCCTGGAGGATCCCATGGACAGAGGAGCCTGGTGGGCTGCAGTCCCTGGGTTCGCAAAGAGTCGGACGTGACTGAGCAACTAAGCACAGCATGGAACCAGAAGTAAAAGAATCAGTTGCATGAATTCCTTTACTTGTTTAATGTTTTGACCATTCTACACTGAAGACAAAGTGTCTGCTCTCTTAGGGCCTACGTGGTGAGAAGATGGCTGATGATCAACAAGGATACGATGAATAAACATGGTCATTTCAAATAATATTTAGTTGATATGAAGAGTATAAAACAGGATGTTGTGGTAGTGAATCAAACGTTTAATTGATTCCTGCTCTATTAGTGGGCCGGCCTTTCTGCAGCTGGTAAACTCCTGACACCAGAAGCAGAATGACTAAGACCTTGGGCGAGACGTGCCTTCTCCCTTGGACGGTATACTAACTGGACTGCCAAAACATGCCTCAGCAAGTCCGCGGCTCATAGCCCCTTTAGACAGATCAGCAGTCCTTGACGCTGGGGAGCAGCAGTAAGTCCGATTAAGAGCAGCAACCCCGTGGTCAGAACAGACCTGGAGACATGTTGTGCCTCTTGTAGACGTTCAACAAATGTCCACTGAGCTTCTGTTATGTACCAAGTGCTGTGCTGGTGCTAAAGACAGGCCATGAACAAATATGAAACATGCTATCTTTGGACACCCATGTTCACAGCAGTATTATTCACACCAGCCCAAAGGTGAAGTGTCACAAGTGTCCACTGATGGATGAATGGCTATAAGGTGCCATAAACACAGTGGAATATTATTCAGCCTTAAAAAGAGAGGGAATTCTGATACATGCTACTGTGTGGATGAAGCTTGAGAACACTCTGCTAAGTGAAATAAGCCAGCCCCAGAGGAACAAATACTGTGTGAATTCACTTATAGAAGGCACCTAGAAAAACTCACATCAGGTTCACATAAGTTCACAGAGATAGAAAGAAGGGTGCTTGCCGTAATCAGGAGAAGAGGTGGGAGCTGGTGTTTAATGGGCACAGAGTCTCAGTTTTGCAAGATGAAAGGAATTCTGCGGATGGATAGTGGTGATGGTGGCCTGACAATGTGAATGTACTTGCAAAGTGAAAGTGTTTGTGTTCAGTTGTATCCAACTCTTCATGACCCCAATGGACTGTAGCCTGCCAGACTGAATTGTACACTTAAAAATCATTAAGATGGTACATTTTCTGTTATGTGTATTTTATGACTGGTGCTACTATAAAAACAACATAAATCCCAAAGGGGTGATGAACGCTAAAAAGAATAAAGCAGGTACTGGGGATTGAGAGTGGCCTGGGGTGGTTGCCATTTTGGGAAGGATGGTTTAGGCACAGCCTCTCTTAGGACATGACAGAAGAGACCCAAAGGAAACGAGGGGACAGGCCGTGAGGATGTTTGAGAGAACATTCCAGGCAGAGGGAAGAGCAGGTGCAGAGAACCCGAGCTGGGAGCGTGCTTGGCGTGTTTGAGATTCAGCCAGGAGGTCCTAGACCAGAGTAGAGTGGGTGGGGTGAGCAGACAGGAAATGGGGTTTGAGAGGGAGACCGAGGCCAGAGCAGGTTGCATCCTGTCACTGTGGTAAGGACCTCAGGTTGTTCTCCAAGTTGATTATGAAGTCATTGGAGGGTTTTAAAAATGTTTTTTTGATCTATGTGTTTATTTTAGTTTTTAGTTTTGGCTGCACTGAGTCTTCATGGCTACATGTGGGCTTTCTCTAGTCTCGTGTGGTGCAGAGCCTTCTCATTGCACTGGCTTCTTTTGTGGAGCATGGGCTCTAGGCGCTCGGGCTTCAGTAGTGGTGGCACATGGGCTCAGGAGTTGCGGTGCATGGGCTTAGTTGCCCCACGGCATGTAGTGTCTTCCTGGACCAGGGATCAAACCTGGTCCCCTGCATTGGCAGGCGGATTCTTAACCCGCTGGACCACCAGGGAAGTCTGCTGGAGGGTGTTGATTGCAGGGCTGACATGGCTTCAGTTATGTTAAAGGGATCCCTTGGGCTCCCTGGCGAGGAACAGACTTCAGGAGACCAAGAGTGGAGGTGGGATGACCAATACGGAAGCTAACGCAGCTAGAAAGCAAGTCAAGGTGAGATGAAAGGGGCTTGGACTAGGGTGGTATTGGTGGCGGCAGCGGGAGGTGACTTGATTTTGCCTTTTCTGTATTGAAGGTAGCCCCCCAGTGGGATTGTAGTAATAAAGCAGCCTTTAGGCAGCACTGATGGCCATCTCTTCTGGTCTCCCCACTGTGATGTCTTCACTGACAACAAGATCAGTGCCCACTCAGCTGCCTCTCACCACCTCTGTTTCTTATCACTCGAAGGCACAGGGAACTCCCGGTCCCTGACATACGGTGCACCAGCCATGGAGATCCGGGGTGCTGCCGCCAACCCAACTGTCCAACAACCCTGCCTCCCTGCCACTTTTGCTCCCGTGCCAGGGGGGCAAAGGCCAACTGCTGTCAAGATCCCGAGAAGGTCCCACACATATCTGACCTGACGTATCTTGAGCCCTGTCGCTTTGAGAGATGCTGGCCTTTGGGGTGTGGGGTTTGCAACCTGTAACCCCTTCTTCACCTTCCTTCTCTCATTCCTGGAGGGGATCTGTCTCAGGGGGAACTCCAGCCTTGCTGCTTGAAATGTTAAAGAAGGGAAGATAAAGGGATTTTGAAAAACCCTTTTCTCTCTTGACAAAACCTTTGCATGGGTTTGATAATCTTATTATAGATGTTAAAGGCTGAACTTGAATCTTCCTTTTCCTTGGCATCCTTACTTGAACATCCTAATGTTCTCTGCAATACTTCCCAGCTCAACTAGGATGCAGGTCTTTTGCAGAGAAAGGCCAAAAGGAAAAGCAGAGCGATAGATTTCAAGACACTACGCCTCTCCTGTAATTGAACTTTAATAACCTGAAGCAGTTCCCTTAAGTTTCCTGGGGCGAAGTGGCCTGTGCCCACGAGCGGTCTCCAGGGCCGCGGGGAGTGACGGTGACTGGTCTCCTCTGCCCGGTGCTGGGTGGGCGCCAGGCCCAGCCCTTTCCCTGATGGTTCGGTTGAGGACATTTTTGGAAGCTCTCCAGAGAAAATTGTCAAGGCTAATCTGAAACAGGTTGTCACTGGCAGGCAGCAAAGCAGGAGGTGTGGAAACGGGCAGCCGTGTCGTCAGATGGAGGTTTCTGAAAGTTCAAGGGAGCCGTGGTTACAAACACCTCCTGTATGGTCAGGCCCTTGGGCGCAGTGCGGGGACACTGGGCGGGAAGAGAAGAACCCCAGACTCCTGTTGGAACCAGGTCAGTCCCCATTTTCAGAACTGGACGGGCCTCTGGTCCCAGTGGGCTGGAAGTGAGTTCAGAGGGTGGCGAGGTGCAACCCTTGTGGGCTGTGGTATTTATTGCCCCTCATGAACTGTGTGGTTAAATTCTGAGGTACGGTTTCTTATAAACTTAAAAAAATTTTTTATTTTTGGCTGCGCTGGGTCACTGTGGCTGTGCTCCAGCTTTCTCTCCTTGCGGCCAGTGGGGGCTGCTCTTCGCTGGGGTGCGCGGGCTTCTCACTGCGGTGGCTTCTCCTGTTGCCGACCACGGGCTCTAGGCATACGGGCTTCAGTAGTTGCGGCTCAGGGATTTAGTTGCCCCGCGGCACATGGAATCTTCCCGGACCAGGGATTGAACTCGTGTCCTCTGCATTGGCAGGCAGATTCTTAACCGCTGGGCCACCAGGGAAGTTCAAGACTCAGTTTCTTTATCAGTAAAATAGAAACAGTATCATAATCACCTCTGTCCAGCCAGTTTCACAGAACTCCTGACCACTGAGGTTGGGACAAAGGAGGGATGGGAGGCAGAAATTACCCAGAAGGCAGAGACATCATGATTCAGTGTCCTGCTTGGGTTGATCGCCTGGGTCCAAGGGCTCAGTGGGCTGCTCAAACCTTACCGGGGGCAGGGGGACCTGGAGAAGTAGAAAGCTGTGTGTAATGGTCCCTGGTGGGGTCGCCTGGGGCTGCTGACTGCTCTTGCTTAGTGAAAGGCGTTTCAAATGCACAATGCATGATTGTAGCCCCTAGGAATACAGCATTTTCGAGCAGCTATGTACAGGATGCCAGCTGTAAAGCATTGCCGTGTTCATACGAGCACTCAGGACATGTGAAGAGAAGTGACTATATTATTGCTGGAATACTTCTCTATTGAGGAGAATCTTGCCATTCCCCTACGGAGCCTCTGGAAGAAATTAGGATCATTTTTAAGAGGCCTGCGTGAACACAGTGGAGCATTCATGCCTTTTATTTTATTCCTGACGCATTTACAATTGGAAAGTTTTATTATTCTGAAATTATTAAGTAGTTTGGGGGGAATTATTATTTATTTTTAAATTTATTTTTGAGAGCTCCTTTCCTTATATCTTTTCATGTTTAAAAAATGTATTCTCTCAGAAGCCAATTTTTTTTTTTGGGTGCAAGTGTGTGTGTCTAAAAAACCTTGGCCTGAGCATGAGAGGCTGACCTTTAACTTCAGAAGAGGAGGAAGTGCGGTTCGGGGCAGCTGGGGAGGGCGAGAGGGAGGGCAGAATGAGTCAGAGGCTTTGCAACGCCCTCCCACCCCGCCCTCCACCCCCAGGCAAGAGCCAAGCGCGTCCATCCAATGCTCAGTCGGAAAAAGGAATCCCGTAGAAGCGACCACTGTGGTGATGACAGCTGAGTGGTTCCTCTTTTGAAGTCTTAATGCTCCCAGAGCTGTGGGAGCAACAGTCAGCCGTGAGGAACTGGGTGTTTTCTCTCCGGGACAAAGGAGAAGGGCCGTGACAGCGAAGAAGCATTGGCCTTAGGAGCTGAGCAGGGCGACCCTAAGAGGTCGAGGAATGGAAGGCGTTTCAAGGTGGGCCGTGGGTCACAGTGACCTGGAACCGTGACTTCAGCTGTAGGCAACTGCCTCTCCAGAAGACGTGGGGGCGCTGTGTTATTGTCTGAGAACCGTGGTGTCCTGTCTAAGCAGACAGGCCGTGTCCACTTGGCAGCCTGCAGTGGGCACGCTCTACCGGGGCACCAGGGCCTTGTCCACCCATCACCTCCTGCATGAAATGGTTCCTGTCCAGCTTGAAACCGATGTGTGAGCCCCCTGCTCCCACAATTCTGAACTCCCAAGTCACATACCCACTGTCTTTCCTTTTTGACCCCATAACAGTGATTTTTGTGGACAGTTCCCTCGTCCTCTGCAATGGAAAGCCAGCAAATGAGGAGTAATTATGTGTAAGCCAGGTTCTAGGCACACAGATGGAGAAAGGGAGAGAGAGAGAAGGAAAAAGAGAAGGAGAGAGAAATCTTCCTTTAGGGTCTTAAAAAATATTTGTGTTCTTTCCCCTAAATGCCACTAAAACTCTTCCCACCTGGGTCACAAACGATCTCCTAACCGTCAGTTCCAGCAAACACTGCCTACCGCCTTCAATGATCTGGAAGAATCAACCTTGTATTTGGAGATCTTCTCTAGTGCTCCCAGGATACCACTCTGCCTTGGCTCCCCTGTCCCCTCTCACCTACATCTTGGGGTCCACTGTTCTTTACCTCTGTCTCATGAATGAGGCTGCTGTTTCTCAGAGTTCCACTTTTTTGGTCTTCTTCTCACTCCTCCATTTTTTTTTTTTCCCTCAGCAATTTCATCTTATTCCAGAGCATGTAATCCTACATTTTATTAGGCTTCTCAGGTACGCTGATTCCCAAGCTGTTTTGAGAATCTCTGGACTTCCTAATCCCTCTGGTTCTTAGCTTCCCCATCTATAACATAGGGACAGTCATGGTACTTGCCTCACTGGACTGTCATCAGCATGAAGTGGGCTCATATATGTAAAGCACTTAAGCGGTGCCATGCTCATAGTCAGGTGTTGGAGAGTCCCTTGGAATGCAAGGAGATCCAATCAGTTCATCCTAAAGGAGATCAGTCCTGTGTGTTCATTGGAAGGACTGATATTGAAGCTGAAACTCCAATCCTTTGGCCACCTGATGCAAAGAGCTGACTCATTTGAAAAGACCCTGATGCTGGGAAAGATTGAAGGCAGGAGGAGAAGGGGATAACAGACGATGAGATGGTCGGATGGCATCACCGACTCAATGGACATGAGTTTTGGTGAACTCCGGGAGTTGGTGATGGACAGGGAGGCCTTGCATGCTGCAGTCCATGGGGTCTCAAAGAATCGGACACGACTGAGCAACTGAACTGAACTGAACATGTCAGTTGTTTAGTTCAGGACCCAAAAGAGATCGGCAGAAAACAAAAGCCTCAGGAATATGTCCTTTTAGGACTTAGAGGAGGAATAGAAATCAATGCAAGCAGAAGAAACAATAGGAGAGATAGATAGTAGGGAAATATGGGGAAGTTCTCTATCATGGAAAAGAGGAGACCAGAGAGACCAGGGGCTGCGGACGAGCTGAAACAAATGCGGTCTCAGGAAAAACTGTTGACTTTGAGGATTAAGAAGCCATCGGAGGGCATGTTTATAGAAGGACGGTTAGAAAAACCAGATTCCTTCTTTAAAGCTCGGGGCCCAAGAATATATGAAGTTCATTTATACAGCATCCAGCAAAACTTCTGGTGCATTACAGGCTATAAATAAATGCACTTTGATGCATTTTATAAATTGAAAGTACTTTGGGGATTACTTGACTGTGTCTAAAGAAATTGGGTCATTTACTGATCTTCAAAACTGTGTGGAGGATGGAGCTACTTAATCTACAATGAGAGGAAGAGGATATTGGGGTGGTGGGGATTGTATATGGGGCAAACATCTTGGCCTACTTGATTGAATTGTCATCCACCGATGAAGGAGTTACGCCCATCTCGATTCAGGGACGTGTATGTGCCTCAAGTTGCCCTTTGATTTGTAGATGCTGCTGCTACAGTCTAGTCTCGTTTGCTCCATGCTCAGTCCTAGCCCTTGCCTGCAACAATAATTTTGTCTTCGGCATTCTGTGTTGGTCTCTATGTGCCCCAACTGTGGTAATGCTTTTCTGTAGTTCAATGTCCTGAGAGTTATGCATGAAAGTCCTTCAAAATATTTCTCCACTTCATGGTTACCTGCCTGTTTTGGGAAAATGGGGGGATGGGATATTGGAGGAAGAAGGAGAAATCAAACTTAAAGAATGCCCACTATTTTATTCTTTAATTAAAAAAAAATTTTTTTTGGCCACACTGTGAGGGGCAGGTTATCACTAGACTGCCAGGGAAGTCCCAAATGTCCATTATTTATAAAACTCATTTCAGTTCAGTTCAGCAACTATTTATTGGGCATCTCTAGTTGCCAGGCCTCTCACATGCTGTATCATTCTTCCAAAAACTTTCTGAGAAGTTGTCATCCTGCCGATTTACAGATAAGCTGTTCTGTATTCACTCATTGCCCTGCAGGTGATTTCTAGAACTTTATGACGGGTAGGGCTTTCTTTTTCTTTTTTAGCATCACATATGTCTGATTCAGAGTTGACCTACGAATAACAAAGTTCTCCAAGGCTCTGGATGTAACATCCTCAGTGAGCCCTAGAGCTATAACTACATCTGGGATTTGGACATCATCTAGAGACCAAACCAAAAGCAGGACCATCTCCTTGTGGATCTGGCTTCCAGTCAAGGGCTCCAGTTGTTTCTATACCTGGTTTCTTGATGTAGGAATATAGGACTTGGAACACTGGCTCACACTGTCACCCGTTTTGCATTCATTCATTCAACAAAAATGTGATAAACTCTCACTCTGCTGAACACCGGGATTGCAGAATTAAATAATCTTTTGTCCTTGCCCTCAAGGAGTTTGTTCATTGCAGAGCAAGCCGAAGATCAGAAAGTAGGTCATTCTCAGCCAAGTCAACGTCAGTGATCAAATGCCTAGCACTACTTTGTTGTGTAAGCTGTGGTTTTTGTGCAATTATGTTCTGTGGTTATCCTTATAATATTTCCTCCGTTTATTTCATATGACATCACCTCCCATGAGGTGTAAGTGCCTTGAGAGCTGGGACTCTGTCTCATATGACTTTGTATCTGCACCGACTGGCACAGTCTCTGGCATATAATCTGTGTTCATCGGATGCTCATTGAATTGATTGATGAGGTATAAGGACTTTTTGTCCTGTATATCAAACATGAGGCTCTAAAACTGACTTAGTAAATTTAGAACATGCTACAATTCAGATTTTCTAAATGTTAGTCTTATAAAATAATTTTCTCATTTCATTTTTGACCTTTAGTGTACAGAGTTGAATTTAGTATACTTCTTGAGTCGTGTTTCACAAAATCATCATTCTGTGCAAGGCCCCTCTTTGTTCTATTTTGTTTTTTCCCTCTGACTTTTCTCATTTCCTGTGCCTGCCCCCTGACACCTACTCTGGCTTGTTGTTTGAGTCCTTAGATATGCATGTATTAATATTTTTGATGAGTAAATAGTGTCTAGATTACGCATGTGTGGTACTTAATTCCCAGCATTTAGAGATTTTCTATTATTGATTAAAGAATGTACATGGTAAGATTTCAGTCCTTTCAGGTTTACTAAGGCTTGTTTTTTGAACTAGCATATTTTGCTAAATTTCCCATGTATATTTCAAGAGTATGTATTCTGCAGCTGTTGGATTCAGTGTTTAATATTTCTCAATTAGGTCAAGTTTATTAATTGTGTCATTCATATTTTGATTATTTTTATTGATTTTGTCTGCTTGAAGAAATGTGTTACAATCTACAATGACTATGAAATTCTATTTTTTTTTGTTTTTGTTTTTTTTTGTTTCCTTTTGCTTTATATATTTTGAGACTATGATGTTACGTGCTTAGAAATTCAGAATTGCTGTATCTTCTTAGGAGGTGGAAGCTTTTATGATCATGAAATAACTCTATTTCTCTAAGTGCTTCTATATTCTCTAATATTGATGTAGCTACATTAGTTTTCTTGGGGTTAGTGTTTGCATAGTATGTATTTTTCATCATTTTACTCTTAACATTTCTATTTCTATATATTTAAAGTGAGTCTTTTGTAAGCAGCCTGTAATTGGGCTTTGTTTTGATTTCTCAGTATTTCAATTGAAGTGTTTAGTCATCTTGCATTTAATATAATTACAATATACTTGAGATAAGAAATATCATCTTCCCATTTACTTTCAGTGTGTTTTACCTTTTCTGTGTTTCTTATCTCTCCTTGTTTGCCTTCTCTTTCATAGAAGTTCTTTTTAAAGAAAATATTCCTTTCTTCTGTTAGCTTATACATGCTTTTACTAATATCAACGCTTACTCTGGAGATAGCAACATTCTTGACTATGTAAAATCTAACCTAAGTTCATATTGTTACCATTCCCTAGATGCAATAAACCTCAGAACATTTTAACTCCCATTAACCCCACTTTCAACTTACTTACTATTTGTCATGTATTTTAATTTTATATGTATTTTAAACCCCACAAGACCATTACATAATGTTGTCACTGTTTATTTAGATAGTTATGTTTGTTATGGTTTATGTAAATTGTGTTTATAGATTTACCATTTGTGCTGCTTTTTATTCTTCCCTGCATTTCTAAACTTTTACCTAGGATCATTTTCCTTTGGTCTAAAGAGAAGATTTTAGTATTCTCATTAGATTTGATGTGCTGCTAATATTCTCAGTTTTTGTTTGAAAATATGTTTACTTAAAGCTTTACTTTTGAGGGATTTTTGCTGAATATAGAATTCTAGATTGGGAGTTCTTTTCTTTCAATAACTTTGAAGATACTATTTCAAAGTCTTCAGGATTCCATTGTCTTCTGGATTCCATTGTTTCTACTGAGAAGTATTGTGTCAACAGTTTATTCTCTTCCTCTGGCTGCTTTTAAGATATGTCTTTGGTTTTTAAGTAGTTTCACTATGTGGAAAGATGTAATTTTCTTTGGTATTTGTTTCTGGTATTTATAGTACTTACTGAGAGATTACCTTGATATCTTGTGCCACTTCTGGGGAATTCTCAGCTATTCTCATCTTCCCTGGGATTCTATCTACATTTAGGTCATTTTCTTGTACAGGTTTCCTATGCATCTATACTTCTTTACATTCTTCTCTATTTTCTTCCTTTTGCCCTTTCTTGCTTCAGTTTGGATATTTTCTTCTAATATCATCTAGTCCACAAATTCTCTTTTGAGATAATTTCAGTTATTGAACTTTTCATTTAATTTGATTCTTTTAAAAAGAAAGCTTCCAAGTTTCTGGCTGAGCTCTTGGCCCACATTCTCTCTCTCTCTTTTAAGCTCTGAAAACATACTAAGCATAGTTATTCTAAAGTCAGTGCTTGATAACTCCATTATCTGAATTTCCTCTTGGCCAGTTTCTATTTTTCAGTTTAGTTCATTGGCAAGCCCTTGATGTAGGCAGGGCTGGTCTGAGAGAGGCTGTTTCTGTCTAGATGAGAATTCTGTGTTCTTCATTTGCACTTAATGTCCTGGTCCAGATGCAGACAGGAAGTTGGTGAGCTTCCCAGAGGAGCCCCGACTCTGTCAGATTTAACAGTGCCTAAGAATCACTAGGAACAGGAATTTAAAAATTCTTATTAAGTGCTGTAGTTGAGTAAAGCTGCAAGATATATATAGAATCAAGAGTGAAGTGATTTTAAGAAAGTCTTTTATCTGCCCTTCATATCCTGTTTTAGGTCTATAACAATAACAATGACAGCTAACATTTGTAAGAACTGAATTTGTACCAGACAATGTGCACTATCTCTTCAAGGCACACAAAAGTCATGAGCTGGTCACAGTTATTAATCCTATTAGATGTACATCCAAGCATTAGTCCAAGACTGGCTTGTCCTGGGGTCACACGGAAGCAAGTGGCCAAGTTAATCTGACTGCCTCGGGATACCTGTGCTGAACAGCTATCCGTATTGTGGCTTAGACTTCAGGCCCTTTTGTTTTGAAGAGTAAACTTTTAGTATTCTCCGTGAGAAGACGTGCTCTTGTACCTCTGCTGAGCTGCTTACTTAATGGGCCTTTATTAGCATGAGCATCTGGTTCTTGAGGGATTTAGTGTTACAAAAGCAGCGAAGGTAATGGAGAGGGAGAGACATTTAACAGGCTTCCTTTCTTCTGCTGCCACTGTTGGCATTCTGCTCCTGGGCCTCCTCATTTTCCCTTGGCAATGAGCTCGAATACATCAGTGGGGACAGACTCCGCCAAAGTGCAGCTACCCCAGGTCAGTGGGTAAGTGGCCAGACCTTGGCGGCCGTGGGGGGCAGACAGAGACACAGGTGACCTTCAGAAACTCAGCTGCGTGACTGGCTTCTCTGAGCACCCCCAGTGTGACCAAAAATGCAAGTTTCACGTAGATTTTCTTTTGCCCTTTTGGTGTTTGGTATTTTCCTCATCTGGGTCTGATGATCCCAGGCTGGTGTTTTCTCTGCACTTTGCTGATTCACGCTATTTCTTTCTGAAGTAGATGAAGCAGTGTTTCCAGCCCGGCGCCTTTCCCATTTCTCTTAAGCCAGGTATGTTTATAGAAAAGTGGAATCATGTGCTTCTTATTCCTATTAGATTTACCTTCGTGGACTCCCAGGATATCTCGAGGAAGCTGGCGGGACCATTCCATGCATTTTCTCTTTGAACTGAGAAGTTATATTTAGTCCAAATGAGATGGCACAGTTGCTGGAGGCAGAATGGGGCTGAATGAGTGAGTTGGGATATTGAGAAGTTTATTCTGTAAAGCTGGCCCTAAACCTGAAGTGACCCCTCCTGACCCCTGGCACTTACTTGGGAACGTTTGAAGGACGCTCCTTTCAGGGCCTAAACCCAGGCATGAGAACAGAGGAAAAGAGAAAATAAACCCCAATTTTATCACCTACCACCTGGAACTCAGAAAAACTTTGACTCCAGTTTGGGATGAAGTCAGAATGGATTCTTTTGCTCATATCTGCACAACCTTCGCCTTTCAAAGCAGAGAGGGGGAAAAAGTCCATTTGTATCTCTTTTTTTTTAGATTCTGCAAATAAATGTTGTCATGTGATATCTGTCTCTCTCTGTCTGACTTACTTCACTTATGATAATGTCCAGGTTCATTCCTGTTGCTGCAAATGGTGGTAATGAGGGGGTGGGGGGCTGGGGGAAGTCAGG
>NW_011494620.1:4088851-4096616 GCF_000754665.1 Bison bison bison | reverse complement strand
TTAAAATAAAGAATGAACAAGGGCCTACTGTATAGCACAGGGAACTTTATTCAATAGTCTGTAACAACCTAAATGGGAAAATAATTTGAAAAAGAATAGATCCATGTATATGTATAACTGAATCACTTTGTTGATTGTACACCTGAAACTAACACAGCATTGCTGATCAAGTGGCTAACGTGGTGGTGGTGTATTTTGTTTAGTCACTAAGTCATGTCAGTCTCTTTTGCGACACCGTGGGCTATAGCCTTTCAGGCTCCTCTGTCCCTGGGATTCTCCAGGGGAGAATACTGGAATGGGTTGCCATTTCCTTCTCCAGCGGATCTTCCTGGACCGGGGATCAAACCCATGTCTCTTGCATTTGCAGGTGGATTCTTTACCACTGAGCCACCTGGGAAACTCAATACTCCAATATGAAGTTTTTAAAACATGAAAAAAACAAAGAAGAGAAAAGATAAAAGAGCCTCAGTGAGGTGATGTCATCTTGATTCCCTTTGCAACTGAAAATCTCAGTCTTTTTTCATGAACCAGGTGCCAACCTATCAAAAACTCTAGAAGCGGCATGGTGACATCACCTCTCAGTTACAGGGGTGAAGTTAAGGGAGACTCTGTTCATACCATTTCTCCTGATAGGTTTTCAAGTCACACACACCACTTGGGGTAATAAAGATAAGGCTTGAGTTCTTCCAGGCTGTTTTCTCGAAGTCATTGACTTTCAGGTTGTGCTGGCTGAGCCTTGCCTGCAGGCCAAGCTTGGCTGATTGTCTTGCTGGCTCACAAAAGAGAGAAAGTAGGTGTCTTGGTGGGAGCAGGGGACAGCCATCGTCTCCCGGAGTGTGAGTGCCGGGGATGTGAATAGAAGTGGTTTTCTGTGGAATCCTTATGCTTGGGTTTTTTGCTTTTATTCTTTGGTTTCCATGGGAAGTCTTTTCAGAACACTAAGATAGCAGGGCCTTTACAAACCCAGGAGAGGAGCATGGACAAGGCATTAGCAAAGGCTGGAGAATTTACGAAGCAAGTTTGTGGACAGTACTTCACTGGGTCCTCACAAAGGCTCTGTGATGAAGGTAAGGATTGTTATTCCCATTTTGCAGAAGAGAAAACTGAGGCCCAAGGAGGTTAAGTGGCTTACTCCTGGCAACACAGTGAGAATGTCATTCATCAAGGGGAGTCAGGCTTTCCCACAGGGGCTTTCCCAGGGCGCTCGACATCCCTTAGGCTCAGGGCCATCATATCAGGATCAGCAGCGGCCCTTACTGGGCAGATCTAATTGTGCAACTGTGATTAGGTGAATTCTCAAGCAGGATGGGTACCTGCAGAGGGCATTTGGGAATGTGTGGGGGCTTTTTAGTTCCAGTCGCTTGGGGTGGAGGGAGCCACTGATATGTAGAGACAGGAGCCAAGGCTGTCAAATGTCCTACCACATGCAGGACCATCCTGCAAAATGAAGACTGTGCCCACAGTTGCAATAGCATCCCTCTTGAGAAACACAGAAGAGCATCTTTTTCTTCTTTTTAGAAAAATACTTATGAAATTTCAGCCATAAAAAAAGAGTGAAATAATGCCATTTGCAGCAACATGGATGGGCCTCAGTTCAGTTCAGTTCAGTTCAGTCGCTCAGTCGTGTCCGACTCTTTGCGACCCCATGAATCGCAGCACGCCAGGCCTCCCTGTCCATCACCAACTCCCGGAGTTCACTCAGACTCATGTCCATCGAGTCAGTGATGCCATCCAGCCATCTCATCCTCTGTCGTCCCCTTCTCCTCCTGCCCCCAATCCCTCCCAGCATCAGAGTCTTTTCCAAGGAGTCAACTCTTCACATGAGGTGACCAAAGTACTGGAGTTTCAGCTTCAGCATCATTCCCTCCAAAGAAATCCCAGGGCTGATCTTCAGAATGGACTGGTTAGATCTCCTTGCAGTCCAAGGGACTCTCAAGAGTCTTCTCCAACACCACAGTTCAAAAGCACCAAATCTTTGGCGCTCAGCCTTCTTCACAGTCCAACTCTCACATCCATACATGACCACAGGAAAAACCATAGCCTTGACTAGACGGACCTTTGTTGGCAAAGTAATGTCTCTGCTTTTGAATATGCTATCTAGGTTGGTCATAACACCTAGAGATTGTCATACTGAGTGAAATAAGTCAGACTGAGAAAGTGAAACAGACTTACAGAGAACGAACTTATGGTTGCAGGGGAAAGGATGGGGGGATGGACACGCTGCTATACTTAAAATGGATAATCAACAAGGACCTACTGCAGAGCACAGGGAACTCTGCGCAGTGTTCTGTGTCAGCCTGGACGGGAGGGGAGTTGGGGGAGAGTGGCTGCATGTGTGTGGCTGGATCACTTCGCTGTGCACGTAAAAGTATCACAACGTTATTAATCAGCTCTACTCCAATATAAAATAAAAACTTAAAATATACATACGGAGTTTATACATATGATTCTATTTGAGATGAAGAGGTTTCCCCTGCTGAAAGGAACCTTTGAAAATGGCTGGGCTGGCTGTCCTCTAGGGCACCTCTGGCTCAAATCGCCCACTACTCTCTGCATCCTCGTTTCTGGAATTCCTGAGTACATGGAGAGGGGCGGTGGGCTGCTCTTGCTGGTCTAAAATCCCCAGGTGGAACCATTTCAGCCTTTCCAGCCAAATACCGCAAAATGTTTGAGTGGCTTGAGCCTTGTGCAAAGGGATTGACCCTCGCTGAACTGAACTGCTCAGGTCAGGAACCCTAGGTCCTCCCCACCCACGAGAAGGAATCAAGCTGTCTAAAACTGTGAGATCCAGCCGCCTGCCAGGTTAGAGACGAAGGTGCCAGCACTCCTTGCTACCCTGCAGAGAAGACCTGGATCCCAGCATCCTCCATGGCCTTGGGAGCCGCTGTTTCGTGCAGCATCAGATTTTCCCCGCTGAAAGTGTCGAAGTTGGGGGTGGCAGCAAGAGGGTGTCGCAGGCACCCGTCTGTCACAGCCAGAAGCTGGTGAGAGCTGAGCTGTGACAGTTTTTTTTTTTTTTTTTCACAAACCCCCAAGAGTGCTGCTGGCAGCATTTCAAGCCTTCTCTGATCATCCTGGCTGCAGGGTTTCCTTACATCTGCCTCCCCACAGGAACTGGGGGCTGCTGGAGAAGCCTGGCATTCTCTTAGCAACTCCTGTTCCCACTCAGTGACAGAAAGAGGCTTCAGTGTGGATAAGGGTGGAAAGAGAAAGCTCTTCAGCGCTGCGTCAGAATCCTATCAGACGTCATAGGCCCTACAGTAATGCTGGGCTCACAAGAGCCCTGAGGGTGGGCATGGTTATTCCTGCGTTACAGATGGGGAAACTGAGTCTTGAAATGAAGACTTAAATCATCAAGACCACATAGCTTCAAGGCAGGACAACTAGATTACTCACTGAGGTCTTTACTCATTGATTTGTGGATTATTCTTTGCTACCTAGTGCCCCAGGAGGGCAGATATTTTCATTTGTCCTGGCCCGACATGTTGTTAGATGCTGGATAAATATTTGATGCACGAAAGAATGAATGAAGACGGTGGATGGGTCTTACTGATGAGCAATCTAAAAGCCATAAGGAGGAGTTTTAATCTAAGGGACAGTAGCCACAGTCAGATTCTGGAAAAAGAAATAACTCCCTAGCTCTGATGTACATGGGCAGACACTGTGCTGGGTGCTTTCTATAGATACGTGTATCTCTGTGGATCCTCCCTACTGCCATTGTCGTCATGTTTTACAGACGAAGAAAGTGAGACATGAAGAAGTTAAGGGTTGTGTCCAAGTGCAGGGGCTTTGGATCGACACCTAGATCAGTCTGAGCCTCGGTGAGGACTCTTGATGTCTGTAGGATGTGTTGGGGAAGGAAGTTAGAGACTGGAAGCTGGTGGAAAAGCAGAGAAGGGGTGTGTGAGATGAAGGAGGTGACATGTGACGCTGTGGAACACTCTTACGCCGTCCACCGTCACCCCGCCACTGAGCCATCCCGTCTCCCTGTGATCAGGCCACAGATCTGGGGAGGACCATGTGGGCTTATTGCCAGTCACTGGAAAGGAGGTTGGGACCAGTCTAGGAGTGGCTGGAGGACAGCTCTGCTGGGGGAAAAAAAAACGTGTTCAGGACTTTTTAAAAATGTGATTTTATCAGATTAGCAGTGTCATCTTTTGTAATCACAAACAAACCTGTACTTGTTTATGGTTCCAGCTTATTCTCAAGGTCCTTGCTGGCAGCCCTCAGATCTGAGGGATCCGTCTGGTCAATCTTAGGGAGCTCTTTGAGGGACAAGGGCGTTGTCGACTGGAAAGAGAGAACTCTTAGGAACCCAGAGAAACCTGGGCTGACATCCTGATTCTGCAGACGTCACCCTTCTGAGTCCGAATCTTGAGGGCTCTGATGATTAACCCCTTTCTCCCAGGGTGCTGTAAGGGTTAAAGGAGATGATTTATACAAAGCATCTAGTGTCTTACCTGGCACCAAGGAGGTACTACCTGGATGTTCGTGTCCTCGACTTTTTGTCTTTTTTTTTTTTGAGTTATTTGTAGACTGGTCAGCAGGAAGGTAGGAACATGTGGAGGACAAGAGCTGGAAGTAGATGTACACCTAGGAAACACTGAGAAATAGGGCTATAGGTGACCCTCACTCGTGCCACTTGGTTATACAAGCACACACTTAAAACTGGTACATGATGATAAAACGGTTTATAGGATGCTATTTCTCCAAGGAATTCAAAGCACCTTTACGCATGTGATCTCCACAGTCCCAGCAGACTTCCTCAGCAGGTGCTGTCATGTCCGTTTTCAAGAGGGGACAGGAATCCTGGAAGCACCAAAGACCCGTCTGGTCCTCGTATTTACTCCGCTCTGCACTCAGCCCTGTCTTGAGGGCCACCCACCCAGCAAGGGCTGGCAGGAAAGTGGTAATGCCTTCAGAGTGCCCTCGTGTACCCAAATCCTCGTCATCTTAAGCACCTTAATAAAGCCATGCTTTCTTATGGGGAAAGTAGAGCTTTCCAGGAAAGTTTTCTTCAGGTTATTGGAAATTACTGGGCCAGCAACTTCGTCTTATTAGCCTTCTCTGATAAAGCCTATGAGGGGATTTGTTTCATTCCAGAGATTTAGGGGGCAAGTTGAGACATGACCGGTCAGTGTTAGCAGTTTTTGACTAATCTGCAGAATCAAAATTATCTTGAACCATTGATTTTTTTCTCTTCCCACTTCTTTTTTTTTTCTTTCCATTTTCTGGGGGCAGATTGTTGATCCGGGACCATTAAAAAGGGACAGCTCTTGGGAGTGAGTTTGATTACGAAGAGGCACAGAGTTCAGAGCACAGACTTTTTCCAAACTGCAACTTTAGGTAGACTTCGTGTGCTAAGTGATAAAGATGACTATCGGTTTGTCTTAACATTGACCCTAACTGTAGACAAATCCATCAGGAGGCCTCAGTATATCTTCTACTCAGGCTGTTGGATGAGGATCAGCCCTGTGTGCGGAGGTGTGTTTGGCTTGACTTCATCAGCCTATGTCCTAAAAACCAGAGGTGACAACCATAGGAAGTGGATACTGATATGTGATTCCTATTGCATTGGACCAGCCACACTTCCTGCAGCCATTCAAGTCCTTCACCCTAAACTGAAATGTTCAGCAAGCAGTTAAATAATCAATCATATCATGGAGTTTTAAATTCATTCCCTCAAAAAGCATTCCAATATCAGGTGCTGAAGATTTCCCAGGTGACTCAGTGACAAAGAATCCGCCTGCCAATGCAGGAGACACGGGTTGAATCCCTGGGTCAGGAAGATCTCCTGGAGGAGGGCATGGCCACCCACTCCAGTATTCTTGCCTGGGAAATCCCATGGACAGAGTAGCCTGGTGGGCTACAGTCCACGGGGGTCACAAAAAAGTTGGACACGACTTAGCGACTAAAAGACAAGAACAACAACCAGGCACTGTAAGAGATGCACATGGTATAAGGATGAGGGCAGCACAGAGCAGATTCGCAGATTTTCTCTTAGTCCTCAGAGCAATCTTAATGTGGATAAACATACATTGCTCCCACTTTGTAGGCGAGGTGACTGAAGCTCTGGGAGATGACTAACATTCACTCAAAATCTCACATAGAGGCAACAGACAGAAACCAAACTCATGTCTTCTGAAAACCAATCATCCTAACAACTAATGTTATTTAACATTTGCTATGTGCAGAGTTGCTTTATATGTATGGTATTGCTTCTAACTCTTTAAAACAATCCTAGGAAGCAGGTGCTCTTTTTATGATGCCCAATTCACAGAAAAAAATCCTATTTGCTCAAACAGAGGCACAGAAAGTTAAGTGACTTATCAGAGGAAGGAAGAGATGGAGCCAGGATCACACCCAGCCAGCCTGGCTGAGTCTTTGCTCACAGTCCACTCTGCTGCCAGTTACAGAGGGGACCCCGTAGCCCTCTGTGAGTGGGGGGTGCCTTTGAGTTTCCTCTTGGGAGGAATGAATTGGATGTTACGTTCCGAGTCTCTCCGTTCCAGCATTTAATGGGAATCTGACACGTTCCAGGGGCACTTTTGGCCTGTCCACAGAAGTGGTCCTTTTCAGGCTGTGATCAGTGCCCAGGCTGTGGGAGACAGCTGACCCCGAGAGGGAGGGTTGTGAACTGGTTTGGTCAGAACTGCCTGGTCCAACAGAAGCCTCATGCTGTAGACTCAGTTTTCTTATGAATATTCAGTCCCAAGGGCTGTCCCCACACTGGGACTGTCCGCTCTGCCCGGAGCCCCTGCCGGCTCCTGATGACCTTGAGCATAGGCTATTTAGGGGTTTGGAGAAGCCCTTTCTGGAAGAACAACTTTGGGGATTTCTCTTGTGTGTGATCCTGTAGGGAGGCCCCCAGGGGAGGTTGCTGCTGGCTAGGGGAGGACGAGAGAGGGCAGGTGGGCATATGGGTGAGGGATGTCTGTGTCCCTCTCTGAGTGAGTAACTCAGTTTACTTAATGATGCCACAATTAGGCCATTTTTTTTTCTGGTTTTATTCAAAGAAAGATATTATTCTGGGGGCTTGGGGAAAAGGCAGGAAGATGCAGAGGGCTTATTTATCTGAAGCTAAAGGAGAAGCCTTAATGTTTTGAATTTATTAGACCCAGGCTATAGGATTGATGGGGTTTCCCTGGTGGCTCAGGTGGTAAAGAATCCGCCTGCAATGTGGGAAACCTGGGTTCAATCCCTGGGTTGGGAAGATCCCCTGGAGAAGGGAAAGGCTACCCACTCCAGGATTCTGGCCTGGAGAATTCCATGGACTGGACAGTCCATGCAGTTGCAAAGGGTCGGACACGACTGAGCAACTGTTACCCCACGTGTTGATTTGCCTTGGCCAAGATAATCAAGCACTGCAGACTGGGAGGCTTAGCCAGCAGAACTGTAGTTTCTCCTAATTCTGGAGGCTAGGATTCCAAGAGCAAGCTGTTGACGGGGTGGTTTCTCCTGAGACCTTTCTCCTTGATGTGCAGACAGCTGTCTTCTCCCTGCATTTTTAAACGGCCTTCCCTCTCTTTGTATTTATGTTCAATTTTTCTCTTTTTAAAAGGACATCAGTATTATTGGATTAAGACTTGCCCTTACAACCTCATTTTACCTTAATTTCTACTTTTTAGGCTTTAAAAAGAAAATGACATCTTACTGTGCTCTGATGTTAGTATTTTGGGTACAGTTTCTCTTCTGTTCACCCAACTTTCTATAATGTAGTTATATCTTTAACCACCCCCCCCACCCCCCCACCAATTACTTCCTT
>NW_011494620.1:4087523-4088751 GCF_000754665.1 Bison bison bison | reverse complement strand
ATAGGCACATTGTGAGGTCCTGGGGATTAGGAATTCAATAGGTGAATTTTGGGGGGATACGATTCAGCCCAGAGCTGTCCCTGGTGGTTCTGATGGTAAAGAACCCACCTGCCAATGCAGGAGATGTGGATTCGATCCCTGGGTTGGGAAGATCCCCTGGAGGAGGACATGGGAACCCACTCCAGTATTCTTGCCTGGGAAATCCCATGGACAGAGGAACCTGGAGGGCTACAGTCTGTGGGGTTGCACAGAGTTGGATGTGCGACTAAAGAACAACAATTCAGCCCAGAGCAATAGTGGAGCAGCGGGTTTCCCTGCCAAGGAGCAGCTTTAGTTTCTCTGAGTCCTAATGAAATGAGAGAATGACAGGCAGTGAGCATGGCTGACTGACAGGTGGGGAGGTCAGCTCAAACCCCTTCCCAGCTCTGGCCACCTGAACACAGGCTGCCCAGCTAAGACTTCAGAATTGACGGCCGGATCCAAATCGTCCTTGGCTTCTCTGATGTATACTGCTGGGTGCCACCTGCCTTCATCCTGCCCCAGAGCCAAGTGTGACAGTGGGCACGGGGCTGGCCCTGGGAGCTGGTGCTGAGACCATAGAGCCCCACTCCCGTCTCCACACTGAGGCTGGTGCAGGGCTGGGCCAACGCAGCCTTTGTTTAGGCTCAAGGGGATTGTTGGTTCCCTGGGCAAAGATGGGGCAGAAACAGGGAAAGTTCCCTTTCCTCACTTGATGGGGCAAGAGCTGGCAGAACACACTGTCCCTGGGGAAGGAGTGGAGGATCCGGGGCAGAGGTGGATAGAGGTGCCAAGTCAGTGGGAGGGAAGCGTGAGCTGACCAGCCAGGGGAGAGGGGGAGAGGCAGGAGCCACTCCAGCCTTGGCCACCGACCATCAAGATGGGGATGGCTGTCAAGTGGCCTTTTCTAGCCTTTGTTCTGTAAAGAACTGGAGCACTTGTCACATGGGGCACAGCACTGGCGCCTATGACACAACTTAGGAGACACCGGAGACGCTCGACAGGTTTGGTTTCCAAAATGAAGACAGGTTTGGTTTCCAGAATGAAGACAGCCTTGGTTTTGAGCAATGCTTTTAAGACTTGCTCATGAACTTGATGCTTCAGGCTGGACTTTTCTTATTACCTCATCCTTTATCTATTCCCAATTTATTTAAAACACACACACACACACACACACACATATATATCAGATCAGATCAGTCGCTCAGTC
>NW_011494620.1:4087015-4087423 GCF_000754665.1 Bison bison bison | reverse complement strand
GTCTGACACTGCTTCCACTGTTTCCCTATCTATTTCCCATGAAGTGATGGGACCAGATGCCATGATCTTAATATGTAGAACACAGAATGGATGGAGCCTGGATCCAGACACGTCTGATGGAGATGGGTCCTGCCATCTCACATCAGAACTTGCAAGGATATGACACAAATGTTGTACTGAATTGATGAGGTTTGGATTTGCTTGTTACCTCAGCATAGCGTATCATATCCTGACTATCGTATCCTCTCAATGTATGCATATGTATGGTTTGATTAGCGATCTGAGAAAGCTAAGTCAGAAACGGTCTGTTTGTAAACTTGCAGGCATCAGACATCACACCCAGGATGATTCAGTGAATGAGCTCATGGAGGCAGAAATAGAATATGATTGTAAACAAACACACAAACA
>NW_011494620.1:4071692-4086915 GCF_000754665.1 Bison bison bison | reverse complement strand
CAGACTCACGTCCATCGAGTCAGTGATCCCATCCAGCCATCTCATCCTCTGTCATCCCCTTCTCCTCTTGCCCCCAATCCCTCCCAGCATCAGAGTCTTTTCCAATGAGTCAACTCCATATATATATATATGGACTCATATATATATGAGTCCATGTATATATAGGGACCAATATAGATAATGATAACAATAAGTAGATATTTGGATTGTTTTTTCTGATTATAAAAATACATATTGTAAAAAATGTGAAATGTATATATACTCAAAGTCTAGAGGAGAGAATTTAAAATCACTCATGAAGTCAGAGATAATAATTTTAAAGAGTTGGCATTTAGTTTGCTAGTGTTATCCTTTTGTGTTTACATAATACATATATGTACAAATACATATAAATAAATACATACCATATATAAGTATATAAGGTTGTTATATAATTATTTTTACAAAAGGAGACATTCAGTACATACTTTTCAGTTGATATATGTTGAACATTGCTGACAAGTTTGTATATCATGGTCTTTAAATAGCTTTTTAGTCATCCATTGAATGGATTTACCACAATTTATTTAATTCTCTATTGTAGGAGAATTTGTTTCCTCTTTTATAAACAAGACAACATCTCTGTAGAAATCTTCTGCTTTGTAACAGATGCAAACCTCAGCTTGGACTCCTTTGATTTTCTGAATCGTGTCTGGGAAGGAATGTGATTGGGGGGCTTAGCTGGCTGATGGAAATCAGGGTGGGATCCTGGAGCTTATGGCTTCATGTGGCTATGTCCCAAATTGATTCAGGTTTATTCAGGATGAATCGACACAGTGTCCAGAGGATAAAGTGTCAGGCTGTACCTGGGGAATTGTGCAAAAGTCTAATGTTATGTATAACAATGGAAATGGCAAATGGGAACTTGTTTATAGAAGGCCTCAGAGTGTGGGGTTCTTTAAGAGATCCCTCCAGGCAGTTATAAGTTTATAGAGTGAGGCTGCTCCTTTGACCATAGAAAGTGTGGACTTGAATTTTTTTTGCTCTTAATGGGCCAAAACATGGGAGAAGGAATGCCATGGGGCTTAAGTTTAGTGACTTTCTGTAAAAGAAGTCCAGATGGCAGATTAGGTGGCTCCATCTCCATCAGATGCCTAGATTCTCCCTTGTCCATTAATTAGTGTCTGGCTGCCATCTTGAAGATTACATCATGGTCCTGAATGGCAATTGGAGCTCCAACCATTACATCTTTATTTTAGGCAGGGCTAATATTTACTAAGAAGTTATAAGGGTGACCAACTCGTTGTTAAAATATCCACGTATTTCTGAATGAATGGGCAAATACCTACTGCCTCTTGGTATCTCTGGACTGTCCCCCAAATCCAGCAACTAAAGAGTTAATACAAGTTGCAGGAGTATCCTGTAGGACTCTGCTCGGGCTAAGGTTGACGTCCATTGGAATGGTTGAACATGTTCAAAAGGACCCCCAATTCTAGGAGGGGAGAGGCAAGCAAAACGGCTCACTTCCCAGGTAAGCTGGCTTCCTTTACACAGTGTTTCTCACAAGCCCTGGGCATCAACTTCCACTTACAGCTCATTGGCCACCTCTTCCTGCAGTGCAGGCTGGGAAATGTAGTTCTTCAGTTGTCAAGATGTCATCCTTCCAACAGTATAAAGTTCTCTTTCTAAGGAAGCACGAGAGTTGATTAGGAAACCCTACTCAGAACAACAAAGTCTCTGATGGGCACAGTGGAGAAGGCTCACTCTTTTTATACCTTAGCGTGAATCATGTCCCAAATCAAGTCAGCAACATTTTAGAGGCAGATAATTCTTCTCCACTATCATTACTGTCGCTTTGTGTGTTTGTCTGTGTGTGTATATGAATATGTGAGATGTGGGGAGGAAAGGGATGAAAGATAAGAGGAGGAGGGCTTATGCAGCTGGGATGTTGGATCTCCAGGAAGAAAAAAAAAGGAACAGCTTTTGTAGCTGTTTCCGTTTGTCAGGGAAAAACATGACTCTTTCCTCTGCCTAGACCAACTGTCTGAGAAAACCCCTCCTACAGTTTTTGAAAACAAAAACAAATAAATAAAACAAAAACAAACCTCCCCCCAAGGCTGGTGGGAGTGTAAATTAGACGACAATTAGGCAGTGTTCAGCAAAACAAAAAATTCACACCCCATTTGACCCAGCAAATTCACTTCCTGGAATCTCATCTAAGAAATATTCATCTGTTTGTAAGAAGATGTCTGGACAAAGATGTTGATTGTTCTTGCACATCTATCAATAGGGGATTTGTTAAACCAAGTTAGGGTATATCTGTTCTGAAGGATTAAAAAAAGAAGTAGACATACCATCATAGAAAAATCTCCATAATATGTTTGGAGAGGAATAAGCAAGCTGCATAACAATTTGAATGCAAGTCTAGCATGATAATACTTTTGGGAAAAAAATGTATACATACCTGTCTGTGTAAAAGGGAACGGAGGGAGGGATTCTAAGTTGACAGTTAAGAGGGGGTGAGGAGTGAGTGTTGAGGAACTTTTATGTTTTGTTCCATCGGTAGACAAACCTCAGAGATTCTTTGGGTTGGGTTCCAAACCACCACAATAAAGCTAATAATTATATCACAATAGAGATAAAGCTAGTCACACAGCTTTTTGATTTCCCGGTGTGTATAAAAGTTATCATCACACTATACTGTGGTCTATTAAGTGTGCAATAGCATTATATCTCCACAATGTGCCTACCTTAATTAAAAGTGTGCTTCATTGCTAAAAAATGCTGACCATCATCTGAGCCTTTTGGGAGTTGTACTCTTTTCGCAATAGTAACATCAAAGATTACCGATTGCAGATCATTGTAACAAATACAATAAGATTGAAAACGTTTGAAATATCGCAAGAAGTACCAAAATGTGACCCAGAGACATAAAATGAGCAAACACTGTTGGAAAAAGTTGGTGCGGACAGACACAGTGTGGCTGAAACAGAATCACAGAGAGTTGGCTGCTTCCCTAACCTGTAGGTAGCCTGAGGGGAAGGCTCAGAGACCCAGGAAGAAGGGAGCCGGCTGGGAACTCTACTGCAGCCCCTCCAGCCACACTGGCCCTGGGGCCCTTTTTTTCTAAAGCATCAGGCTCCGTCTTTGGCTTGTTGTTTCCTCTGACTGAACATCTTTCTCTCAGCTCCTTAGGTCTTTACTCCATGGTTCCAGGGAAGCCTTCTGTGTCACCCTCTAAAATGACACCAGTTCCTTGTGCCCCTTAGCACTTGGCGCTGGTCAACATAGGAAATGCTTTACTTCTTCCTCTGGGCTCCGGAGCACTGAGGCACGGGCACTGGACCATTCACTGGGGCAGAAGCACTGGGTGATGCCCTGAGGCATGAGCTCCAGGGCTGAGGTGGCTCGTGTTCCCTGCTCTGTCCCTGGCACCACGTGAGTCTTGCCGCATGAGTAGGACTTCCGGTTGCCGCTGGTTGATGGACTGAGAGGGCAGGTGGGAAGGGTAGCCTGGGAAGGGTGGGGTACAGAGTGGAGAGCCTTGTTTTAGGGACCGCAGAGCAGAGCTGAAGAGGGTGGGAGGAACCCTCTACACACGTGTTCTAAATATGTTTTCACTGCAGGCCCGTGGCCCCTGGCCCTCCCCCAGGCCCTACCCTGCTGGGTGGATAGTGGGTGGCCCGGCTTCCCTCTCTGTGTGGGAAAGGGCCGGGCGAGTAGTGGGAGCCACAGAGCCCTCGAGAAGGGCGTGGGTGCCAGGCCAGCTCCCCACAGCCTGTCCCCCAGGGTCCATGGAAGGCCAGGCACACAGCGAGCTCTCTGTCACTCAGCGTGTGGGCTAAGCGTTGTCCCCTCTGGCCTCTGGTGGGAGAGGGTAATTGGCATTTCCTGCTCCCTCACAGCCCTTGGCTCTCCGGGGTCCTGCTCCGGTCTCGGGGGAGACAGGGATATCCTTTCCCATCAGGGCTCCAGAGACCCTCTGGCTTCGGGTCACCACATGTTCCCTTGTCTTCTGTAACTGCTGCTGGGCTCCCTTTCCTGGCCCCAGGGTGTCTGGTCCCTTAGAAAATCCCCAAAAGCCACCCTTTGTCTGTCACTCAGCCAGGCCCTGAGCGTATTACCTCTCCCAACCCTCGGACGCCCTTGTGAGGCTGATTTCCCCTTTTGACAGGTTGATAGGAACGGTTTTCATCATTTCTGGAGACTTCTTCCAGTGCAAGGCAATGTCCCAAGCACTTCATCTTTGGAACGGATTCTGTTCTTGTTCCTGAGTGCTCGCTGCTCCTCCCGAGGGGACAGTCATGTTCCCCACCCTGAGAATGACTTGCAGGCCCGGGTCAGTCAATGAGGCGGGATTGGAAGCAACAGACTTCAGCATCGGAGTTCCCTGAGCCATTGTCATCGCGTTCTGCTTCTCTTCCCTCCGAGCCAGCCCCGCTGGGCCCAGAAAGGGGTGGGTCCAGGTCGTGTCTGGTTCCCAGAATAAAGACACGCGGCCAAACCACAAAGAACATGTAACAGGAACAAGAAATCGACCTTTGTTGTTGTAAGCCGCTGAGATTTCGGGTTGTTTGCAGCATAATCTAGTGAAAGCTGGTGGTTACGCCATGCATCACCACATTTAATCCAAAGACTAGCCCTGGGGGGTAGGTATTCATATACCCATTTTCATCATTAATACTCTAACCCCTCGAAATCCTACAGAAGTAGTCTGAACGGCTCCGACTCCAAACCGAGTCAACTTTAAAGAAACATTGGACGAGAGCCAAACTAATTAAAAGGGAATTTTTTTCTTGTTCCTTTAGGAAAAAACTGGAAAGGGGTCCACGTGAAACTCTTAATTGAATTCCTTCTCCTTCCTGCCCTCTATCCCCCCACTCCCAGCTGCTCCCCAGCCTGTCACGGGTTCCTCAGATTCTCTCCCACCTTTCTTCTCCTCTGCTCTCCTCTCTCCCTGCCAAAGCAGGCTAATTTTCTTCCCCCATTAGAAAAAGATATCGGAAACCCCGCTGTGTGAGGAACGCCAAATCTCTGCTTTTTCAGGATGGATCCTTTTTGCATACCCTGGAGATGATTGATCAAGAAGCCTTCCTTCCACCCCCATTGGCCCAACTCCATCATCCAGGAGAGATTGGATGACTCACTTAGCTTCAGCCTCAGAGAATGAGCCTCTTTTTCTTGCAAAAAGGAGAAAGAAAGTGGAAAACTAGCACAATTCTCTTGGATGGGCAGGGGGAGGGGCAAAAGCTGTGGTCATACGAAGCTAATAATATTCATTAATAATAATATTGCATTCTTAATAATAGTAGTAACAGCATAACATATTTATTAAGAGTTTACTACATCCCCAAACCTGTGCTAACCATTTTACGTACACTCATCTCATTCATTCTGTATTGTAACGCTGTGAAGGTCATGGAACCCTCGCTTTATGGAAGAAAACTGAAGCCTAGAGCAGTTGAGAAACTTGCTCAAGGACTTAAGCCAAAAAGTGAAAGAATGGAGGTTCAGAACCGGTTCTGAATCTATAGTCTTTTATCGATCCCGGTGCCATGCTGGGTGGATGTGGCTCATTGCTTGCAGACCTCAGAGCTGCTGGATCCTGGACATGCGCCCAGCCCCGAGCACCCCGGAGGTCCTGCAGCCCTGTCCCTACCTCCTTCAGCAGCTTCATCTTCATCTTCCTCATCTTCATTTTCCCTGTCTCAGCCCTCACTGCATCTCTCCAGTTTCTCTGCCTCCCGGGGACACAGCCCAGGCCCTAGATGGAGTGCGTGCTCAGTAAATATTTGTTTAATGAATGGCTGATTGATGTTTATTTATTCAGTTTACATGAAGTGGATGGTTTGGTTGCTTTTACTGTTTGGTGAAGGTTCCAGGCCACATCTGGATTTGATAATCTGTCGTCTGTGGCCCAAGAGCCCCTTGATGAGCAACGTCTTCCTTCCTGCCCGGGACTCGACTTTTTCATATTTGCCACATGACATGTTTCACTTTTGCCACTTCCAGAGCAGACTAATTTTTTTTTTCCATTAAAAGAAAGTCTTGAAGATCCCTTGTCTGAAGGACTTGATCATTTTTTTGTTTGTTTGTTTTCAGGATGGACTCCATCCACACATTCAGAAATGACTTGTCAAAGAGCTCTCTGCTCATAGCCCATGACCCAGAGTCCAGCCCCTGTCTTCTCACATGAATGATGGGAAGAGTTCATGGGCCAGGGAATGACTGACTGGCATCCCAGATTTGTCATGGAACATTTTTTCCAGACCTCAGACATCCATGGCAGCAACAGGGATATTGTTTTCATGAAGGGATAAAAGAAAATTCTTTCACAGCTTGCAGCCAAAGCAAAAGAGCCAAATTACCAAAAGAAATGGCACATTGGAGGCCTCACCTGAGGGCTTTTCAGATTTCCAATGCAAGGGAAAAAAAAGCAGGTAGGCATACAGTAAGCCCCCTACATGAGAACAACTTCCCTTCAGAGAGTGGGTTCATAAGTCCAATTTGTTTGAAAGTCCGACCAAGTTAGCGTAGGTACCCAACTAACACAATCGGCTATATAGTACTATGCTGGAATAGGTGTATAATACTTTTCACACAAATAATACATACATAAAAAATACAAATAATAAAGAAAACATTTTTAATCTTACAGTACAGTACCTTGAAAACTACAGTGAGTGCATGCTGCTCAGTCGCTTCAGTAGTGTCTGACTCTTTGCGACCCCATGAACTGTAGCCTGCCAGGCTCCTCTGTCCATAGGGTTCTCCAGGCAAGAATACTGGAGTGGGTTGCCATGCCCTCCTCCAGGGGACCTTCCCGACCCCAGGGATCGAACCTGTGTCTCCTGTACTGTGGGTGGATTATTTACCGCTGAGCCACCAAGGAAGCCAGAATCACCAAGACGGCTGGTTAAAACAGATTGCAGGACCCCATCCCTAGGGTTTCTGACTCAGTCATTCTGGGCAGGGGCCAAGGATGTACACGTGCAACAGGTTCCAGGTGAGGTTGATGCTCCAGGGAGCACACGTTGGAAATCACTGCCAAGTGTGTACTCTTATTCTATCCTTGCAAGACTTGAAGCCCATGAAGGTGAAGCATCTAATTCAAGGTGACATCACCAGTAACCTGCAGAGTGGGGAATCTAGCCCACTCTCAGCTCTTTCTAGAGCCAGTTCTCTTTTCCATGGCCCTTCCATCTTCCCATCACACTTATTTGCCCTGGGAACCTTGCCCCAAGACAAACCAACACACCACAAAAACAAAATTCCAAACACTTAAAGGGCCTGTTCCTTGGGGAGCCCACTGCTATTTTATTTCTGTGATAGTGAGAAGCTTGAGAGATTTAGAGGTACAACAAGCAAGTAACAATCCGTGACCACAAATCAAATGCATGACAGAGTCGGGGCTTGAGAGTGCGATTTCTGCCTGGTGGGAGGTCCCAAGGCCACAGCGTATTTTAATCCATGTGCAGAATGATCAGGATGTAGTTCTGAATCAGTCTTTGCAGGGTGGTGGCACGGCAGCCTTCCATATTGTTTCAGCACTCCAGTAACCATCCCTCAGCATGGCAGGAAATAGATGCACAGTTCTTGCTCTGAGTGGCCTCGAGTATGGCCTTATATGAAGCCTTGGCATCCTAGAAACTTGCTTACAAGCTGCTGAATTTGTAAATTTGCCAGACAACTGGGAATCTCCAGCTCTAACCCAATGGACCAACAGTGAGAGATGTGGAAAGTGGACTTTGGGGTAACTTCACAAGACTGAGCGAACAGCATGCCCCAGTTGGCCTTGCAGATGGTTTCTACACGATGCAGACATCATACTGAGAAAGGTCTATGGGCACACAAGCATCTTTTGAGGTCACTCTGGAACCCATGGTCACCTACCCTGTCAGTCACATCACCTTCCATTTCTGGAGCAAAGGTTGTTACATCAGCACTCTGCTGCTTTTGACCCAGCATCCTGCATGAGGACCGGGGATGGGCGCCCCAACTCAAAGATGCTCTGACTACCTTTATTTACCAAAAAAGATGAAAATATTTCTAGTGCGCAAGAGGTCTTCTTACTTAGAGACAACAACAACAAGCTATCAGAGGGGTTTGGTTCACTTTTTTAAGTGATCAAGGGAGTTTTATGATGTTTCTTGATTTCCTTTGTGAAGATGTTCTTCTCAAAAAATGACAATAAGAGTATAAATGATAATGACCAAAAAGACAAGCTAAACTCTAAGAAGGAACAAAACTAGCATCCTGGTTGGACATTAAAAATAATCCTGAAACATACTCAAATCTTTCAAAGCTTATAGACTGCATAAAATCTTGAAGAACTCTTGGGAGAAACTTCTCCAAATAGGTTTAAGAGCTCTGCTGAGCTGAGTGATGGGAAGATGTAGACATAGATACATGTTTTTTTTCAATGGGAGGAGAAAAATGTACCACTATTCTGGGTTCCAGTAGAAACCCTTTTCCTTAGTTGGAAGTTACCATTTTCCCTGGGCCTCTGGGGCCTTCTTTTCCTTGAGCTTTCTCTGGGGTGAACCCTGACAATTCAGAAATACTGGCTTTTGCTTTTGAAAAGCCAGTAATGAGTAATAAATAAGGAGATGGACAAAGTCACATGTGTAGATTCAGCACATCTCTTTCATGAGGCATGTGAAAAGAACCAGGAGTTGCATCACTATCCACTTAGACAATCGTGAGTTCACAGCACGCCCCACTGTCGTTGCCCCAGACAAGCATTGTCCAGTTGCTAGTTTATTTTCTTGAGCATCGAAATTTTTCTCTTGGTCTTATTGGCTGGGTATCTTTCTAAGAGACCACGTTACTGGTCTGCCTTTTGTTTCTGTTCCTTGTGTGTGTGTATGCTAAGTTGCTTCAGTTGTGCCCACCAGGCTATTCTGTCCATGGGATTCTCCAGGCAAGAATACTGGAGTGGGTTGCCATGCCCTCCCTCCTCCAGGGATCAAACTAGCATCTCTTCAATCTCCTGCATTGGCAGGTGGGTTCTTTACCACTAGCACCATGTGGGAAGCCCTTATGTTCCTTATGAGCAGAAATTATTTATAGTTCAGGGGTTATCCACAAAAGCCCTGGCTTGTTCGTCTTTGCTGGTTGGTTTGACTTTTGCCTAGTCTACTGCTGTGAATTTTTCCTAAAGGAAGGAATCTCTTACCAGTCTTCCTTGTTCCTATGTGGGAGGGTATAAGGGTGTGGAGGTGATAAGGTAATTTCAGGACTAGGATTTATTTGCCGACTCATTCGATGATTCGTCACCCATCACAATGTGAGTCAGGCAACACTTACCCGCTCTAGAAGAGAAAACTCAAGAGCCTCATTGTTGTTGAGGGCTAGCAATTCTAAAGATGATTTTACTTAGGAATTTGAGGGGGGAAAACTCTTTGATTTTCTGTCCTTAAATGTCTGTGGTCCATCAGATGGTTATGGAGTGGAGCAGAGCTGAGTGTCCGCCATCACCATTTATTCACCTGGAGCCGGGACCCCTAGCGGTGGTCTTGGAGGTGGCTGGCCTTCATTTCTGAGCCAAGAATGATGAGTAGGTGTGGCAGACCTGCCCTGAGGGCCAGGAGTTGAGAAGGCGGCCATCATGTCTTCCTGGTCAGTTGCTTTCCCTACGCTTCCTCGGAGGCCATGGTTTCCTGACCCTCCCTCCACTTGTTTGCCAACTCAGGATTTTCAGCCTTCAGCGGCTCAAGCCTGAGTTTTAACAGCAGCTCTCTGAGTTGCTTCTTCCCTAGCGTTGTTCTTCCTTCCTTGACAGTGATGGTCATGTAAAGCCATTTTCTGACTTCATATATGTTCCCCGTAGACGCTTGTGCTGTGTGACAATCCTCTTCAGAGTGGTCTCTAAAGAGCGTGTGAGTTCATCTTTAGAATGGGAGTTATTCATACAGCAGGCGCCCAGGGACAGGGAAGGGGAGGATTCTCTCCAAGTCTTACAGTCCGTGGAAGATGAGCGATCTGAATTCAAATGACTCGACTGAGAATCTCATAATTTCTGACCATAAATAGCCTGTGGAAAGCCTTTATTTTACAGATAAGGGCACAGAAGTCCGGAGAGAGAAATTGACTTGCCTGGTACCATATAGCCTGTGGGTGACCAGCGCTGGGGGTGTAAGCTGGCTTTTCTCATCCCAGGTGGCAGTTCTTCCTGCCCCCTCCCTATCTAATTTTCTTTTTTCTAATTTTCCTTTGGTCCCTGGGGTACTTTCATTTCAGTGGAATAATTTCTTAACTACTGTGGCCTACCAATTTGGGAGGAATGAAAAACACCAGCATGAACATCAGTGGTGGAAGGGTTTTCAAAAAATATAAAACATAATGACATGTCCTGAAATATTCTTAACTTTTCACTTCCCATCCCTCTGCTATGCAAAGCTTATTAAAGACTTAAACATTTCAAAAGAAGTACTTAGCTTTTTACCATGGAAACTATTTGGGAGTTCCAAAACTGTGATTGTTTTTAACTTCAAAGAGTATTGTAAATCAGACAAAAAGTGTTTTACCTGTTCTCAAGTTAGAGGGAATAAAAAGGATGAAAGAAAATGTGTGTTGAGGGTTGGTTACTCTAAACTAGGCAACAAGAAGTTCAGGGTCAGTCGTGTTTCTTCATTGTGAAAGAGCGAGTCTGAACCTTGAGCCCAGATTACAGATGAACCTTGGCCCCTGATCTTAATAACTAATTTCTCCTAAGTTAACTTTCCCTCCATTTATTCCTCTAGTACTAGCAGAGCATTTTTTAACATACAGATTATGCAGGGATTTCTCTAGGTGGATAGGGACATTCTAGCTCAACATTCAGAGAAAAGCTCAGGTTTAATTTGATCCCTGGTTTCATTAATTTCCCATAACACTCACAATTTTATGAATTCACCTGACTAGTGATAAGTTTATTTCTGATCAGTTTTTCCTTTCTTAACATAAAACTTAATAGGGATATTAAATTGTAAGTCATGCTTTGTAGTTAGGGTTGTCAAATAATGCATGAGATATATTTATACTTAAAAATTATTTATTGTTGACATGAAATTCAAACTTAACTGATTATCTTGTATTTTAATGTGCTAAATCTGGTAATCTTATTTGAACTATGTAATAGATACCCTCCTGAAATTTTGCATTTGGATAAAGTTTTTTTTTTCTTCTAAATAAAATCAGACATTTAAGTATTTTAGGGAGCTAAATGTCTATTTTTTGATAAAGACATGCATAATAAATCTGGACTTTTATATATCTGGCTTGCTTTCAGTGTGATATATCCATATGTGTTTTATAAATTCAGTTTTTAAAATGTCCATTTTGTATATCAACCACTGCTCACTCTCCCTCCTCCAAGCGCACATTATATACTATCTTGTCATTTATAGACTCCAGGCCACAGTTCAGAAATATATCAGTTTCCACTCATTTAGATGCCTACACTTCATGGTTTTTGAGATCTGTTTCAGGAAAAAGACTAGCCTGTTTTGAATGCTGTGAGATTTTTTTTAGCTCTGAGCCATTAACCCAAAAGACTTCCACCAAGGTCTTTGGTATCCACAGTGAAAGTGAAAGTCACTCAGCCATGTCTGACTCCTTGTGACCCCGTGGACTATACAGTCCATGGAATTCTCCAGGCCAGAATACTGGCGTGGGTAGCCTTTCCCTTCTCCAGGGGATCTTCCCAACCCAAGGATTGAACTCAGATCTCCCGCATTGCAGGTGGATTCTTTACCAGCTGAGCCACAGGGGAAGCCCAAGAATACTGGAGTGGGTAGCCTATTCCTTCTCCAGCAGATCTTCCTGACCCAGGAATCGAACTGGGGTCTCCTGCATTGCAGCTGGATTCTTTACCAACTGAACTATCAGGGAAGTCCTATCCACAGTAACAACATTTATTAAATGCTTACTGTATACTGTATATATGTGCTTTCTGTATGCATTGTTTCATTCAGTTTAAACGACCCTACGAACTAGGGACTATTAGCATTAATATCTCCATTTTACAGATGAGGAATCAAAAGTACCAATAATTTGCCTCTGGTTTCACAACCAATAAGCTAAAGTGCTAGGATTCAGACCCAGATCTCATGCTTTTAACTCTTACCCTAAACAGAACATTTCCCACTGGAGGACACAGTGGTTGCGGGGCCTGTTGTGGGCCTTGTGAAATATGGAAGTGCAGAGACTTACTGAGAAAAGGGTGGATCTAGGACAGTTTGTTGTGCTCCACTGGCCAAGTCTGGTTCTGTAGCAGCTGACGAAGAGTGGAGATGGTTGTCTCTGCTCTCTTAGGAGGTGGGTTTGCAATCCAAAGCCCAGAATTTGAAGGCTTATCAGAAAGAAAATCACCAAGTATTTACAAACGCTTTGAAATTAGAGTGTCTGTTACTTTCAAGTATGTAGTCATAGAACCAGCAGAAGAACTTGTATTGAGTGCTGAGCCCACTCTCAGAGATTCCGATGAAGTTCTAATATGGTGGTTCTGCATATCTGAAAACTCAACTTGCTGCCTGATATTTGCAGCAACCTCCTAGGAACCAGGCGTTCCAAGTGGGTGCCAATGGGTGCACACCTTGAGAAGTCCTGCTTGAGCTGGTGAGTTCCCAGAGGGCAGGACTGTGTCTCACCTATCTTTGCATCTTCAAACCTAAAATAGAGCCAGATTCGAATCCCCTATTGGCTGAGATAGTATCACGGGGAATGCCGAAAGGGAGCGGTTTCCGTTGACATTTCAGGCTGCTGAAAGCAACCAATTACAATTCTAATCATAATGAAAGAACTTTCTTCCAGCTTTTATAAGTGCAAAGTGTTGACTTTGATCTCCAGGGTCTACATTTCTAAGGGGTAGGTGGGGGGCAGATGGTGGGGGCGAGCATATATTTATGAACAGCAAAATCCTTATTATGCTTTATCAGTGAAGTCAGAGCACACGTGTCTTTGTATGTGAATATGCATCCATGTCTTCATCCCTTCCACAGCTGACACTGGGGATTAGACTCAAGCTTTAAGCTTGTAAAAAGCCTTTGAGGGAAACCCTTAATGAGGAACTGATCCTTTTCAACTCGAGTCTAATTACTTTTACAGCGACGTTTCTATTTTGGATGCTTCCCATGAATAAAGTCTCTTTTATGCCACTGATGCCAGGCTTGCCCCTCAGTTTCAGCAGAAAGAACACCCAACACGTGGCCTGACTGAGAGACCCCAATGAGAAAGCCAGTGACTCTTTTCTGCTTGAGCAGCTGGCTGGATTTCAAAGACCACCAGGAGAGAAAAACTTGGATTCCATGTTTATAAGCCTTTGAGAATGTTTCTATCTTTTCTTTGTTGTTTAGCCATGTGCCTCGTCTTCTCATGGCAGGTGACAGGCATCCTGGGTCATGAGGCTTTTAGAATGATCTCTTATGGGACCAAAGAAGATTGGAGGGGTTATTCTGGTCATTTCAGCCACATGGATACTTGCTTTTTCAGTGTTCAGTATTTAATGGAAGTCATATGGGGGCTTCCCTGGTGGCTCAGCAGTAAAGGATCTGCCCACAATGCAGGAGACTTGGGTTCGATCCCTGGGTGGGGAAGATCCCCTGGAGAACGAAATGGTAACCCACTCCAGTATTGTTGCCCACGGACAGAGGAACCTGGCAGGCTACAGTGTATGTAAAAAGACTAAAAAGCCTCCAGTTTGTTATAGGGGAAGTTAGATCTGACTTTGTCTCTACCAACACACCCTGGCAACACAGTTCCAACTAATTTATTTTTTCCCACAGAAAGTTCATTTTTGCCTAGAGATAGCAAGGTTAAGTGAGAAGTGTACTAGATTAGCAATTAGGAGGCTTTCACTAATTTACCAAGCTCACCTGAGCTTCATAATGAACAAACCTCCATGACTTACAAAATTTCAATGAATGTGAGGTGTTGTAATCATGGCATGAGTGACAGAGTGTAGGCTGAGGTGTGGATAGATGTCACAGGGATGAATTCCTGTATCCTGGGAAAAACCTGCCCCCTGCAATCCCACCAAGCCCCTGGGGTAGACAGGAATGTTGCCTTGACCACACTTTGTTTGGGGTTCTGGAGAAAACATGGCCAGAACCCTTCAGCTAGTAAGGTGAGTGAGGGCAGGGAGCACAGGCTTGAGCTCAGATGGGGGCCCCAATAAAACAGACCCCAGCTCTGCCGTGTGTGGCCATGTGACAGTGGGCGAGACAGTGACTCTCTCTGAATTCCTATTTCCTCATCTGCAAGTGCCATGTTCCAGGGCACCTGGTGCTAGGAAGCACCTTGCCCATTGCAGGTGCTTACCAAGTCAGGTTGTTATGAATTACTAGCTGTGGTTCTTGGGGTTGGGCTTTGTCTTGGGGTTCCAGCTGCCACAGTCTTTGTCCAGGAATTCCAGCCATTGTTTAGTTAAATTCAGTCAAGCTCTTTTTAATGCCCTATCCCTTAGCTCTTCCAAACTGTAAAGGTGGTCCATTGGGACACTGAGATCTTTCTCCCATTCTTAGCATCAGGATTGTTCTCATCTGTATTGTCGAATAGTTATTAAGGTGGTTGAAGAAAAATGAGAGAAAGGCCAAAAAGAGCATTAAGACCTTAAAAGTTAATCAGTTAGTCTGGTGTCAGACTGCCCAAATGTTGATACCATCAGTTACTTACTGGATGACCCTAGGCAAGTTACACAACCTCTTTAAGATGTACTCATTCATAAAATGGACATAATAATGTTTATAGAGTGTGGGAGATGCTCACAGTGATAAGAATTAAAAGAAAACATATGTACAAAGTGCTTAGCATAGTGCTTGAAATATAGCTACTCTTTGATAAATGTGATCCTCCATGAGAAAAGGATTAAAAACCTAAAAGCTTCTCAAAGACTATCTTCAAGTATATTATACAGCATGTAGAGAATGATAGAAAATAAGGCACAATCATGACAAGGACGATTTAGGTCATCATTAAGAATAGCATGATGCTAAGGGTGATTAAACACTTGGGTATAATTTCTTTCCTTTGATTTTTAAGAAAACTTTTCATTTTGTATTAGAGTATCTTGATAAAAGTGAAAGTGGAGAGTGAAAAAGTTGGCTTAAAGCTCAACATTCAGAAAACGAAGATCATGGCATCCGGTCCCACCACTTCATGGGAAATAGATGGGGAAACAGTGGAAACAGTGGCAGACTTTATTTTTCTGGGCTCTAAAATCACTACAGATGGTGACTGCAGCCATGAAATTAAAAGACGCTTA
>NW_011494620.1:4071246-4071592 GCF_000754665.1 Bison bison bison | reverse complement strand
TGCAAAGATTCCGATGCGATTGAGTGACTAACACTTTCCCTTTTCAAGGACACCAGGGGTTGTGTTCTTTTTTTTATGAAACACCTATGAGATCTGAGAGGGTCAGTGATGTGCAGGCTGGGAGCGGACACAGTCCCCAGGACCCAGCGTCCTGTCTTGGGGGCCAGGGCCCCCTTCTCCACCTTCTCCCTCCTCACTGGTCTGGGTGGTAGCACCTTCTCTGTTCTCCCCGTCCCAGTCAGGTGCAGGGAGGCACCTGCCAGGTGGCTGCTCTGGCTCTGTGGGACTCTCAGGCGTTTCCTTTGGCCTCTGGTCACTCTTTTTTTTTTTTTTTTTTTTTTTTTTT
>NW_011494620.1:4061115-4071146 GCF_000754665.1 Bison bison bison | reverse complement strand
AGACTCTGATGCTGGGAGGGATTGGGGGCAGGAGGAGAAGGGGACGACAGAGGATGAGATGGATGGATGGCATCGCTGACTTGATGAACGTGAGTCTGAGTGAACTCCGGGAGTTGGTGATGGACAGGGAGGCCTGGCTTGCTGCGATTCATGGGGTCGCAAAGAGTCGGACACGGCTGAGCGACTGATCTGATCTGATCTGACAGCCAGTTAATAATGGGATAGTTTCAGGTGAACAGCAGAAGGACTCAGCCGCACATATGTATGTATCTGGTTTTCCCTCAAACTCCCCTCCCGACACTGGGATAGAATTTTATCCTTCTTAGAGTTCTCTCCTTCTGGTTCTTAGCTCTCCCGGAGCTGCATATTAATAGAATAGCAACCAAAACAAAGGGTTTAAAAATATAGTTAGAAACATTTGCTTCAAATACAACTCCTAGCAAGTAAAATTACAGTCAATAATACTGTAATCATAGAATTTAAAAGTTCTCCTGTGGCTCAAACCAGCTTCTAAAGATCTCACAGGGAATGGCTGGAATGAGGCTGAGGATTTAGCATCAGCAGTTGGCATCCAAGACAAAACATGCCTGCTATAGGTGTACAGCAGTATAAACCAAGAAGAACAGTCAGACTAGAGAGGGGATGTCAAGTAGGCGGGGAAGATGGGAACACTGGTTATCTATCTAGTGATTTGTGGAGAGTGTACTGGGCTCCTTATATTGATTGTTCTTTTATTGTTCATAATAAATATATTATTCCCAGGAAAATAGAGCTTAGAAACTAAGTTAAGTAACTTACCCCAGTTACAGAGTTACATAAAGGTGGAAGCAGTGTTCACATCCACATCCTTATGTCCTGGGTGTTTCCTGATGCCGTGTGGCCACGCACATATGGTGTGTGTCTATATTGCTATGAGGGCTTTCGCAGGTGGCACGGAGGTAAAGATTCCACCTACCAGTGCTGCAGTTGCAAGAGAATCGGCTTTGATCCCTGGGTTGGGAAGATCCTGCATGCCTCAGAGCAACTGAGCCCCTGTACCAAAACTACTGAGCCTGTGCCCTAGAGCCAGGGAACCACAACCACTGAAGCCCCACATGCTCTAGAGCCCATCTTCACAAGAAGTGAAGCCACAGCAGTGAGACTGCCCGAGCACATCAACTAGAGAGTAGCCCCCGCTCACTGCAACTAGAGGAAAGCTGCAAGCAGCAACGAAGACCTAGAACAGCCATAAATAAAAAAAATTTACCCACAAAATCTCTGATAGCAGGATCATCCCAACATTTCTCTTATATTGTCTTAGGCCAGCTTTGTAACTCTTTTTGCGATCACCCGTGAGGTCGCCTGAGTTACCTACTGGCTAATTTTAAACATGGACTGTGAGGGACTTCCCTGGTAGTCCAGTGGTTAAGACTCTGTGTTTCCAATGCAGGGGGCTGTGGATTGATCCTTGGTCAGGGAATTAAGATCCCACTTGCTGTGGGGCATGGCCAGATCCACCACCATCACCATTACTAACAGCAGCAAAAACCTGATTGTGAGTTTCTCCTGACTGGAGAATAAGGTGAAGCAGTAGACGATGAGGTTGGGGGCAAAGGTGGGGTGGGGAGAGGTGAGAGGAGGCCGTTAGGAGTGGAGGCAGGAAGAAATGTAGGGCTACAGACAATTGAGTTCTTCAGATTTGGGGTGAAAAAGTCACTCTCAGTCTGGGCAAGGAGCATTTTCTGTGGAGGAATGAGGGTGCTAGGGTGCAGTCTCTGGGTTACTGATTATAGCCAGCATTCTGAGCTCCTGACCTCTCTCCTGCTTCCTGTTGATTGAGGAGAACCGTAGCTCAGCTGTCTGGTCAACCAGACTCACGGGGTCTGGGAGGACACAGCTTCAGCTGGGGAGAGTGGGTGACCTGTGTAGGAACTGACAGCACCTTTGATTTATCTGTTCCATTTAGTGCTGAATGAGAACAAGCCAGGTGCAAGTGGGAGGTGCTTCCCCGGTCTCAGGGTGATTGGAGTGCGGGAGGAGCAGATAATAAATCTTGCGTTTGAGCAAGAGCAAGAACACCTGTGTTGGGCTCACAGGCCCCTGTGTGCAGTTGTGCTGGTGTCTAGACTAGAAAAGCAGGGAGAGATGCTAGCGAGGTTCGGGGTAGGGAGGATGCTTCTAGGTGAGGAGGTATGGTACCCCTCTTCCCTGGTGGGTGGGTATGCTTTAGGGGCAGCTGGCAGTGTGCCTCTAGAGGTTACAGTCTTTGATCTGCTGCCTTATTGCTGCAACTGCCTCCATGGATTCTGTTCAGAGAAAATTACCATGTTAATATCTCAACCAGTGGTTCTCCAACTTGAGCCTGCAGCAGAAATGCCTGGAGGGGTTGCTCACACACAGATTCCTGGGCCTCACCCCCAGACTTCGTGATTTAGTGGGTCTAGGGTAGGGCCTCGGAGAGGGCAATGGAATCCCACTCCAGTACTCTTGCCTAGAAAATCCCATGGATGGAGGATCCTGGTGGGCTACACAGTCCATGGGGTCACACAGAGCCGGACAGACTGAGTGACTTCACTTTCGCTTTTAACTTTCATGCACTGGAGAAGGAAATGGCAACCCACTCCAGTGTTCTTGCCTGGAGAATCCCGGGGACCGGGGAGCCTGGTGGGCTGCCATCTATGGGGTCGCACAGAGTCGGACACTACTGAAATGACTTAGCAGCAGCAGCAGCAGCAGGGTAGGGCCTGAGAATTTGTACGTCTAACAAGGTCCCAGATGCTGTTGCTCCTGCAGGTCTATTGACCACATATTGAGGATGACTGTTTTAGACCTGGCTTTCTCAGTTGTCCAGGGAGAAGGCTGGGGTGTTCTTGGGGCAAAAAGACATTGAACCTGGTGGGAGAGCCAGAGGATAAATCCTATTAAAGGACCCAAAGTAAACTCACTGAGGGGTTCAGGGAAATTGGGGAAATGGTAAGATTTTAGGCCCGCAACTTGCATGGGGAAGAATATATGACCTTTGTTCCGTTCAGTTCAGTTGCTCAGTCATGTCCGAGCATCCCTATCCATCACCAACTGCTGGAGTCTACCCAAACCCATGTCCACTGAGTTGGTGATGCCATCCAACCGTCTCATGCTCTGTCATCCCCTTCTCCTCCTGCCCTCAATCTTTCCCAGCATCAGGGTCTTTTCAAATGAGTCAGCTCTTCGCATCAGGTGACCAAAGTATTGGAGTTTCAGCTTCAACATCAGTTCTTCCAATGAATATTCAGGACTGATCTCCTTTAGGATGGACTGGTTGGATCTCCTTGCAGTCCAAGGGACCCTCAAGAGTCTTCTCCAACACCACAGTTCAAAAGCATTCAATTCTTAGGCGCTCAGCTTTCTTCATAGTCCAGCTCTCACATCCATACATGACCACTGGAAAAACCATAGCCTTGACTAGATGGACCTTTGTTGACAAAGTAATATCTTTGCTTTTTAATATACTGTCTAGGTTGGTCATAACTTTCCTTCCAAGGAGTAAGCGTCTTTTAATTTCATGGCTGCAATCACCATCTGCAGTGATTTTGGAGCCCCCTAAAATAAAGTCAGCCACTGTTTTCACTGTTTCCCCATCTATTTGCCATGAAGTGATGGGACCGGATACCATAATCTTAGTTTTCTGAATGTTGAGCTTTAAGCCAACTTTTTCACTCTCCTCTTTCACTTTCATCAAGAAGCTCTTTAGTTCCTCTTCACTTTCTGCCATAAGAGTGGTGTCATCTGCATATCTGAGGTTATTGATATTTCTCCCAGCAATCTTGATTCCAGCGTTTCTCATTATGTACTCTGCATATAAGTTAAATAAGCAGGGTGACAATATACAGCCTTGATGTACTCCTTTTCCTATTTGGAACCAGTCTGTTTTTCCATGTGCAGTTCTAACTGTTGCTTCCTGACCTGCATATAGGTTTCTCAAGAGGCAGGTCAGGTGGTCTGATATTCCCACCTACCTCAGAATTTTCCATAGTTTATTGTGATCCACACAGTCAAAGGCTTTGGCATAGTCAATAAAGCAGAAATAGATGTTTTTCTGAAACTCTCTTGTTTTTTTGATGATCCACATTTGTTAGCTTGTCTTACTATAGTGTCCTGCCCTCTTGTATGCTATCACACGGTGATTTCTTTGCTGCATGTTATGTGGAGAGGTTTCTCCTGATTTCTGGGAGAGACCTCACTAAGAAAAGAGAGGAAGGCAAAGAAATATGCGCCTACTGCACTGAGACAATACAAGTGTTTTTAGAAAAGGAGGGGTTGTTTGTAGAGCATTCACTAGACGCTGGGCCCTGGGGTATTAATACTTTACATACATCACCTCCTGCACTTTGTATTATTTTTCACTTTATAAACAAAGAGACTGAGGCTCAGTAGCATTAAGAAAAGCTCTGCGAATCATGAAGCTAGTAATGGGCAGAGCAGGACTTAAAAATATGTATCATTCTTATTCCAATTCTGTGTTCTTTTGATTTATTGTTGTAAATTCAGAGATCTTTATAAAAATGTGCAGTTTTAATTTATACTTTTAAAATTAATTTTAATTGGAGGGTAATTGCTTTACAATGTTGTGTTAGTTTTTACTGTACAGCAAAGTGAACCAGCTATACATATACATGTATTCCCTCTTTTTAAAAAGTTTCCTTCCCATTTAGGTCACCATCGAACAATGAGCTATGCAGCAGGTCTCATTAGTTCCCTGTTCTACAGGTAGTATCGTTAGTGTATGTATGTCCATCCCAGTCTCCCAGTTCCTCCCACCTCATCCCTGCCTTCCCCTCTTGGTGTCCATACGTTTGTTCTCTAAGTCTGCATCTCTCTTTCTGTTTTGCAGTTAAGATCATCTATAGTGCAGTGTCTAAAATGAAATATTACTTCTTAGCTTAAAAACAAGATTAAATATTCAGGACGAAGAAGACTCAGACAGGAAAGAGTGCAGATTATAGATGAAGAGATAAAGAAAGCGAAACAGGTAGAATCAGGACATCTAGAGTTATGTACATTGATCCAATCGGTTATTCTAAAGCTTCTTCCCCCCGCTGCTCACCTCCCTGGCTCTCCTCAGATAGGTAAGAGTTCAGAAAAACTGAAGTAAGATGCAGCGGGCAGATTCCCCAATCTTGTATGCCAAGTGTTTAGAGCAGTGCCTGGCACGTAGGCAATGCTCAAAAACTGTTAGCTATCTTTCTCCTCCTCCTCCTCTTCGGCTGCATCATCATTACGTGCCTGCAGGTGTGCAGGCATGCAGGTGTGCCCACCTGCAAGGACTGTGAGGTTGGGAATTAGGTGGGCACCACAGCAGTGGGTGGTATCAAAGAGGAAAAGATGTATCACAAAGAGTGGATTGCTTTAGTTACGGATGCTGCTACTCACTCCTGTATTCTTGGGCTTCCCTTGTGACCCAGCTGGTAAAGAATCCACCTGCAATGCAGACCTGGGTTCAATTCCTGGGTTGGGAAGATCCCCTGGAGAAGAGAATGGCTACCCACTGCAGTATTCTGGCCTGGAGAATTCCATGGACTGTATAGTCCATGGGGCACAAAGAGTTGGATACGACTGAGTGACTTTCACTTTCACTTTCCTGAAAATTTTGGGCTCTGATTTAGAAGGCAAATATGATTTTGCTGAAGAATGGGAACTGAAGGAATTTGAGAGGGGGCGTGGAGACAAGGAGAGGAGGTCTCTAAGAGAAAAAAGTGGATCAATCAGTGAGAATGACTGTCAGGAAGGTGATTTGAAATTTGGGTTCATCTTGCTGAAATATAAACTGCCTGATGAGAAAACTCTCCCTCTATCCAACAGAAACCCCATGTGGTATGTGCGTGTTGGGTACTTAGTTAGTTCTTGAAAAGGTAGGCTTGGCAGGAAAGCTAGATGAAGAGAAAGCTGCTAAGTGAGCAAGAACCCAGGTGAGGCATGCGGGTATAAACTGGGGAGAAAACACACCTGTGGACTTTTCAAAGCGTAAGTTTAGAAGGTAACAGAGACCACAAGGGCATGCATACTCAGTTGCTGTCACGTCCGAGTCTTTGTGACCCCATGGACTGTAGCCCGCCAGACTCCTCTGTCCATGGGATTCTCCAGGCAAGAATACTGGAGTGGATTGCCATTTCTTCCTCCAGGGGATCTTCCCAACCCAAGGATCGAACCTATGTCTCCTGCGTCTCCTGCGTCTCCTGCATTGGCAGGTGGATTCTTGACCGCTGAGCCACCTCGGAAGCTCAAAGGAGACCGCAGGACCTTTGTGCAAAGAAAGGGAGCCCTGGGAGATCCCGGCATAGAAGAGGTGGCAGGCTGGGGAGATGGAAAGAATTAGGATAGAAACAGTTGTGGCTGCGCATGTGGGGATACCCAGGAGAGGAGCAGCCTGGGCGGCAGGAGGGGGCCCATTCCGCAGCCAAAACCAGGCTGTTTCTAATTGATTTCCACATGGCAGAAGGGAGAAATGCTGGGTGGGCGGCTGGACTCCTCTTTTTAAGAGGCCTGTGGGAGCCGAGGACAGAAAACTGAGCACCGGGAAGCTGCCGAGGACATAAACAACTGGCCAGATGTTTTGGAGACAACCCGGGTGGCAGCTGGAACACATGCCGGTTATCAAGACCCATGAGTCAGCCGGAGCCAGCCGGGGGCGTGGCGCTGCTGGTTATGACCTCCTGGGCCCTCCGTGCCCTGGGCGCCGATGTGCGTGGGACCACGAGACAGGCCAGGGATGCAAGTGAAAGCGATGCTCAATTCTGTAGAGCTAAGTAGGAGCCTGCTAACAAAAACAGGAGCCCAGCTGAGAGGTGAGAAAAGGAGGCTGCAGGAACCAGTCGAAGCCCCAGGCTCGATGTTCCGTGCTGTGATGGGTGAATCGCGGGCGCAGGGGCGTAGCCATCCGAGGACGTCCTGTTCCTGTTGGCTCTGAGGGCAGGGAGGCATTAACAGCCTGGTGATGTGGCCTTGGTTTAACTCTTTTGTAAGATTGGCCTTTGCAGCCAGTTTCAGCATTCTGTGCCCATGGGGCATGCAGTTCTTGGCACCAGTCACAAGGTCCTCCCCACTGACAGACCCTCCTTGGGATTCTTGTACCCCAAGGGAATTCTCCCTGGCAGTTTTTCGGCCTTGAGATCTGCCTATCTCTGAGGACAGTTGCTGGGAAAGAACTGAGCTGCATCCTGGAGCCAGGCTGGGAATTACACACCTTCTGTCCAGCGGAGGCAGGTTCGAGGCCCCCTTTGGCTATCACTATGGCTGTAGCCAACCTCCACTGAAGGAACTTCCTTTCCCTGCTCCCAAGGTTGAGCTCAGGAACTGTCTTAATACGAATAAACATGGAGGGAAGGAAAAAAGAGCCCAGCAAGTTAACAGACAAAAATTCAGCTGACGAGACTCAAGACTAGCAGACACTTGGGTGGTGCGAGATGCCTGGGAGTACCTGTCGGTTCAGTCATCATAGAGCATGTTTCTAGAAGAGGCATTAGTAATGGAAGAAGAGGGAATGAGAGAGGGAAAAGTAAAAGCCGGCAGAGGGGAGGGCTGCTGAGATGGAGAGAGAGAGACAAGAGGTGCAATCGGATGGCTGGAGGCCAGGAGAAGACGGCTCCTGACCCCAGCAAGCTCAGGACCGTGTGGTGACAAGGAGCCTGCTGTCCCAGGACCACGCTTTGTGGGGACACGAGACCAGGAGGCCAAGCAGACCATGGTTAGGGCCGAGCATGGAGGGCACTGTGTGGAAGCAGATTATTAATAGGAACCCAGAGCACTTGCTGGGGAGCTGAGGGAGAGGTGTTGGGAATTCGAAAAGAAGCAGGGGACAGAGGGCTTGGCACAGCCACTGGGACATTTCAGAAGAGGCTGCAGAGTGCTTGCTGAGATCAAACTTCCAGGTCCCCATCTAAACTTTCTCACAGAGTGATTAGAAAATCTGGCTTGGGTGGCCTTTGCCTTAAGAGAAGCTGCCTTGGCAATTTCTTGCTCTCCCTCTCTCTTTTTTTTTCCTCCTCATTTTGTTTTCTCACCTGAGAAACTGCTTTGCCAGCCAGTCTGGTACCATCTGGGTCCTTCAGCTCTATAGTGTGTGTGTTGGTCATTCAGTCACGTCCGACTCTTTGCGACCCCATGGACATAGCCTGCCAGCTCCTCTGTCCATGGGATTCTTAGGGCAAGAATACTGGAGAGGGTTGCTGCTCCCTTCTCCAGGGGATCTTCCTGACCCAGGGATTGAACCCATGTCTCCTGCATTGCGGGCAGATTCTTTACTGTCTGAGCCACTAGGGAAGCCCTCAGCTCTGTAGAAGGTTCCCTTTTGAGTAACTGCCAGTGTCTGGTGAACATGCTCCGTGACTGGGAATTGTGAGTGTCCTGCTGCCCTCCCCTGCCACCAATGGGCTCAGCAATGACCCCTCTCATCTGTATTGGGGATTTCTCCCAAATCCTTGAATAGCATTGAGATCAGGAAATTGTCAATGACTTTGGGTCAGTCTATCAGTTTAAGGCAAAGGTTTTGGGTTAGCTATTTTTGTGGGTTGGAAGGGGAGCCAAGGATGGGGATCTCGTAGACTCATTGGATGAACTCCATTTATGTTCCTTTTACTTTCTCCCCAACAACATGCTTGTCCTACAAATACACCCCGAGCAACAGCTCAGGCTTCTCAGGGCTACTGAGGTGAAAACAGCCTCAGAAGCTCCCTTCTTCTTTCTGCAGCAGGGCTTCCAGGAATCGTTCAGGGAGCTTAACATCTAGTACTGGACCATAGGGCATTTTCCTGAATAATCATAGCATAAAATAGAATGTGATAAGTACACTAAGAGGCGTCTAGATTTAAAAGCCTCAGGAGTTCAAAGGAGGAGAGATTTACTACGCACGTTGGGATTGTATTCAAGTACAGGTTGTACCGGGAGAAGATAAATAACCTATCCACATCATAGTAATATAATAAATAAAATATTATTGACATGGCTGGCAAGACAGCTAATACCTTTTGGGCGTTGCGAAAAAGTCTGATGTTCATGAATAACCATGGGTTCGTAGAATCACAGAATCTAGAATGTGAGCCGCCCTGCAAGTGAGCTTGGAAGACATCCAGTTCAACCCCCTCATTTTGCAAATTTACAAACAGATGTCCACATAGGTTAGGTCAATTGGCCAAATCATAGAGATGGCTCGTGGCCAAGGCCGGGGCTGCTTGCTCACTGCTCACAACAGAGTGGTGGCTGCAGCCACTCTCCTGCCTCCGCTTGGCAGCAGGGGGCTTTCTGTTCCCACCCCAGCCTTCTTACCACCATAGCTTTTGTCTCCTTTTTTACAGAGGACTCAGGTGTCCTGGGAACAGCCCAGAGCAAGAAAAACAGAGATGGAGGTCTGGAATATGTGTTGATTTTATTTATTTTTATTTTCTTTATATTTTCTTGGCAGTGCCACATGGCATATAGGATCCTAGTTCCCCAACCAGGGATTGAACCTACACCCCTTGCATTGGAAGTGTGGAGACTTAACCCACTGTACTGCCAGTGCTATTAGTCACTCAGTCATGTCTGACTCTGCGACCCCATGGATTGTAGCCCACCAGGCTCCTCTGTCTATGGTATTTCCCAGGCAAGAATATTGAAGTGGGTTGCCATTTCCTACTCCAGGGGGTCTTCCCTACCCAGGGTTCGAATCTAGGTCTCCTGCATTGCAGGTGGATTCTTTACTGTCTGAGCCACCAGGAAGCCCTGGACTGCCAGTTCAGTTCAGTTCAGTTGCTCAGTTGTGTCCAACTCTTTGCGACCCAATGGACTGCAGCACACCAGGCCTCCCTGTCCATCACCAACTCCTGGAGTTTACCCAAACTCATGTCCATTGAGTCAGTGATGCCATCCAACCATCTCATCCTCTGTTATCCCCTTCTCCTCCTGCCCTCAATCTTTCCCAGCATCAGGGTCTTTTCAAATGAGTTGGGTCTTCACATCAGGTGGCCAAAGGATTGAAGTTTCAGCTTCAACATCAGTCCTTCCAATGAACACTCAGGACTGATCTCCTTTAGGATGGACTG
>NW_011494620.1:4036065-4061015 GCF_000754665.1 Bison bison bison | reverse complement strand
GCTTTCTTTACAGTCCAACTCTCACATCCATACATGACCAGTGGAAAAACCATAGCCTTGACTAGATGGACCTTTGTTGGCAAAGTAATGTCTATGCTTTTGAATATGCTGTCTAGGTTGGTCATAACTTCCCTTTTACTGTACCTGGTGTGTCTCCCACCTTGTCAGGGATCCCATCCCCGACCAGCAGCCATGTATCCACCATGCACGTGACCCAAGAAGGGAGAGTTAGCCAATCAGGTTTGTCCATTCTCTGTCAGTCCTTACCTCTCTGTTGACCAATCTGACCATTAGTCCCTCTAGCTGCTGGTCAGTCTCTCCTTCCATCTGTCCTCCTCTCTGTCCTTCTCTTTCACTCTTTTGAAAATTACTTATTTATTATGTCCCATAGCACAGGGGATCTTTGCTCCCCGACAGAGGATGGAACCTTCACCCCGGGAGTGGAAGTTTGGAGTCTTAACCATTGGACTGCCAGGGAAGTTCCCCCTTCTCTCTCACGCTTAATGACTGTATAATTTCCCTCCCATCACATTTTTCCTCTTTTCTGAATTGAATTTCCAGTGTTTGCTGCCGCTGCTGCTAAGTCGCTTCAGTCGTGTCCGACTCTGTGCGACCCCAGAGACGGCAGCCCACCAGGCTCCCCTGCCCCTGGGATTCTCCAGGCAAGAACACTGGAGTGGGTTGCCATTTCCTTCTCCAGTGCATCTGCTAACCAAAGTCAGCCATGGCCCAACACTGCATCCTGACTTCCTTATAGTCTGTCCAAGCTTCTGGCTCCGTCTTGCTGCAGACATGTGCTCCCATCCCCTCTGCACTGCGGCCAGTCCTTCTCGTCTTCCCTCTGCTGGATGGTGGATTGTTGCCTTGGTCATGTGTCTCCTCTGGATCAATTGTCACTGGCCATCCTCATTTGCTGTTGAAATCTGAGTTGTGAGGGTTGAGTGACTCCACTCAGTCACTGAATGTGAACCCTGTTTTGTAAACTTCTCCCTCTCCTCCGAGGCCAACAGTGAGGGATAAGCCCCTGAGTCCGTTGGGTGGGGAATATTTCGATCACTGGGTCAGGAAGATCCCCAGGAGAAGGAAATGGCAACCCACTCTAGTATTCTTGCCTGGAAAACCCCATGGACAGAGCAGCCAGGTGGGCTACAGTCCATGGGGTTGCAAAGAGTTGGACATGACTTAGTACTCACACACGCAATAAAGTAACACCATGGGTCGAAAAAGAGTCGGACACAACCGAGCGACTGAACAATAACAACAACAGAGTGACACCACTAGCATCCTCATCGTTTATAGAATTTTCTGCCAGGCATGCTCCAGGAGCACTTCGCGTGCTTGCCCTCATGTATTCCTAACAAGAGCTAGAGAACTGTAAGTACCATTAAGGTCCTTTTTACAGATAAGGAAACTGAGCCTCTGGGAGTTTGAGAAACTCATCCAGGCTCACAGAGCTAGAAAGTGAAAGAGCTTTCCAGTGCAAGCCTGTCTCATGCCAAATCTAGTGTGAATTGTGGCAGAAGGGTGGACTGATCTCCCTAATGTCTTATTTAATCAACATGGTGGTGGTGTAGTTGCTATGTCTGGCTCTTGTGTGATACCATGGGACTGTAGCCCGCCAGGCTCCTCTATCCATGGGCTTCTCCAGCCTAGAATACTGGAGTGGGTTGCCATTTCCTTCTCCAGGGGATCTTCCCGACCCAGGGATCGAAGCTGGGTCTCCTGCATTGCAGGCCAATTCTTAACCGACTGAGCTATGCACAGTGTGTATATAAACTCCTGATATTCTGAAGGTGGAGATTTGGGACTGTACTTTGGAGTTTCACTTCTAAAATCCCTGCTCAGCTTATTGCCTCTGTCTCACTCCTGACTAGCTTCACTTTGGGTTGTGACACCCCAATCCTTGCTCACAGGTAACAAACTCCTCTAGCACATTCTTGTCCAAAAGGAGTAGCACGTGCTCTTTAGCTGGCCGCTATCGTGATGTCCGGGTAGCAGAGCATCGTGCTGCTTATCCCCGTCATGTTGCAGTGCTGTGTGAATACAGGATGTCACCCCCTGGTTCCAGAATCTGTGGGGGCACACTGTCAGCTCAGTCTCTGCTTGGATCCAGTGGCCTTATGAGGAAGCCCAGATGAAGCTGTTTTCAGTCTGAAGTGACTGGCCTGAGGGCTGAGAGCTGAGCGCTTGGCTGCCTTTGCAGGTGCCAGGCAGGAACTACTTTGTGGCTTATCAGTGTTGCTGCTGATCTGTTGATCCATCAGTAGTAGCTGGGCTGTAACTTCCCAACTTCTTTCCCTGGGTCATCCTTAAGCTTCTCTAACCTTTGAACCATGAATATGAGGAAGGGCCTTGGGTTTTGCAGGACAATCGTATGAGTGCTCAAGGTTTCTCTTGCAGCCATCTTGTTTCTAATATATATGCCCCCTGTCCTCTGTCCATCCCTTGGTCAACTCGATGGTATTACCCACAGCTGGTAGTACTCATTTTCTCTTCTTCCAGATTTGCCTTCCAAAAGATATTATTAATTGCCCTGCTTCTAAAGCCTATGTCCTACTTTTTGATTCCTGGCATCTAAATTGCCATTAAAACATCTCTTGTAATCATTCCCTGTGACAATAAAGACCGGGTTCCTGCAGCATAATTCCACTGCCTGAATTTTTCCCCCTTACATCTCATTCAGATGAGGAATAGTCCCCTCATGCTCCTAGAATCTGCCTTCCTGTTCTCAGGGGCTGACAGCATGGGTCCCCTCTGCCCTTCTATTGGCCCCGCTTGCCTTTTGGAATGGCCTGGGCTCACAAGTGCTTGCAAGGCATCTTTGGACATTCTAGTTTGCCTCTGTCTCACTCTCTTTCTGCTTTCTTCTTCTCCACTCTGGCACCTCCAGTTTTCACTCTGGCTTTTTCTTGCTCCCTCCAAACGCTACCTGTACAGAACTATCTTCATCTTTCAGCTTATCCTTGGGACTGGCAACATAGTGCTCTTCCTTTCTTTTGAGGCTGCCTCCAAAATTTTCATTAGGTGACCCCGTGTCCTCGCCTCCTCGTCCCCTCTGGTCATGGTGGAGGGCCTCACTCACATCTGTTTCTCAGCCTTACATGAAAGCAGCTGTCCTGCCCGTCACGCTTTCCTTCAGCATGCATCATGTAGCTTCTATATGCCATGCTGTGTGGTTGCAGAGATGGATCACGTAGTCTTAGGAATTTAAAAAATTTAAATAACCGTTTTTAGAGCAATTTTAGTCTTACTGCAAAATTGAGCGTGAAGTACACAGATTTCCAGTACCTCCCCCACACCCCCACACATGCAGAGCCTCCCCCACTATCAACATCCCCCACCAGAGTGGTACTGTTGTTACAGCAGCTGAACCTACATGGCATGCAGGGCATGTGCATCCTCTGTCATGTCTGAATCTTTGTGACCCCATGGACTGCAGTCTTCCAGGCTCCTCTGCCCATTGGATTTTCCAGGCAAGAATACTGGAGTGGGTTGCATTTCCTGCTTTAGGGTGTCTTCCCAACCCAGAGGTTGAACCTACATCTCTGGTGTTTGCTGCATTGTAGGTAGATCCTATACCACTGAGCCACTTGGGAACCCGAACCTACTTGGACATACCATTATTACCAAAGTTCATATTTGACATTCGGGTTCACTCTTGGTGTTGTATGTTCTATGGGTTTGGACAAACAAACATATGATACGTGGGCTTCCCAGGTAAAGAACCTGCCTGCCAATGCAGGCGACTTCAGAGACTTGGGTTCTATTCCTGGGTAGGGAAGAGCCCCTGGAGGAGGGCAAGACAACCCACTCCAGTATTCTTGCCTGGAGAATCTCATAGACAGAAGAGCCTGGCGGGCTATGGTCTGTGGTGTCCCAAAGAATCGGACACGACTGAAGCGACTTGGCATGCACGCTCAATGACGTGTATCCACCATTGCTGTCATACAAAACAGTTTCACTGCCTTAAAAACCTTCTGTATCTTAGGAATTTTAAAGCCTAATAAGAGAGACTGGAACATAATAATTACCATACAATTTAAATAGTGGTGAAGTAGAGTTAAGAACAGAAGGCCATTGGAACGTGAACATGGGAGCAGCTAATACTCCTTAGTGAACCCATGGACATTTGGAGCCAGGAAAAACATTTGAATTCTATATATTTGCAAAGGATAAGGGTAGCGTGAGGCATGTGAGGCCAAGGGGCAACTTGAACAGGGCCACGCAGGCCTGAGTACCTGGGCACGTTTGAAGGAATGCATGAGGAGCCTGGTGTGCTGCCGCCCAAGGGGTCTCAAAGAGTCAGACACGACTTAGCAACTGAACAACGATGTGAGTATATTGACGGCGATCAAGAGCGAGACTGCTGCAATCTCATGAATGGAAATTCGAGTATGACCTCTGCATGGTCCTTGCTGTGTGATCTTAGCTAAGTTACTGAACCTCTGTAAGCCTCAGTCTCCTTATCTGCAAAATGGGGATGATGATAATACTTGCTTGCAGAGATGCTCTGAGGGTTAAATGGTGGTTTAGTCACTCAGTTGTGTCCAACTCTTTGTGACCCCATGGACAGTAGCCAGCCAGATTCCTCTGTCCATGGCATTTTCCAGGCAAGAATACTGGAGTGGGTTGCCATTTCCTTGTTAAATGGATGCACTTAATTAGCTCAGTGTCTGGCCTGTGGCTTGAGGACCCAAATGTCAGCAGGTGAGGTAGAAGCAGAGAGGACTCTGGGAACAGGACTCCAACGGCAGATTGAAAGGGCCCTGAAACCATATTAAGGACTTTGGACTCTTGTCCTCTCAGTCTGTGATGTTCAGTCTTGAGGGTACATATGAGTCACCTGAGGATTTGTTAAAGTGCAGGTTTCTTAGTTTTTCCCCTCAGAAATTCTGTTTCCATTGGTCTGGGTCATGCCCAGGAATTTGCATGCTTAGTGGCTCTGATGTGAGTGGTTCACATCACACGTTGGACTGGGTCACCGGGAGACCTTGTGTGTGCTAAGTCACTCAGTCGTGTCAGACTCTGTGCAACCTCATGGACTGTGGCCCACCAGGCTCCTCTGTCCATGGAACTTTCCAGGCAAGAATACTGGAGTGGGCTGCCATGCCCTCCACTAGTGGATCTTGCTGACCCGGGGATGGAACTTGCGTCTCTTACATCTCCTGCATTGGCAGGAGGGTTATCACTGGCGCCACCTGGGAAGCCCTCTTGTCATAGTTCTGCTAAAGGAAATCCAGAGTTCTCAGATTCAGAGGCTGCAGAGAGAGGTCTGGGACTTTCAGCTGGGCGGCAGACCGCTCAGTGGAGCCAGAGCCAAACCCCGGGCAGGCTTCTGGATTCCAAGTCTGGGCTCCTTCTTCTTTCCTCAAACGCTGTCCACACAGGGCTAAACAGAAGCTCATCCAAAATCCTGGCTCCTCTGGTTCAGGGTCCTGCTTGAATAGCTTGTGTGCCCAGCAGGCTGGGATTCTGTGAGGGGACCATGCTGTCGACATCTGTGCCCTGGACACCTCTGGTCAGCACGGCCCTTCTGGGCACCACTTTCCTTCTGCCCAGTCCTCCCCTACCTCGAACACTTTATGGATTATAAGTAAAAATGCACGCTGGAGAAGAGAATGGCAACCCACTCCAGTATTCTTGCCTGGAGAATCCCATGGACAGAGGAGCCTGGCAGGCTACAGTCCATGGGGTTGCAAAAGAGATAGACATGATTTAACCTCTAAAACAACAATAGCAGATATTCCATCATATGTATATATTCATCATATATACATATCACATCTCTGTAGTAGAAAAATTTTGGTAGCATAAATTTCAAGTATATAAAAGGCTATACCATAGCCTTTCAATATATTCTTTCTTTCTGCTTATAATAGAAATGTTAGTTTCAGGTACTGGACCGAGAACTTTGTCTGGAACAACAGAAGTAAAATGGATCTTGTTTTCTGTGGAATTGCTAAAAGACACATAACATCTTTAACAGTATTGCTACTGCATGAAACTGGATGTCAGGATTGGACTGATTAAAAAAAGAAAAGAGTAAAAATGTTTATGAGTCTCCAGGTCCTGGAATCTGACTTTTCAGAGCTGCCTGAGCACAGATTTTCAGAATGGGAGACAAGGCACCCCTTTTGGGGGAGCACACGGCAGCCCCAGGTGAGCCTTGCCAGACTCTCCCTTCTGGGTGTTAGGGACACCCTCCTCTGCTTGGCCTCTGGTGAAGATTGTGTCTTATTTCCTTGTGTCCTTCCAGCCCTGTCTGGTTCCTGTGCCCGGGAGAAATTGTCCCCACCTCTAACATGAGGGGCTCCATGCTGTTCGTTAGCCAGGACTAGTTCTCTGAACTACCCAGCTTCATTAGCACTGGGTTTACGAAGATAACCCTCTCCCTTCCTCCCTTTTTCTGAAAGAGGATTTAGAGGGCTAATTGAGGTTCGTAGGCCCCTGGTTGTAGAGAACTGTTGGTAAATCCTGCCTTAGGAGTCCCTACTCTGATTTCCAGTTTATTTTTAAATCTCCTGGACCAAGCCAGCCCTTCCTCACTTTTAAATAGAAAGCTTTGAATGCTCGAGTAAGCAGGACCACTCTTTCTGACTTTTTGGCTCCTCTCGGCTGAGATTATTTGTGAGCAGATTTGTTGATCTGGCTGTTGCTCCCTCTCCACCCCCACACCCCAAAAGTGCCTTTAAAGGGGAGTGAAATCCCACGTTAAGTGGGCATCATGGAGCAGAGAAAGGACCAGCTGCATTGGCCCTGAGTCCGAAACAGAGCTTGTAAATGAAGTGCTGGAGCAACTGGGAAGGCCATGGCCTCAGGGAGCTCTTGACACTGACAGGGGCCCTTGCAGGGGCTGGTCACCCCGGCCAGGCTTTAAGCTTTCTGGATGCTCCGGGCTTTGGAGAAATGACACATCAGGTTTCCCAGTGCCATCCGGGCAATGAAAGCCCAGGCCCAGCTGTGTCTGCAGCTTTTCAAAAGGTTGTGGGGCACCCGGGGGCCCGGAGGGTTGTGGTCCTCTCCGTTAACTCTGGTCGTGGCCGGACCCTCCTAGGAGCTGTGACTCTCCCACACTTCACTCCCTGCTACCACCGCTTTCTGGCTCTTAGGCTGATGTTAAGTAAAAGCAGCCTGGTGCTTTATATACATTATCTCAAATCATGAGCGGCTAGGGAGCTGGCCTTCACCCCCATTTTACCTCCGAAAGCTAAATGATTGACACAGGGCAATTGCGCAGCTGGGGTTCACCCCCAGGCTGGCACGAGTCCCGCCCTGGTGACCCTTCACCCTGGGTCCCGCGTCGTGTTGCCGCCCCTGGAATGAGAGTCAGGTCATTACCCCCAGTGACAAGGAGGTTGCTTAGTTACCGAAACCAATTGAAAAGCGTGAACTGTGGCTTGACTCAGGATAAATCGGTCCCAGGCCTGGCCGTGGACAGTTCCGGACATTCTCAGAACTCAGGGAATTACTTGGAAAGGAGGCGGTGAGAGGGAATCAGAGCCAGCAGAGAGATAAAGTGCTGGGACTATATGTTGACAAGAGCTCGTCTTAGCTTAAATGTGTAGGTTTTAAATTACACTTGTCTGGTAATTTCCACTTGGGCGGCGGCTGCGGCCTGAGGTTTCAGCCCCAGCTTCCCCAGCTGTTCACAGGACAGGAGCAACAGCCCTCCAGGGTGCCCTCCCAGGGCCAGGCAGCTGGGACTCAGGTAAACTTGTCTTCCACGGCCAGCAAGCGGGATTTGTAGTCACTGTTATTCTTATCAGAGGTTAAGCGGTTCGGACTCACATCTTGATGGGCGACTTTAGCTGAGATTCCAAAACACCAGTGTGCCATCCGCCTCAGTTTTTTAGGACACGCTCCATGCCATCCACACACGGGAGTGATGAAGCCATGGACAATGATTAGAGCTACAGTTTCCAAACCTGGGGTGCAGCAGGATGCCTGGGAGAATATGCAACAAACAGAAACAAACAGCCCCCGCCCTCCCCCCGCTGGCGATCAACAGACAGTCTCAAGGCTTGCCAGGCCCAGAGATGGATTTGGTAGGGAAATTATATATTGAAAACCTCACCCAGGTACTCATTCTGGGTGATGACCCGGTTTGCCAGGTTTGCCAAATCTCGAATGAGCTGTCTTGGACAAAGAAATTCTAGCGTTTGATTTCCCAGCTTTTAAAAAATTTCCCAGTTTTAACCTACTGTATAGCACAGGGGACTCTGCTCAATGTTAAGTGGCAGCCTGGATGGGAAAGGAGTCTGGGGGAGAATGGATACAGGTATGTGTATGGCCGAGTCTCTTCACTGTTCACATGAGACTGTCACAATATATTGTTAACTGAGTATGCTGCTAAGTCTCTTCAGTCGTGTCCGACTCCGTGCGACCCCATAGACAGCAGCTCACCAGGCTTCCCCGTCCCTGGGATTCTCCAGGCAAGAACACTGGAGTGGCTTGCCACTGCCTTCTCCAATGCATGAAAGTGAAAAGTGAAAGTGAAGTTGCTCAGTCGTGTCCAACCCTCAGCGACCCCATGGACTGCAGCCTTCCAGGCTCCTCCGTCCATGGGATTTTCCAGGCAAGAGTACTGGAGTGGGGTGCCATTGCCTTCTCTGTTAACTGAGTATACACCAATATAAAATAAAAAAGTTAAAAAAAATCTGTTAATGATGCAAAAAAAAAGTTTCCCAACTTTGAAATGAAAAGGTCGTATTACCCAGTTTCTTAGGGTCAAGGTAATATAGCAAAACAGCATCATATTCTGGTTGGAACCTTGGAGAGAACCTTGGCATAATCCTGTTATCTTGTGGGTTGGAGGTTCTCAGTGGCAACAATAAAGAGCCTGTGGTGGGACTTCCCTGGTGGTCCAGTGGTTAAGAATTCACCTTCCAATGCAGAGGATTCGAGTTCAGTCCCTGGCTGGGGAACTAAGATCCCGTATACTGCGGAGCAACTAAGGCCTGTGCTCCACAACAAGAAGCCCACACACCGCAGTGAAGACCCACCGCGGTCAAATAAATAAATGAATAGCCCATGGGAACATGGGTGAATGACCTCAATTTTTGGTACTCTCCATCTACAAAATGCAGGGCTTGTTCTGTGCGAAGGGCCTAAAAGTCTTTGATGAGCATCGTCACTTTCTGGAATATCCTTCCATGGCCAGTGATTTAAATCATATTAGCAAATATTTACTGAACCCTTGCTATGCACCCAGGAAGTGGTATTCTTTGAAAAGTTAGTGCTGGAGTTTAAAAAAGAGTTGGGGGGTGGGGAGGGGACAGACGCTAGTGAAAAGAGAAAGACAGAGCTCAGTGACTAAGACTTTGTGACCCTAATAGTGCCCCTGCTTTCTCATTTTGAGCCATTTTGTGTGATTAAAGCGCAGGTTAGAGTGAGACCATTGACAGAGAGCCACAAACAAATATAACCTGCTGGATGGGAACTGTGCTACTCAGCCCTTTGGATAACAAATATTGCCAGGCGATAAAAAGCCCTAATGCATCTGGTGCTAAAATGCTGCTTCAGGAAAAATGTGCTCCCAGAAAGGAAATGCTGGCGATTTGACTGACGGCAACAGCTGGAGGCCCCTCTATTCATCCAGATAGGAAGCAGGAAAACAAAAAAAAAAAAAAAAGAAGTCGTATGGAGGGAACTGGTGCGAGCCATGTCTCTCCAATGTTCTTGTTGCCCAGGGTTTGGGAAGGTGCTGATGACGTTGCCTGTCAGTGGCCTGAGGGGCTCAGGGTCTGGGGGCTCACGGTGCTGAAAGCCTTGGTCCACCCGGCGGTCCCCAGGGCCATACTTTCAGTGGAGGAGGCAGCAGTCCAGGGTGGGGGCTTTCAAATGGCTTTTAAAGGTAGAGGAGGGGAGAGGGAGAGAGGAGGAATGTGGTCACTGGCAGCATCTCCTTAAATCAGAGGTGTGCTGCTCTTACCTTTGGTATAATTGGGGCTCCACCTGGGATGCTGGGACAGTTTAGCCAGTTGGCAACCTCACCAGCTGCTTTGGGGGCATTAGTCACCCATTTGGCAAAGCCAAGTGGGGCGGAGACTGAGCGTGCAGTCTGCCTGGTTTGTTTGGGACAAGCAACTAACAAGTGTTTGGGATGAATTTGTGGGGTAATGTGATCAGATTTCCTGGACCAGAGAACTGGGCAGGTGGTACGTTTGTTATCGCACACCTTCCCCCACAACCCGTGGCTGTCCTGTCCCCTGGGGGTGGCGGGGTGAGGAATGAGGGTGGGGACTGCAGCGGGCAAACCTTTGATTTTCACTACAGCTCTCTGGGCCAGCTCCTATTAATACATCTTTTAGAGGAGGAAACAGAGGGTCCCAGAGTTCTAGGATCTTGTCTGAGACCAGGGAGACAAAGGAAAATGCTGGGGCGACATCGAGTGTTGTGCTCTTAAGTCGTCTCCTGGAGCTGACTCCAAGCACACCCGGATGTAGCCTAGTCCTGGAAGTAACTAGAACCTTCTCTGGGGACCATGCGAATTAGGAGTCTAGGCGGGGGAGCTGACCTGGCCAGGGCCTCTGAGAAGGAGGCAGGGGTGGGAGTTGGCCTTGGGTCTCAGGAGAACTGTGATACAATCCACAAGTCTTTACTAGCTTCAGCTCACAAGCACCAGGGCGCTGGGGATCAAGGTCGGAATGGGTTCTGTTTAAGCTCAGATCAGCTGCAGCCTCCTGCATCCTCACCACTCAACCGGGGTTAGAAATGCTGAGCAGTGCCCTAGGCAGTGGGGCTTCCCAGGTGGCACTACTGGTAAAGAACCCACCTGCCAATTCAGGAGAGGCAAGAGACACAGGTTCCTTCCCTGGGTCGGGAAGATCCCCTGGAGTAGAAAGTGACAATACTCCAGTATTCTTGCCTGGAAAATTCCATGGGCAGAGGAGCCTGGAGGGCTACAGTCCATGGGGCCACAAAGAGTCAGACACGACTGAGTGACTAACACACAAGCTACATCTCAGAAGGGAGTCTTACTATGAACCCTAGACACATTCTTTACTTCTGTAGAGCTGCTGAAAACTTGAGGTGGTTTTCTTATGTTTAATACTATTTGTATGTTACTTGTCTAAGGTCTTAAAAAGTCGATAGACTACGTCTATCTGTTCCCATCTTCTCTGTTTTCGTGGCAGGATCTCAGGTGGCGTCTCCCTCTGGTCTCTCTCGGGACATAGCCCCCCAGTAAGACATGTGACTTGACACACCCACAGCCTCACCACAGACACATGTTTAGAATTCCTCCGTCCACTGGGAGTCAGGCAGAGAGAGCCTCAAGCAAGAAAGGCAGACACTGGGCACTTTTGAACTCATCTTGGTATTAGAGGAGCATTACATGGGGAAGGATTTGTGGAGACGGCAGCCAGCAATTGTAGCTGACTCAGGAGAGAGCCGTCCTGGGAGAGAGACCGTGGCTGCAGAGCGAGAGCGGCAGAACACACGCTTAGGGAGATATCCAGCTGTCCAGTCCCGTGTGTATGCCAGGTGTCACCGTATGCAGAGTAAAACCATCTACAAAAGGGGGTGGATCAGAGCCACGGTTCTGCCTTCTTCCAGGTAGAGAGAGGCAGGGCAGGTTGGGTTTTTCTGCCCAGGGCTGGCATGTAGCCCTGGTACATAGGGGTGCACAGCCTGGTTGCCTATGGCTGGTGCCCATGATGACTGGCTGGTACTTTGAATGTCACCTCTCGTCATGTCCTCTGTGATACTGATTAGTGGAGGCTCAATAGATTCTATGGAATCCACAGACCTCCATCTTTCTTCCTGTCCTCATACTCAATCGCTCTGTCATGTCTGACTCTTTGCGACCCCGTGGACTGTAGCCCACCAGGCTCCTCTGTCCATGGGATTCTCTAGGCAAGAATACTGGAGCCAGTTGCCATTTCCCTCTCCAGGGGATCTTCCTGACCCAGGGATCTAACCTGAATCTCCTGCATTGCAGGTGGATTCTTTATTTTTCCTTTTAATTGGAGGCTAATTACTTTACAATATTGTATTGTTTTTTGCCATACATTGACATGAATCAGCCATGGGTGTACATGTGTCCCCCATCCTGAACCTCCCTCCCACTTCCCTCCCCATTCCATCCCTCCAGGTCATCCCAGTGCACTGGCCCTGAGTGCCTTGCCTCATGCAGCGAACCTGGATGGGCGATCTATTTCACATATGGTAACATACATGTTTCAATGCTATTCTCTCAAATCATCCCACCCTCGCCTTCTCCCACAGAATCCAAAATTCTGTTCTTTATATCTGTGTCTCTTTTGCTGTCTTGCACATAGGGTCATTGTTACCATCTTTCTAAATTCCATATATATGCATTAATATACTGTATTGGTGTTTTTCTTCCTGACTTACTTCATTCTGTATAATAGGTTCCAGTTTCATCCACCTCATTAGGACTGATTCAAATGTATTCTTTTTAATGGCTGAGTAATACTCCATTGTGTATATGTACCACAGCTTTCTTATCCATTCGTCTGCTGATGGACATCTAGGTTGCTTCCATGTCCTAGCTATTGTAAACAGTGCTGTGATGAACACTGGAGTACACGTGTCTCTTTCAGTTCTGGTTTCCTTGTTGTATATGCCCAGCAGTGGGATTGCTGATGGATTCTTTACCATCTGAGCCACCACGGGAAGCCCTGTTCCTGTCCTCAGTAGTGGCTTTAAGGAAATGGTAGCAAGGGCCATTTGGAGATGAAGCAAGCTTGATAAATTAGTCTCAGTCTCATTCTTCACTTGGATAATTATTTCTTCTTGGCTTAAATGTGAGTTCTTTAGAGAGGCCCTCCATGACCCCTAGTCTAGGCTCCCTCCTGCATGTGCCCAGAGCTTGCAGTATTCCATGTGTTATATCATTCCTTGTACGCCATCATTCTCACTTGTTTTAGGGAATGTTTATCCTCTGTAAGGTGCATAAGGGCAGGACCTCATAGATCTTGTTCACTCCCTATGCCAGAGGCTAGCATCAGATGGGTTCAGGTGATATTTGTTGAATAAATGAAATGAATCAGTGTTGAATGTTTTCTAGATGGCAGGTATGATACCATCCTCCAGGGAGTCATTCTACAGATTAGACAGTAGGACCATCAGCTGGACACAGATGCTGTGGAATTAGGGTGTTTCTGGAAGTACAGTGAGAGGGGAGATGTGCTTACTGCCCTGAGTTTGTGGGGCTGGGTGGTGGTGTCTTTGGTGAGGATTTGGAGGAAGACTTCATTGGGAAAGCAAGTCTGAAAGTGGGAACCAAGAGTCTGTCGAGTTGGGGAAAAGCCTTCCCAAAAGAGAAAGCTGCAGGTACAAGTTCAGGGGGTATTGGCCAGAGGTGGCATATCTGGAAAGGATACACATTCAAAGTGACAAGATAGAGCATTGGGGGAGAAATAATAGAACATCAGAGCAGAGAGGTAAGCAGAGTTTTCTAAGGCATGCTACAGAGCCTGGGCCTCTATACAATGGGGCACTTTTACAGGATGTTAACAAGGGCCTTTAAATTTTTTTTTCCCCCAAAACATAGTATTCATGGTTACGTATGGAGAATGGGTTGAAAACTGGAAGATTCTGGAAGTAGGGCTATTTTCTAGAGGGCAGGGCCTCCCTTCTAGTAACATTCAAGGTGAAAGGGAGAGAAATAGTTAACAGACGCCACCGTGTTTCCCTGGAGAGGAACGGTGTGTATGTCCTGACAGACCGGCAGGCAGTGAGTTGCGATTCAAGATTAATATTTGACCTCTTTGTACCTCAGTAACTGCATCTATAACGTGTACAGGGACTGGACTCAAAGATCTATGTGTCTCTGACCATGAATATCCTGTAATTCTATGCAATCATAAACTGATAAGATAATGTAGGAAATAGTAGTATATTACTATTAGTAATAGTTCTGTGGGAACACAAATTAGAAAGAAATCAATACAAATACTAGCTTAGCAGTAACATTTGTGAAAAGGTGTAGGACTTTTATGGGACTGCAGGTCAGCATGGCCAGTGGCTTCCCCAGTGGCTCAGCAGTAAAGAATCCACCTGCGATGCAGGAGACCCAGTTTGATCCCTGGGTTGGGAAGATCCCCTGGAGGAAGGCATGGCAACCCACTCCAGTATTCTTTTCCAGACAATCCCACGGACAGAGAAGCCTGGCGGGGCTACAGCCCATGGGGTTGCAAAGAGTCAGACGTGACTGAGTGACTAAGCACAGCACGAAGGGACTTAGCACGGCACAGCACAATCTATGGTCCTTGTATAGAGCCTGGCACAGGCCCTTGATCAGCAAGTGTTCAGTAAATGAGTGAATGGAGAAGGTGGCATTGAATGAGCCATGAGCGCCTTTTCATCCTTGATATTCAAATTAATATCTCCACCCTCCAGCACTTTTGTTTATACAGCCCTCATGACATTAGATTTTAATTTGTTCTTTCAGGATCTCCTTTTCTAGCTAGACTATCAGCTTGACAAAGCCAGGGACTGTATTTAACTGTGTCTTCAGGGTTCAGTTCACTTCCTGGCATATAGCAGGCACTCAGTGAGTAGGGAGTCATGTAACTTATTATGCAAACCAGGACTCTTTGAGAGGAAGGGGGGCTGACAGATACGAGCTGATACCACAGCACCCACCGGCTCTGTGTGGGGCAAACCAGGATGTATGGGTCCCCAGAGCAGTCGGCGCTTGCTGAATGTTGCAGAGTGAATGAGTTCCTGGAACCAGCAGAGGTAGGTAGTGCAAATGCCTTCCTTCTATTGAGATTAAAAACTGCTCCCTGGGAATTCCACCCGCTGGGCTCAGTTCTGTTTGACTAGACACACAGAAAGCATCTAGGCTTTCGTGTGGCATTTAAATGTTTTGAATTCATCTCCTGCTTCCCTTGGGCTGAATTTTCTCTTTTTCAGCCCAAACAGTCTCATTTTTTCTTTAACCATTCCCTGATTTGCCTGGAGGTGAGCCATGCTACACTCCGGGTTCTTTGGTTCTGGAAGGGCTTCCGTTTGACAAGGTCAGTTTCAGTGTCGTAGGCCTTGACCCTCAGTCACCGCACGTCCCCATCCTCCTGTGTTCGTCCACTCACACATGTCTTCTCATGTTTTTCCTTCACACCTCAAGTCCCTGGACTCCTACCTGTTCCTTGCCCATGCGACTTTGGTAGGGTCTCTGTGCATGCAGGCTTACTTGCTCAGTCGTGTCCGACCCTTTGTGAACCCATGGACTGTAGCCCGCCAGGCTTCTCTGTCCTGGGATTGTCCAGGCAAGAATACTGGAGTAGGTTGCTCTTTCCTTCTCCAGGGGATCTTCCCGACCCAGGAATGGAACCCATGTCTCCTGTGTCTGCTGCACTGCAGGTGAATTCTTTACCTGCTGAGCCACTTGGGAAGCCCCTGGCAGAGTCTCTAGAATCAGTATTTTGTTTTTAAGGACATTTATTCATTTATTTTTGGCTGTGGTGGGTCTTCTTTGCTGTGTTCGGGCTTCCTCCAGTTATGACAAGTGGGGGCTGCTCTTCCTTGTGGTGGGAGGGCTTCTCATTGTGATGGTTTCTCTCGTTGTGGAGCACAGTCTCTGGGCACACTGGCTCAGTAGCTGTGGTGCACGGGTTTCGTCGTCCCACAGCATGTGGGATCTTCCCAGACCAGGTATCAAACCCATGTCCCCTGCATTGGCAGGTGGATTATTAACCACTAGACCACCAGGGAAGTCCCAGGAACCAGTTTTGACCACGGGCAAAAGGGATTTAGTAAATTCTGAGCCAATGTACTGCATGCCATCCTCATATAAGCCTTGCTACTGGTCCAGCCCTGCGCTGGTGACCTGATTCCCAACCATTGTGCACTCTGGCTTCCCTCTAAAATGCAAGTCCCTGGGGCCCCAGTTCTGGTGACAGGCTTCAGTCCTAGTTGCTTGTCCTGAGTGCTCGTTGGTCAGCTACTGAGGGCTCTTCTTGTCCTTACTTGTCTGTCTCTCTCACGGCCGAGGGGTAAGGACTTAGCCCGCAGGATCCAGCCAGGTAAATGTCCAAGCCCCGGGGCATTTGCTGTAACAGGCTATGGCTCCCAGTGCCTGACTGAAAGACCGGAGCTTGGCTCCTCGCCATTGGGTCTGGGTTGGGGGTTCTGCCCCCAACTGGACTGGGAGGACCTCCCTGTCTGTATCTGTAAATAACCTTGCTCTACTAGAACATTCCCTGGAGGCGGCACTGATCACCTTCTTTCGTCTTTTCTTTTCCTCATTTGTTTTCCTATTTGCCTCCTTTTTGGGCTTCCCTTGTGGCTCAGCTGGTAAAGAATCTGCCTGCAATGAGGGAGACCTGGGTTTGATCCCTGGGTTGGGAAGATCCCCTGGAGAAGGAAAAGGCTACCACTTCAATATTCTGGCCTGAAGAATTCCATGGACTATCATGGGGTCGCAAACAGTCGGACACGACTGAGCAACTTTCACTTCGTTTCACTTCGCTTTGTCCCCTTTTCACTTTCTTTTTTCTCTAGATGTAATTAATTAGCTCAAAGAATGCAGATAGCTCTATTTTCCTGTGGCTGCTAGTTTTTGTAGAGAAAAGAAGGAGAAGGAAACTCTCAAAGATTCTGAATCCCTTGGAGCGAGGAGCTGGGCTGAGTCCTTTTACTTACTGCTTCTTCAGTTCAGTTCAGTTTAGTCAATCTTGTCCGACTCTTTGCTACCCCATGGACCGCAGCACGCCAGGCTTCCCTGTCCATCACCAGTTCCCGGAGCTTGCTCAAACTCATGTCCATCGAGTCAGTGATGCCATCCAACCACCTCATCCTCTGTCGTCTCCTTCTCCTCCTGCCTTCAATCTTTCCCAGCATCAGGGTCTTTTCTAAGGAGTCAGTTCTTCACATCAGGTGGCCAAAGTATTGGAGTTTCAGCTTCAGCATCAGTCCTTCCAATGAATATTCAGGGTTGATTTCCTTTAGGATGGACTGGTTTGATCTCCTTGCAGTCCAAGGGACTCTCAAGAGCCTTCTCCAACACCACAGTTCAAAAGCATCAATTCTTTGGTGCTCAGCTTTCTTTATAAATTTCTTCAGCACTCGGCTTTCTTTCAGCTTTCTTTATTGCATCTTATTTCCCACATAATCTCCTGTGCTTGCAACTCAGGAATCTATTCAACTGACCCATCACTTCAAAATACAACTGGGAGATACTAAATCTTGATGCTCCCACCCCCCTAGTGGAAAATGCTCCACAGAAATGTACAGCATTATTACAAATTTCTAGGAAGCCCTGAAGAGGGAACTGACCTTTTCAAGTGAAGTCACATTATACCCTTGAGTTACATGTTCCCTACATTCTGGAATAAAAGTCAAGCCTCTGAAAGGTTAATCATCTGAGCTGGAGAGGGAATTCTTTTCAGGATAGGATGATGTTCTTTCTTATCTCTTCCTAATACCAGGTTCCAGGTCCAGCTGCATTTTTTCAGGGAGAGAAATAGAAATGGCATCAGTAAAACAACATACTGCTTTTAACTCCAAAACAGGACTCCTTGCTCTGCCTTCTAGGCAGGGAACCTTGGGAAAGCCATTTCACCTCTCTGGGTCCTGCGTTCTCATTTCTAAAATGAAGGTTGGAGGCCAGGCATCTTCAGAAGTCCCCTGTTGCTCTAGCATTTTATGATTTAACACGGACATTGAGAAGTAGCTGCTGTGTTGGGCTTGGAGTGGAAGCAGATGTAACTTTCTCTGGGACTGTGTGTGATTTGCTCTGATAGGGGATGGGAAGCTCCATTCTAAAGACAGTCAGGATCCCACTGGGATTCTGGAGTCCAGGAAATTCACAGAGTCTCAGTGGCTGGAGAAGCTGCTGAGATACTGCAATGTTTCAGAGCTCCTGGGACCAAGGCGGAGATCTGGGTGCGGCTACTTCCTCAAAGGGTGACACTGGACGTGTTACTTAGCCAGTCTGAAAGCCTCACGTATCAGACGTGGGTCATAAAGTACCCACTCTGATGGGCCATTGGGGGATTAAAGGAGACGCTTCAGTAGTTCTTGGGAGATGGTCTAAGGTCGATAAATGACATCACAGTTCTTCATCTGTGATGGATGGTCCCGCAAAGTGCGGCATGGATCATCTCAAAGGTGATGATCCATCCAGCTCCCCATGGCTGTGACTTTTATGGCTTTGTGGAAAACGTATGGGCAGTTGATCTCCAGGATGTTTGGTTAACTGGAGTTTGGGGAATGAGGCCAATGTTCACAAGCCCTCTCAGCCTATGATAACTGGCAAATGCTATTTTTAGATTTGCTGACATAACGGAGCCTTTTCCTTCTTGTCTCTCGCAGGCATTCTCATTCTGCAATCACACTTATATCTTTCCGGGAGTTTGGAAAATACAAGGGTGTATTTTGTGACATCCGCTGCTAGAGGCCAAAGAGATGGAGCTAATGACTTCTCAGAAACGTGCTGCCTGAGAAAAAATAGTTCCTTTAGTGAATCTGCGATGATCACAAAGGAAAACATAGGATCTGGGCATGGCCGGGAAGGAAGTGCTGGCTCTGGGCTGTGTCTGGCCTCGTTCACACCCCGGCTCTGGGTCCAAAGTCCACAAGCCCAAGGCTCTTTGCTGGATCGCTGGCAGAGATGGTCTTACAATTGTGCGCATGCACAATTCTTTTAGGTGCCCTGGCCTGGACTCTGACCGCCCTGGGACGTCACCAGAGACCTTTGTGGCTTTCTCTCCCGTCTGTGACGTGTCTCTGTGACTCGGCTTCACATGGCAGGGCTGGGGCGGGAAAGCTGGTGAAAGGTGGCTTGAGTGTGTGGATGGCGTGGCAGGGCTTGGGAGGTCTCTTAGCAGAAGAAATAAATGACTTTGATGACGCATACTGAAACTCAGCACACAGTAACTATTAAGGGGCTCTTCACATTTCCATGAGATCGCCGGTCTTCAACCTGTTGAATTAAAAAGTCTGACTTGTAGGGTAAAATCAAAGCTGAAGATTAAAAATTAATATGATTTTTAAAAGTGAAAGTAAGGCATAGTAAATTGTTGAGACAAAAGGCCCATTCAAAGGCCGTCTGCATTTAATAATAAATAACAGGATCTGTAAACCCAACTGGATGACCTGTTAACTGCACATAAAAGGAAACTGAAGTCAATGCAAATGTAAAATAAGCCCTGCACGTGGTTTGCTTAATTCAGGACACTGCATTTTCAAAATGCCCACCACTACCTCCCACTGGCCCCTTGCATTTTTGTCTTGACCGGCAATGCCAACCATCTTGAATGGAAAAACAATGAGTGGCTTCTTTTGTAGTTGTAGGGCCTTCTGTCGATTCTGGACTTATCACCATATCTGTAAGACAGCATCATCAGACACTGGGTTGAGACTGCTGATTAGTAAGATCAATGATATGATTAAAGGCATGTAGATGAGTAATACTAAAAAAATTCAGTTATTCATCTTGAGACCATGTAATCAAGGTACGATTAAAATAGAAGTTGAGAACCAAAATTAAAGAAGCCCAAATGAATCACATTTGACCCACAACTCCTACAACTGACATTTTATGTCTTAAGTCTCCAAGAGCAATTGAATGTCACCTCCCTAGGGTGGCCTGCTTAGATCCATCCCACACCCTCCAATTCCTGCCCCACCTGGACCCCTGGAGTGTATTCAGTGGTCAAGCAGGGGTTCTTCCTGCTCATCTCTGCCACCTCCAGTGTACCAGGGCTTGTGCCTTGCACTGATTCTGTTCTGATCATGGTGATCTACTCATCTCTCCAATATGGCTCCAAAGCTCCTTTCTCTGTCACAGCTGTCCATCACAGGTAATGCTGAGTCTTTTCTCTTACGTGGATTACCTTCTTGGGGGTTGAACCCTAATTTGCATTGGCCTCTGGCACATGGGATCCTCTCTAGCTTGGTGACTGTTCACCTGTTTGGCAATATCCCAACCTCTTAGCCTCTGAGTCCTCCTTGGGTGCATCGAGTTTCGGTCCTGCTTTGCTCAGACATTCCTGTCCTAGCCTTCTCGCCTCTCTCCTTCACATGTTGCTGTCTCTGTGTGCTCCTGATGTGCGCTGATGCCCTCTCATCCCTGACTCTTCTCACAGGATGCTGCCCTGGAATTGCTGCAGGCTCCCTGGGATACCTGGCTGTGTCGTGGAAAAGACACTTAGGCTGGAGACTGAGACTCTAGTCCAGACTTTCTGCTTCCTGATTATGTCATCTTAAGTCATGTGACCTCTCTGAGTTTCTGTTTCTTCATTGGTAAAACCAAGAAGATGATAGTGATGACGATATTACTTACCTGGCTTACCTTAAAAGTGCTTACTGGGACAATGATGTTGCGCCTATTTAGGGGGGTTTATTTGCTATCTATCTCTTCTTGGGTGAAGTGACCATTCAAATCTTTCACCCATTTTAAAAAAAAAAGTGAAAGTGAAAACACAACAGATTGTTGGACTTCTCTGGTGGTCCACTGGTTAAGAATCTGCCTGCCAATGCAGGGGAGATGGATTCAACCCCTGGTCCAGGAAGACTCCATATACTGAGGGGCAACTAAGCCTGTGTGTGATAACTGCTGACGCCCGCACACTCCAGAGCCTGTGTTCTGCGACAAGAGAAGCCACTACAACGGGAGGCCTGCTGACCACAACTAGAGAGTAGCCCCCACTTGCTGGAAGTAGAGAAAGCCCTCAGGCAGCAACAAAGACCAGGCACAATCAAAAAATAAAACAAATACCTTTAAAAAATGGATTGTTTGTTTTCCTTGATTGAGTTTTGAAAGTTCTTTATATACACTCAAGACACAAGACCTTTATCAGACACGTGCTTTACAAAACTCTCTGCCCAACTGTGCTTGCCTTTTCATTCTCTTAATAGTATCTTTAGAAGAGCAGAAGATTTTAGTTTTGCAAAACTTCAGTATATTATTTTATAAATATAATTATTTTTCTTTTTATGTCCCATCAAAGAAACCTTTACAATCGAAGATTGCAAATATGTTTTGCAACTATGTTTTCTTCCAGAAGCTTTATCATTTTTGTCTTTGTATTTAAGTTTGTAATTTATTTTGAATACATATTTGTGTGTCTATCTATCTATCTATCTCCTGTGAGGTCAGGGTTGACGTTCATCATTAGTCATTAAGGAAGTAACCACAATGAGATATCACTGCATACTTAAAAGAATAGATAAAATTAAAAAGACTGGCCATACGAACTGTTGAAGAGTTGGAGGAATTGGAAATTCGTACCCTCCTGGTGGGAATGTAAAATGGTGTGACCACTTTGGTAAACAGTTTGATAGTTTTTTAAGAAGTTTTTTATAAAAGTTCACTCACCATATGATATAGCTGTTCCAGTGCTAGGCATTCACCCCAAAGAACTGAAAGCATGTATCCCTATAATATCTGGAGGAGGGCACGGCAACCCACTCCAGTATTCTTGCCTGGAGAATCCCCACGGACAGAGGAGCCTGGCGGGCTACAGTCCATAGGGTCGCACAGATTCCGACATGACTGAAGCAAATAAGCACACACATATCTATGTATCCTTATAAGGACTTGCCTGTGAAGGAATCACTGCTCTATCTGTATAGCCCCAAACCAGAAACAACTGTAGGAGAATGAATAAGTTGTGGCATATCCATAAAATGGAATACTAGTAAACAGCGATATGGGTGAATCTCAAAGTAATTATGGTGACTGAAAAGAGACAGACTAGTACCGTGTATGTCCATTTATATACAATTCTAGAAAGTGCGGAGTAATCGAGAGTAACAGAAAGGAGATCCATGGTTGCCTGGAGATGGAAGTGAGCTCGCATGGAGTGATTCTGAAGGGGCATGATGAAATTGTGCGGGGTGACAGAGATATTCATAGCCTGCATGTGGTGATTTTTCACAGGGTATCCATGTATCAAATGTACAAAGTCATGCACTTAAGCATGTTCAGTTTATTGTGTATCAGCTATACCTCCCTGAAGCTATTAAGTGAGGGGATGTGAAATAAATATCCACCAGTGTAAAAAAAAAAAAACAGTGATTACAAGTCTCCAGTACGGTAATGCCCAGGACACTGCATTGGTAGCTGTAATCTGCTCTAGAAAGGTGTGTTGTCATTATTCTCTCTACCACATAGATTAGGAAATTTTCCTATAAAAGAATTAGACCAGTTTCTGGTGGGGGCCTCATACTCTAGTTTTCCCAACTCCACCCAGTGGAAAATGTCAAATTGAGATTATAACACCCATTACTGGAAAAAGACCTGACTGCATACTAAGACATTCAGACTTTTGAAGGATTTCTTTTAAGGCTTGACCATATCCCAGCCCGGGCTTCTCTGGTGGCAGGTAAAGAATCTGTCTGCCAAAGCAGTAGATACCGGTTCGATCCCTAGTCTGGGAAGATCCCTTGGAGAAGGAAATGGCATTCCAGTGTTCTTGCCTGAAAATCCTCAGAGACAGAGGAGCCTGGTGGGCTACAATCCATGGGGTTGCAAAGAGATGGACACGACTTAGTGACTGAACAACAGCAACAACAATATCCCAGCCCACTTACCCTGTCCCTTTATCCCAATAAACAATAAAGCAGTAGCTTCCAAGGCTTTCCTGTATGTAGAAGGGAAGTTCTCAATCCCGCCATACACAGAATTTACTAAGAAGATTGTGGGAAATGCTGATGTCTGGCTCTGTACCTGGACATTCTGATTCCCTTGGTTTTTAGTTTTAACTTCTCTAGGTAATTCTAAAGTACTGCTCAGGTGGAGAAATTCCAAGATGGAGCCTCCATCATTACCTGCCCGACTCCTGTGACCATGTCACCTCCCAGTTCATTCTGTGCACTTCTTTCTGTTCAAACAGTGTTAGGAGCAATTATGACCATAATCATCAATGGACATGCAAATAGTTCTTGGCTTTTTCTCAAAGAGTGTCCATGAGCACTTTCTCATTGTGTCTCATAGATAACTTGAGAAATAGATAGGAAATGATGCTACTATTTATCTCTTTTGCTGTCATTTTCATAAGTGTAACAAATGGTCATTTGAGAATTTTTTTTTTTGGGGATCATGCCACATGGCATGTGGGATCTTCCCTGACCAGGGGTCGAACCCATGCCCCCGCAGTGAAAGTGTACTGTCTGAACCCCTGGACCACCAAGGAAGTCCTAAGAATATTTTAAAGAACAAATATGGAAAACTACAGAGAGAAAATAAATCATCTGTTATCTAATCTCTCAGAGAAAACCAGGGTTAATATTTGGGTTCTTTTAATGCAATTATAGTATATGCGTTTAACTTTTTTTCAAACAAGATCAGTACAAGCTGTATCCATGTTTTGTAACCTTCTCTTTTTACTTCATACATTTTAATTACCCATTGTAGTAGTCTGGGCTTTCTACTAACTAGGCTACATTTCCCAGTCTGCCTTGAAGTTAGGTGTGGGTGTAATTGACACCATTTCCAGGCCTTACCTATATGAACCTGCCTATTCACTCTTTCCCTGATCCCTTCCTCTGTCTGCAAACTGCATATAAATATCAGGACAACTTGGCAATGAAAATCAAATACTGAAGATGGAAGAGCCTTCACCAGTCTTCTCCTTGAAAGACTGAGTGGCACAGAGCCTCTGTTTCATCATTTTGAACTTTCCATGTTAGAAAAAATTAGTATTGGGTCAAGCCACTCATATTCTGGGATTTGTCTGTTAGGGTAGCTAGTGTTGTGTGTGCATGCTCAGTTGCTCAGTCGTGTCAGACTCTTTGCAGCCCTGAGGACTATAGCTGGCCAGGCTCCTCTGTCCATGGGATTCTCCAGGCAAGAATACTGGAGTGGGTTGCCATTTCCTCTTTCAAGGGATCTTCCCGACCCAGGGATCAAACCCTCATCTCTTACATTTCCTGCATTGGCAGACAGATTCTTTAGCATTAGCGCCACCTGGGAAGTCCAAGGCAACTAATGTTACCTTAACAAATATATCCGCCCTTCAAGTCGGGCTCAAATCCCTACTTTTCTATCTTCCTTTATTGCTCCAGGCAGAAGTAATGCCTCCTTCCCTTTAGTTATTATAGCACAGAGATCTTAATTTCATTTTTATTTCATAGTGCCCATGCCAAGCTACCTCAACTTCCTGCCCACCGGCCTCCTAAAACGGTGCCTGTTCTGTCTTCCAGGCGCTTCCACAGAGACTAAAGGAAAGGAAATGCCTCTCCTCACACCTTAGGCCTGTCACCTCCCCCTGGAACCCATCTCTCTCTTGCTGCCTCGGGGTTTTTCTTCTCCTGTCTGTCCACCCCCTTGCCTTTGAGTTCAGATTTTCCCTCAACTGGCTGTGCAGGATTTGACAACGTACGTTGCTCGTTATTTCATGGAACTCTGATCTCTAGCTTCTGTAGCTGCAGCAGTTACGATGGGCCGGATTATGTGGCAGGAATCCAGTTTTCCCTGAATCTCAGTGGTTCACAGTGGCAGAGACTTCCTTCTCCCTCGCGCTCTGTGTCCATTGTAGGTTGGCTGCACTTCCGCTCTGTGTCCGGAAGCTGGGCTGATGAAGGGAACTCTGGGGACTTTGTGGCAGAAGGAAATAAAAGGATCATGGAGAAACACATCCGGGCTCTTCAAGTTTCCATCTGGGAGTGACATGGGTCATTTCTGCTCACATTTCACTGTCCAAAGCATGCAGCATGGCTCAGCACCTCCTGCTCTCAGAAGCCTTCCTTGAGGGCGCTTTACCTCACCCAGACTGGCCCAGGTGCTCTGTTGGATGTTTCAGAATCACCCCATACTTCCTTTACCAGGGTCCTTAATAGGCGTGCGCAGTCACTCAGTCGTGTCTGACTCTGACTCTGGACTATAGCTGATTAAGCTCCTCTGTCCGTGGAATTCTCCAGACAAGAATACTGGGGTGGGGAACCGGTTCCTCCTCCAGGGGATCTTCCCAACCCAGGGATTAAATCCATGCCTCTGGAGTCTCCTGTGTTTCAGGCAATTTTTTTTTTTTTTT
>NW_011494620.1:4023394-4035965 GCF_000754665.1 Bison bison bison | reverse complement strand
TTTACCACTGAGCTACCGGGAAGCCCTATAGTCCTGAAAATACTTAATTGGAATCAGTTTTAAACTTCTCTCCTTCTCCAGTTAGGTGGTGGTGTTACGGGCATAATTGTGTCTTGCTCCCCAAATTCATACGCTGACGTCCAGCCCCTAGTACCTCAGAATGTAACGTGCTTGTACCATTGCCTTCTCCGGAGGTCTTCAAAGCGGTGGTTAAGTTAAAACAAAGTTGTTAGGGGGGAGCCCTGATTCAGTCTGACTGGCATCCTTATAAGAAGAGGAAGAGACACCGGGGATGTGGGTGAATGGAGGAAAGAACACATGAGCACAGGGTGAGGAGATGGCCATCTGCACGTTGAGCATCGAGGCCTTGGAAGAAATCAGATCTTCCAACCTCCTTGATCTTCAAGGTCCAGCCTCCAGAACTGTCAGAAAATAAATTTCTGTTCTTTAGGCCGCACAGCGTGTGGTATTTTGTTCCGGCGGCCCTAGCAAACAAGCTCGGTAAGTGGTTTGAGGACAAGTTCATGTGTTCTTCTTGGTGTCCTTATCATTTATTCCAACGCCTATCCCATACTAGAGGCCAAAGACACGTTTATGAGCTCGGCCGGTTAATAATTTGATTAATAAGTGGATAAATAAGGTTGATAGTGAGAAATAAATCAGTTTTGAGTGTTATTTTGATATAGTAAATTTGAATCCAGCTACCTTGTAGCCAGGAGCCCTGTTATGAACAAACTTGCAAGTCACAGATGTGCAGGAAAAATTGGTTGGCTGGCGAATAATAGGGTCGTATCATAACAGTGTTTTGTATTTATAGACACTTTTCTCTCAAGAAACTAAAAAAGGCTCCAGCTTCTGTTCAGACATCCCTCTGGGAGCAGTGGACAGAAGCACTAGGAACTGGGTCTTGCAGGGAAGGAACCTGGGGGGTGGCTGGTGGTCAGGTAGTCTGTCCCGAGTGGCCAGGGTGGAGGGGAGGGCTGCGTTCCCACCGGGTAGCTGAGCTCCCAGTCCTGCAGCAGGTCCCCGGGGTGGTCTGTGCAAAGGTCTGAGGAGATGACTCAGCCATACTGGCTCCTAAATGGCTGTCACACCTGGAGTTCACCTCCTGGATGTCAATGAAGGGAAAGAAACAGCAGATTTGAAGGGAAAAGAGAGACGACCCCATCAGAGTTTTATATGACTGACAGCAAGCATCTGGGTAAAAAGTGGATGCGGGGTCAAGGAGACACCCAGATGTTTTCTAACCACAAACGTGACAATATCTGGAAACATCTGGACGGTAAGTGGAAAGGCTTGTGTTGTTCCACTCATGTGGCCCATTTGGGCAAGCCCCCAGCCAGGAATGGGCTGAGTCAGAAGCGAGCCTCCCCCGCAGGGTTACACTGGGTCGGAGGAAGCTGGATCTGGCTGGAGTTGAGGTTGAACAGGCATGTGTGTACACACACACACACACACACACACAGAGGCACATGAACACACACATGGTCAGAAGCTGCCTGCATGGATCTGGGGTTAGTGCATGCCGGGGTTTCGCAAGGTGAAGGCTCCCCAAGGACTGAGAATGACAGCAGCCTGCCAAGACCCCCTGGCACTGGGGGCATGGAGCCAGCCCACGCCTGTGTGTGGAAATGCTAACCCGCCCCAGTGTTCTTGCCTGGGACATCCCCTGGACAGAGGAGCCTGGCGGGCTACAGTCCATGGGTTCACAAAGAGTCAGACGTGTCTGAGCGACCAAACAACAGACAACAGCTGGTCGCTAGCCAGAGGAGGCAGTCAGATAATGTGCTCAGAGAAAGCACACATCCTGGTGATCAAAGTGCGTGGTGTTGGTGGGACTCCAAAGACAAGGTTAAGTGTCCCTTCTTACGAGCAGATGTTACCTATGCTGAGCGAAGAGGATTCCTTGGGAAACAGGGCTTGTGGGTCATAGCTGACTCGTCCCACTTCGAATCCCTGGGCCCCTCAGACTTGAGAGGGTCCTGAGATCAGATGAAATGGGGCCATCCATTCATTCATTTTTCATTCACTTGCCAGTAGGTATCGAATGCCCATGATACACAGATCAACAACTATACTAGTTAGTAGGGACTAATCATCTGTAGCCCACCAGGCTCCTCTGTCTGTGAGATTCTCCAGGCAAGAATACTGGAGTGGGTAACCATTCCCTTCTCCAGGGGATCTTCCCAATCCAAGGATCGAACCCGCAATCAAACCTGTGTCTCCTGCATTGCAGGCAGATTCTTTACCATCTGAGCCACCAGGGAAGCCCAAATAGCAAACATCTGGCCTAGGGGAGGATGCAGAGAAAAGAAACAGGCTGTTGTAATACAGCGGAATAGGTGTTCTGATGGGGCAGGCGTGCTGGACAGGGCGAGCTCCTCTGGGCCTGCTGCCTCCACGCTTCCTGAAGGAAGTGATCTCCACATTAAGATCTCTAGGCTGAGTGGAACTGAGCCAGGAGAAGGGAGGGCTGAGGAGGTTACCGGAAGAGGGAACAATGGTGGTGCCGAGGCTCAGAAGAGGAGGAGCCAGTGGTTTAGATAGGCTGAAAAATTTGGTGGGAGAAACCAGGCAGGAAAAGTCAGCATAGCCGGATCCTAAAGAGGCTTTTTTCCTCCTGGTGGTGAGGTGGGACCGCTGGGGCTGGATATATGGGCTCAAGCGCAGAACGCAGAGCAGGGTGGGAGGCAAGGATCTGGGAATCCCTGGTGTATGGACAGTGAAAGTGAAAGTCCCTCAGTCGTGTCCGACTCTGTGACCCCATGGGCTATGCAGTCCATGGAATTCTCCAGGCCACAATACTGGAGTGGGTAGCCTTTCCCTTCTCCAGGGGATCTTCCCAACCCAGGGATCGAACGCAGGCCTCCCTCATTGAAGGCAGATTTTTTACCAGCTGAGCCACCAGGAAAGCCCAGGAGTGGGTAGTCTATCCCTTCTCTAGTGGATCTTCCCAAAGCAAGGTCTCCTGCATTGCAGGCGGATTCTCTACCAACTGAGCTATCAGGGATATCAATATCAATCTAAAGCCTGAGGGAGTGAAACCCTTCCCAGAGAGTGTCGGGGCTGAGAGGGAGAGCCCAGGACAGAATCCTGAGAAACTTAACATTTAAGGGGTAGGCAGGGTTACAGGGGCCCTAAGGTAGCCAGAGAGCTGGGAGGAAAACCAAGAGCCATGGCAGTAAGGTTCCCAAAGGCAGAGCAGGTTAGAAGAACAAGGTCGTGGTTAACACTGTGAAAGGGGCTGACAAATCAAGTCAAAGAGTAACTTAAAAAAAAAAAAAAAAAGCCTACTTAGCAACAGGGGGAAGGTTAGTGAGCTCGGCGAGATCAGATGTGGGCAGTGAGTAGGAGGTGAGAAAAGAGTGTTGCACGCTTTTTGTAGAACCCTAGCCATGATGGCCGGAGAAGGCAATGGTACCCCACTCCAGTACTTTTGCCTGGAAAATCCCATGGACGGAGGAGCCTGGTAGGCTACAGTCCATGGGGTCGATAGAGTCGGACATGACTGAGCAAATTCACTTTCACTTTTCACTCATGCAATGGAGAAGGAAATGGCAGCCCACTCCAGTGTTCTTGCTTGGAGAATCCTAGGGATGGGGAAGCCTGGTGGGCTGCCGTCTATGGGGCCGCACAGAGTCGGACATGAGTGATGCGACTTAGCAGCAGCAGCAGCAGCAGCCATAATGGCAAGAGAGAGTGTGGTCTGAACCTGGAGGACTTTGGTGGGAGGGACTTTTAAAGGTGGAAGAGCCCAGAGGACATTTGAATGTTACTGAGTGCCTTGGAGAGGTGGAAAAACACTGTAGCCTGGATCGGGTATGGTCCAGCATGTAAGGGGTGGAAGGGGTGTGTGACGACAGGGCAAGCCTGGGGCCAGACCACATGGATTTAGTCCTGCCTCTTGCATATCCAGGGCCTTCCCTGGTGGCTCAGCTGGTAAAGAATCTGCCTGCAATGTGGGAGACCCGGGTTTGATCCCTGGATTGGGAAGATCCCCTGAAGAAGGGAATGGCAACCCACTCCAGTATTCATGCCTTGAGAATTCCATGGACAGAGGAGCCTGATGGGCTGCAGTTCAGGGGGTCGAAAAGAGTCAGACATGACTGAGCAACAAATACTTCTTCTTCTTGCGTGTCCTGTCCCTGTGACCTTCAGGAACTCACTTAGGCTCTCTAAGTGTCAATTTCTTCATCTGCAAGAAGAGGACCTACCTCCTAAGGCTATTGGAAAACCGAATTCAATGATGTCCATAAGGGGGTTAGCACAGGGCCTGCCGAATCCTCATCACCATCTGGCTGCCAGCGTAGCTGCCTCAGAAGGATGGATGCTTGTCAGGACTTAGCCATCCAGGTGGTAGGGGTCTCCTCCAGTGCCCACGTCTCCCTTGGATGGAGCGAGGGCTCCTCCTCTGCACTCTTGCTGGGCTCTTTCCCTGGGCCAGGAGCCATACACAGCTCACGTGGGTCTCTGTGGTCTCCAGATTGCACTTACTGCATGTGAACCTCTGACGGGGGAAGAGTACCTGGGGACACACCCACTGGAGGCAGCATTGACGTCTGGGTGACACCGGGGGAGACCACAGCTTCGTGCCTCTGTGCCGGGAAGCCCAGCTGCCTCTTTCTCTGCCTGCAGAAATATTGTTAAAGGGAATGCAGACTGAGCTCCTGGGACACTGTCAGGTACTTCTGACGTGGCTGCTCTGTTTTCTGAACATTACCACAAGGTACAGAGGGGGGCAGAAAGAAGGGAGTAGCCCGAGGGAAGCATCTTCTAAACCACGCTCTGAGCTTGCTGTCTCTTGCTCTCTGCCCCCGATTTCCTCCCAGCAAAGACTGTATCGGGCTTTTCCTCTCCCGTGAGGAGACTGAGAGCTTTATTCCCACTGGAATCAGATGGGGCCCCACAGATGGAGCCAGGAGCTGGGTGGATAATCTAGTGCCTGCAGAGGAAGATGAGGTTTGAGGTCACACAGTGAGTGACCTAGAGGCCAGGACACGACTTCAAGTTCAGGACTGCTGGTCCAGTGCTGTGCTCATAGATGGTGAGGATTTCAATAATCCATCTATCTCCCTTCAACCTGCTTGATTGTTGCTGATTTATTCATCCAGCATGCATCACGGACTTCCTTTTTTTTTTTTTTTTTAGAGGATTTCCGAGGACTCATGGGCAGTCCTTTCTAGACCCTGGGAATTTATCAGCAAAACAGAAAAAGCATCCCTGCTCTTGTGGGGCTCACAGTCCAGCCCACCTTGGTGATAGTGTGGGTTCAGTTCCAGACCACAGCAAGAAAGCAAATATCATGTGAAAGTGAGTCACACAAATGTTTTGCTTTCCCAGTGCATATAAAAGTTATGCTTACCCTATACTGTAATCTATTAAGTGTACAGTAGCATTATGTCTAAAAAAAGCAATGTATATAACTTCATTCAAAAAGAGTGCTGTCAGAAAAGTGGTGTCAAAAGACTTGTTCAACACGGGGTTTCAATTTGTTAAAAAGAAAACGATAATATCTGCAAAGTGCAACAGAACAAGGTATGCTGATAAACAAACAAGTGTAAATACATCCTCCACAATGTCTTTCCAGGGAATCTTTTCTCAACAGAATGCCTTTTGAATTATTAAAATCCATGTTCATCCAATGTATGTACCTCTCAATGCAATGTTTTTCGGTCAATGTTTATATAGAAAGCATGTCTCTTTACGACCCCCACACTCCACACAACATTTAAACAAAGCAATTAGCAGGAAGAGTCTTGCATTACATTCTAAATACAATTCATAGAATTGTTTTAAAGGCACATTAAATGTCAACTTGGGGTGTGGGCCTTGGTAGTTAGAGCTGAGAGAAACCACAAGACATCAATCAAGCAACTCTTTGTTACAAACCTATTAATTTTTTGGTGGTCAGGAATCAATGCTTGAAGCATTTCACATCCTAACATGATGTTGTATTACTTAGGCATGCATACATAGGTGTTGTCTACTATACCAGTTACCTTTTAGGACATTGGTTAGAGTTTTTTTTTTTTTTTTAATGTGGATCATTTTTTAAAGTCTTTATTGAATTTGTTTCAGTATTTCTTCTGTTTTATGTTTTAGATTTTTGGTTGTGAGTCACGTGAGATCTTAATTCCCCAACCAGGGATCGAACCCACACATTTTGCATTGGAAGGCGAAATCATACCCGCTGGACTGCCAGGGAAGTCACTTGGTTGGAGTTTTGGGTTGATGCATTTGAAAGTCATGGGAAGGAGCCTCCAGGTCAGCACTGGTTCTCTTGCTGATGTAGAGCGTGTGGTAGAAAGGTAAACGATGGTATACCAGGACCACATTTGTGTGCGTTCTCAGAGTGGTGTCTGGTTGGGACTCTGGTTGAGGTTTCAACATCTCCCGCGGTGACAGATCCCTTCCATGGGGGAGCTAGAGCAGAGACTGGTCCTTGACTCCAGGACATCTCGGTGGGTGTCCTGGCTATGAATATGACTTCTACTAGGAAGCTTGACTCACTAACGATGACCATGGCTACTTGCAAAATAACTTTGATTGGAAGAACAGAATAACGCCCCCGTCAAGTTCCGTGCTGTTCTCGTGCCAGAAGAGGTGGCCCAATTTCATGAGCTTTTTTTTTTTTAAATTTTCTTTGAATGGTAACTCTGGAATGGTAGGAAGTCTCCCACAAAGGATTTCCTTTGGTCATTGTTGTTTTTCCCTTAGGAAAAAAAAACGTGGTCGCGGAGGGCCAAGCATCTCTCTCCCTTTGTGACTTCTGTGATTCAGAGTTTAAAAGGCCAGTGACAGGATCTGGGTCACAGACTTGGTTTCCTTCTTGTGTGAGGCACGGTGTTTCACAGGCCTGGCCCTTTAAACACAGGGACTAGAGCCTCAGATTCTGTCCTAATTTTAGATTTGGTCACACGGGTGACGAGTGTTTTCCTTGAGGTTGGAATCTGTACTAAGGGAAGTACCAAGTATTGGAATAACCAAATCTTAAATTTTAGCTTTGCAAAGAGTGGAAAGGTCCCTTAGTCCCCCTTCCTCAGTGAGAACCCCACCCCAACCCCACAGCCTTCCTCCCTGTGACAGCTGGTTGAGACTGTGTGTGCTCTGAACACATCTCACTGTGGGTGAGTGTGTTTGGCTTTCCAAGAGAAATAGAACCAACAGAGTGTGTACACATGTAAAAGGAGGTTTACTTTTAGGAACTGGCTCCTGTGGTGATTTTGTTGTTCAGTTGCTAAATCTGACTCTTTGTGACCCCGTGGACTGCAGCAAGCTAGGCTTCCCTGTCCTTCACTATCTCACGGAGTTTGCTCAAAATCACATCCCTCGAGTTGGTGATGCCATCCAACCATCTCATCCTCTGTTGCCCCCTTCTCCTCCTGCCTTCAATCTTTCCCAGCATCAGGGTCTTTTCCAATGAGCCAGCTCTTCACATCAGGTGGCCAAAGTATTGTGATGCTGGAGGCTGACACGTCTCAAATCTGCAGGGTGGGCTGGCAAGTTTGGAAGATCCAGTGCTCTGGTCTGAATATTTGTTCCCCAGCTCCCCCACCAATTCATATGTTGAAATCCTAATGCCCACTGGGGTGGTGGTATGAGGTGGAGCTTCCGGGAGTGATTAGGCCTTGAAGGCAGAGCCCTCGTGAATGAGATGGATGCCCTTAGGAAGAGGCTCTTGGTCCCTCCCTCACCCCGTCTGCCTGTGGGGATACAATGGGAAGTGTGCACCCCAAAAGAGAACCCTCACCTGACCGCTCTGGCACTCTGATCTTGGACTTCCAGCTCCAGAACTGTGAGAAATAAATTTCTATTGTTTATAGGTCTGTGGTATTTTGTAATGGTGGCCTGAATGGACTAAGACACCCAGGAAGAGCCGAGGCTGCAGTTCAAGTCTCCTGGTAGAACTCCCACTTGCTCAGGGGGATGCTGGAGAAGGAAATGGCTACCCGCTCCGGTATTCTTGCCTGGGAGATCCCATGGACAGGGGAGCCTCTGGGGCTGCAGTCCATGGGGTCACAAGAGTTGGGCGTGACTTAGCGACTGAACAACAACAATGATGGAGGAGGTCAGACTTGTGGTCTGTTCAGGCCTTCAGCTGATTGGATGAGGCTCACTCAAATTATGAGGGACAATCTGCTTTACCCAAAGATCACCAATTTCAATTTATATCTCATCCCAAAACACCTTGCCAGAAACATCCAGATTAATGTTTGATTAAATATCTGGGTACCAGCCCAGGCGGATCAACACATAAAATTAACCATTGCAGTGGGGTGTGGCATCTGGAATATTATATATACTTGTGAATGTGTAGCAATTAAATACACACATGCACACACAAATGAATTGAACCCCTCTTTTGAAGAAGGAAAGGAAGGAAGCTTCCCTGGTGGTCCAGTGGTTAAGAATCTGTCTTGCAGTGTAGGGGATGTGTGTTCCATCCCTGGTTGGGGAATTAAGATGCCACATGCCAGCCAAACGCCTCAACCAAGACCTGGTACAGCCAAATAAAATAATCAAATTAATATTTAAAAAGAAAGGAATTGAATTTTTTAAAGGAAAGAAGAAGAAAAGAAAGAACCAGCATTGGGTGGAGAGAGTACCTCCTTGTTTCTTTCTGCCTAGGAAAAGCGGCTGGCAAAGGATATGACACCTGGTCTTCGATGACTAAGAGCGACCTTGACTTCAGAGCTTTTAAACGTTGATGTTAGCCAGCGGCAGAACTTCCTGTCTGCCTGGATTTGCGTAGGACCTGAGAAAGGCAATTGGCTGATGTGTGTGTATGAGAAGTGGACACACACACATATGTGTGAGGCAGTGTAACAGAAAGGTTAGGAGGTGCAGGGACTATGGGGACCCACTGCAGAGTTAGCATCCCAGCTCTGCTGCTGACTGTGTAACTGCAGGCAAGCTACTTAAGCTCTCTGTGCTTCGTTCTCTCATCTACAAAACAGGGAAATAACAGATCCCATACTTCATAGGTTGTGGGGATTAAATGAGGTAGTAGCTGTGAAGTGCTTACAAAATTGCCTGGCACATAAGCACAGAAGTCCTAGAAATTATCTCTCTCTCTGTCATCATCATGAAGTATTCAATAAGTGTCACTTGTTCATATATCAATTTGGTTACTCATAAGCAGGCAACCTACGCTACAGGAAAATAAATGGGAAATTTATTTCCAAACTCTACTATCACAGAGCCCGTGCCTGGACACTGCTTCATAAGAAGATGTGTGCTTTTTGGTACTTCATTAATAAGATTCCACTGGATAAGGTCCAGATTGTATCTGCTTTAAATTAGTTTTATTTTTTAGTAAACAGTGTTACAGCAAGATGCTGACATGGTGGTGGAGGAAATTAGGCATTTCAGGTTTGTAAGGATCACCTGCAGCGACTTGGTCCCACTGAAGTGGGGGGGCTCTCCCCTGCTCCCCACACGCTCAGCGAGCAGGCAGGCCACCTGAGGCTCAGGTGTGCCTGAGGCTACAGGGAGGCGCGTGCAGATAATGACAGCTGGTGGGCTCCAGTGTGCTCCAGCTCCTTCTCCCTGACAAATGGCTTCACAGATGATGCCAGCTTCATGCTCAATTAATCTCAGTTGAATTGATCATCCAGTTATAAAGAAAACCATTAGCACTAAAGCAAAACTTCCCAAAGAGCTTTTATGGGGAGGAGGAAAGGAAGTGAATTGGTTTTTTAAAGAAATTAAGATGATGAACTGTGTTTGAAAAGAACAGAGCACCAGCCTTCTCTCTACCCAGCTGACTCAGCCCTAAGGGGGTGGGATAATAAGGTGATTTTTTTTTTCACCTCTTCAGCTCAGGAATTGTTAAGAGGAAATATTTTTTAAATAAGCAAGTGCATATAAAGCTTATCACAGGACAGACTTAATTGGAAGCCGGGAAACTTTATACACCATGTATTAATTCTTTTAGCTCTTCAACAATATGGGGGGGTTAGGTAGGATTATTTTTTACCCATTTTATAGATTAGGAAATGCAAAAAAGAGATGAAGTTATTGCCAAAAAAAGTTCATTCGGTTTTCCAACCTGAACAAACGTTTTGGCCACCCTAATTGCTTGGCCTCCATGACTAGTGGTTGACAGGGGATCCAAAGCCTGGCTCTTGGGCATTTGCTACACGTATTCTATTCCTCTCTTTCTATTAGAACCCAGATTCCACCTGGGCCTGTCCCCTGCCTCACGTTTAATTCTGGTGCTCATCGTCTTATTCCTGAAATCTTACTTTCATACTTTTAATGAAATGAAAAAAATGAAATCTTTTTACCACATGCACGTCTTCAAAAAGATAACTGTTCCTATACATGTGATACACATTCATTTCAGAAACAAAGCAACAATTAAAAATGCCAGGAAGCAAACAAGAAGAAAATAAAAATTATTCATACTCCTCCACTTTTTATAACCCTCGTGACTGTATTGGTATACATCCCTCTAGATTTTTTTCCTGTGCATATTCTTGTGTTTTCAAGCAATAGTGAGCTCATATACTGCATGCTCTATTGTAATTTTATTTTTTTCACCCAACAACAGAAAATCCTTGCATTTAAATAAATACATTTCCAGGACATTATTTTTAATTCTTAAATAGCATTTCATCATATGGATACAGGATAACTTATTCAATTAATTCTTTTTGGACAATTAAATTGTTTCCAAATTTTGAGATTAGTGACAAGGCCACTATGAACATGCTGTGCCTTAATGTATATGCACATTAAAACAATTTGAATTAAATTAATAATTTTAATTAGGTTTTATAGTATTATTATTATAAATTCCGATTCATTCAAAAGGTTTATTTACAAACTGCTACCATTTTTCATTTCAAGGTACTTACCTATTAAGGGAGGTGATCTGAAATTAGTAGCAAGTTCTATACTTTTCATTAACATGGATCTTGATTTCATTAAAATTGTATGAATTCCACATTAAAACCGTTGTGAATTGTGTTTTAATTTTTTAGAGGGTGACTGATGACATATGAATAAAACATAGAGAAAGCAGCATATTCTGCAACAAGCTCTCAGGAGGCCTCCCTCTAACTCCTGATTCCCAAGAGTCTGCAGGGAGCGGGCACCAGCACTTAAGACCTGGGGTCTCTGCCTCCGTGCATACTGGCCATGCCCCCTGCCACCCTTTGGGTTCAGGTCCTCACTAGCCTCTTCCTGAGACCTTTCCCCACCTCCTACCTGATTTCCCACCTCCTGGAAACCTCCCTTCTCCAAAACATTTTGCACAGTGTTAGCAAATACAGCTCACATGCTAGCCTGATATTGCTTGGCTATCCAAAAATCTTCAGGATGGTTTCTTATTAAAGATTAAGGGGGACTTCCCTGGTGGTCCAGTGGCTAAGAATCTGCCTTCCCATGCAAGGGACTTGGGTTTGATCCCTGATCGGGGAACTAAGATCCCACATGCCATGGGACAACTAAGCCCGTGTACCACAGGTAGGGAAAAGCCCACATGCCACAAGGAAAGATTCTGCAAGCAAGATCCTGTGTGTTGCAACTAAAACCCAATGCAGTCAAATATATAACTAAAATAAAAAACATTAAGAGGAAGAGATTAAAGCACAACAGAAGGTCTAGCCTGAGTATCAAGTTGTTCCTCTCCCACTGCTTCCAATCACCCAGTGTCCAGGGGCAAGCCAGCACCCTGCCCCTCTGCTTTGATGATCGGTGGATTACAAAAACTTCTTGGTACAATCAGGAGGCTTCCTGCTTTCCAGTTCCCCTCTCTAGAAGATGTGGTCTGGGTTCCCAGGCGACCCAGGGGCCCTGAAAGTGGCTATGAAGTGCCCAAGTCCCCTCCTGTACTCACCTGCCCTGTGGCACCTGCTTGTCTGGGCTGAGGGCTAAGAGCTTGCTTCCTCATTAAGACTATTTTTCATCCATCCTCCTGCCTTTCCCCAATCAGGGTTGAGTCTGAGTCCACACGTGTATTTTCTGTGGCTCTGTAAGAACTGTGCTCTTCCTCTAGAAGTGTCTTTAATTAAGGGAAGCAGAGGCGGTTGGAATTTACAACAGGATCGAGGGACAGCGTGACACTTGTTTTCTCACAGAAAAGGTGCTTGCGAGGAATTTTCCCTTTATTAATGGGATGTCAATGGAACTGAGCTTGAAAACAGATTGATTGAGCTCGCAGGGTATCTCTTGTCGAGCTCTTGGGAGAGTGCCTGGCTTATCATAACTTTGCATATTTTAAATGGCTTTTATACACAAAAGTAATCATCCTCTTTCCTTCCCTCTTAAGGTCACATGTGCCTGTGTACCCAGAAGCTACAAACAGCATCACGCGCTCCTACGGTCCCAACACTACACCTACTATGTGGGAGCAATCACAGGGAAAGACAGAGACACTTGTTAAGCATTGAGTGTCTCATACAGTGAGATGAGACACTCGTGCTGTGGAGAGATAGGTCTAATGATCTGGTTCTTTGTTTTCCCCTGAAAAAGAAATTTCAGAATATAGAGCATCACACAAAGAAGTGTTTCAAAATTGACTCAAAAAAAAAAAAAAAAAAAAAAAAAGAGAGAGAAAAAAAAT
>NW_011494620.1:4022468-4022763 GCF_000754665.1 Bison bison bison | reverse complement strand
CACTGGAAAAACCATAGCCTTGACTAGACGGAGCTTTGTTGGCAAAGTAATGTCTCTGCTTTTGAATATGCTATCTAGGTTGGTCATAACTTTCCTTCTAAGGAGTAAGTGTCTTTTAATTTCATGGCTGCAATCACCATCTTCAGTGATTTTGGAGCCCCCCAAAATAAAGTCTGATACTGTTTCCATTGTTTCCCCATCTATTTCCCATGAAGTGATGGGACCAGATGCCATGATCTTAGTTTTCTGAATGCTGAGCTTTAAACTAACATTTTCACTCTCCTCTTTAACTTCC
>NW_011494620.1:3998775-4022368 GCF_000754665.1 Bison bison bison | reverse complement strand
CTGCATATCTGAGGTTATTAATATTTCTCCCAGCAATCTTGATTCCAGCTTGTGCTTCTTCCAGCCCAGCGTTTCTCATGATGGACTCTGCATAGAAGTTAAATAAGCAGGGTGACAATATACAGCTTTGACGTACTCCTTTTCCTATTTGGAACCAGTCTGTTGTTCCATGTCCAGTTCTAACTGTTGCTTCCTGACCTGCATATAGGTTTCTCAAGAGGCAGGTCAGGTGGTCTGGTATTCCCATCTCTTGAAGAATTTTCCACAGTTTATTGTGATCCACACATATCTGAAAATTATGACCATAAATAGTCAAAAATTATATACATATAATAAGAATAAAAGATAAGACATGTTAGTTATACTATTAGCCACTGTAAAATGAATTATTGTTTACATATATGGCATATCTATGGGCTTCCCAGGTGACACTAGCTGTAAAGAACCTGACTGCCAAAGCTGGAGATGTAAGAGATGCGGGTTCAATCCCTCCGTTGGAAAGATCCCCTGGAGGAGGGCATGGCAATCCACTCCAGTACTCTTGCCTGGAGAATCCCACGGACAGAGGAGCCTGTTGGGCTACAGTCCATAGAGTGTCGCAAAGAGTCAGATAGGACTGAGGCATCTTAGCACTTATCCATAAAACCTAAAACAATACACTGAAATACTACTTCTATCAATAAAAATTAATTGTTTTTAAAAAATTTTGGCTGCTTCATGCAGCGTATTGGATCTTAGTTCCCCGACTGGGATCGAACCTTTGCCTTCTGTAGTGGAAACACAGTCTCAACTCCTGGACCCACCAGGCAAGTCCTATGACCAAGTTCTTTAATTGGCCTTTCTTTATGTAAATCTCTTTTGCCTAGTGCTTATGTATACAGAAAACTGTCATTTCTGTAACCTCACTTTCTCAGGGAAGTGGAGTCAGAGAATTAAGGTGACTCAAGGTCACATTTCTTAAAATGATCAGAGTCAGAGCCTCTGACTTTGAATTGAGGTTCTGCTGCTCAGACCCAAGTGTCTTTTGATAATTGATATTTCTGTGCTGTGTTTTCATTGCCTTTATGTCCGGAGTGGTTACCTTTTATGGCATGACTCACTACAAGCATGAGCTTAAGTCTCCAGTGTGAGCCCCCAGACTTCACCTTGCCTCAGGGCAAGTATTCTCAAGGAGGAGTGGCTTATGAGTTTGGGTTCTGCGGGAGCCGGAAAGCGCGGCAAGGAACTGAGTCCAGACCAGTGGACAGGAAGCCTCCAGGTGTTCAGACCCCCTTTTCCTAGGAGCTTTCTGACTCAGCTCTGTGCCACACCTTCTTACTGTCTTTTCTTCCCTTGGCATAAAGCAAGGACTTAGGTTTGATGTTAATGAGAGTGCATGCGTGTTAAGTCGCTTCAGTCGTGTCCGACTTAATGAGAGTGGAGCGATATAATTCCCTTCCCCTGCTCACCAATCGAGCAAGATCCTTTGGAGAAGAAATAAGCTTGATGTGCCTTGCTAAAAATGTGTCTCGTGTTTGATGGATATAAATTTGAATCGGAAATCTGCCTCACTGTCAGCGGACATCAGTCTTCTCCTTTTCCACTTTACGAGACTGTAAAAAGCTTCCAAAGTGTCACCTTCTAACACATGACCATGCAGACCAATGGGTGCTGCTAATAAAACCGTCTTTGAAAGCTTGGGCTATGGGCCTGGTGACTGCAGCAGAGCTGCCTGCTGAGCGGGTAGTCTCTGAGTATTCACTACTTGCTCTTTCCACTTTGATGAGGAGGAGGGGGGTGAGAGCGTGAATGACAGCGAACATAGGTGATCACAAGGAAGGATGTGGTCCAGAGATGGGGGTGGGAGATTATCTTTAAACTGATACTGCATTTAAAATTACAAAAGCCCCGAAATTTAAAAATACAGTTGCCTTTTGGGTGCTGATTATATTTACTAATTTTTGATAAATAGATAACTGTGCTCTTGTTGTTATTGTTGTTCAGTTCCTACGTTATGGCTAACTCTTTGCGACCCCATGGACTGCAGCCTGCCAGGCTCCCCTGTCCTTCACTATCTCCCAGAGTTGGCTCAAATTTGTGTCCATCGAGTCAATGATACTATATGACCATCTCATCCTCAGCTGCCCCCTTTTCCTTTTGCCTTCAATCTTTCTCAGCATCAGGGTGTTTTCCAGTGAGTCCGCTAAAATATCAGAGCTTCAGCTTCAGCATCAGTCCTTCCAATGAATATTCAGGACTGATTTCCTTTAGGATTGACTGGTTGATCTCCTTGCAGTCCAAGGGATTCTCAAGAGTCTTCTCCAGCACTACAGTTTCAAAGCATAGGTTCTTCTGCACTCAGCCTTCTTTATAGTCCAACTCTCACATCCGTTCATGACTACTGGAAAAACAACGGCTTTGACTAGACAGACCTTTGTCGGCAAAGTGATGTCTCTGCTTTTTGACATTCTCTCTAGGTTTGTCATACAGACCACTGTGTATCGTTATGCATTTATCAAGTACCTGACAAGGGCCAGATGCTGTGTAGGGCACCAAAACTCCCCTTGGATTTTTTCTGGCTTTGGGTAGCAGGAAGGAACACATCTTATCATTTTCCACCTCTGTTAGATTGCTAGCAGAGTGGGTTGCTGCTAACAAAGTGGACTCATTTGAAATCTGTGACTGGTGCATACATACTAGTCAGATGCCAGAAGGTTCTGGAGTATGGAAGTCTGGAGCAGTGACCAGTGAGCCTGTATCATTAGAGCCTGACTCTTCAGTATCTTGAGTGTGTCAGGAGATTTTTGACACACTTAAAATTCAAATTAATTACACCTTGGTTCTTTGTTTTAAAAATTAAGGAAGCTTGCAAAAGAGAGCATTACAATAAGGTTGAATGAAATAGAGATGGATAATTAGAACCAAAGGAAATGAATCTATGGATATGCTAATTGGAAGTAATTTGCCTTGATTGGGACTTAAATTTGGCTCCAGGCTCCATGGAAGCCCAGACAAAAGAGAAATAGGACAAGTTGCATGTTCTTCACAGCTCCTTGGAGGAGACAAATCTGATCAAGCCCTAAATCCCAGGAAGGATCTTTAAAGGGTTGTACTGGAAAGATTTTTATGTTTGAGGCATGCCTGAATTCCTCCCTAAAAGAAGGACTCATGGCAATTTACTAATCCTTTATAGAAAGTCCAGTTTTTACCACATTCTTAAATGGGGTTTAATGGTAACTGGGGCTTCCCGGTGGCTCAGATGGTAATCTGTCTGCCAATGCAGGAGACCCTGGTTCGATCCCTGCCTGGGTTGGGAAGATCCCCTGGAGAAGGGCATGGATACCCACTCCAGTATTCTTGCCTGGAGAATTCTACGGACAGAGCCTGGTGGACTATAGCCCCTGGGGTTACAAAGAGTTGGACATGACTGAGTGACTAACCACACACACACACACACACACACACTACTCTTCATGCTTGTCATAAGGCTTAAATGACAAGCTTGGTAGAATGTGTTTTCATGACTATTTGTTGGAAGCAAACTAATTTTAATCAACAGGAGAATGGTTAAGTAAAGTAGGATACATTCTTATCAGAGCATCCTACATCCTTCCTCAGGTATTGAACCCTCCCTGTAATCACACCCTTTGTCAATAATTGAAGTTTCTCCCTGCAGAGAGGGAGAGAATATTTCTCTCTACACCAGATTCTCTCTGGTGTGTCAGAATCTCCTGACACACTCTAGATACTGAAGAGTCAGGCTGTAATGATACATGGTCACTGGTCACTGCTCCAGACTTCCATACTCCAGAGCCTTCTGGCACCTGGCCAGTATGTATGCACCAGTCACAGATTTCAGATGAGTTCATTTTGTTAGCAGCAACCCATTCTGCAGAGAGGGAAGAGGCAAAGAATATTTCCCTACCCTAGGGATTGAACTTGACCATGTGGCTTGCTTTGGCTGATAAACGTCAACAAAGGTGATATGGAATGAAGCCTAGACCTTCAGAGGCATTGTGTGTTTCCACTTACCCTTTTGAGCTTCTGCCTTTTACGTTAGAAGAATATGATCCTCTGGTGGTTTGGTCCAAGGTGGATATTAGACATGTAGAGCAGACTGGATCCAACTTGAAGTTCAGAGTCTAGATGAGTCTAGGTGGCTGAGACACTCATTGTGAATGAAAAAAAAAAAAAAAAACCAGAAAGTTGTGGAAACTCACTGAACGTGGGGGTGATTTGTTATACGCCATTACCATGACAACAACTGACTGATGCCGGAGCCTTCTACGATCAAGCCTCAAGAGCTAACTGTGATGTACTGAGAGAGGATATAAGCTTAAAAAGGAGAACGTGTAAATTCTGATTTGTAGAATAATATAAATGTCTGATTTTGTTTAGTTAGAAACAGAATTTGCATACATACAATGGGTTGGAAAACCCAAATGAGCTTTTTGGCCAACCCAGTGCATCTAAATAATAAAAAGTGTTGAGGAATGCCGTTCACATCTTTAACAGCATGAATGTGAAAAATATGCATATTTTAAAAACTGGTGGGTTTTTCTTTTTTCTTTTTTTTCTGTGTGACATGGATGGACAATTTGTGAATTAAAAAAAGCTTAAAGATCAAACACAACAGCTTCGAAGCAGGCTGCTGCTACAGCACTGTGGTGGTCACCTCTGTCTAGGGGTATCGGGGAAGATCTATGGTCGGTAGGAACTTTTTGCTCAGACCTGCCGTTCATCCCTGCCTGACAGACAGAGTCTATTGAAGACAACCATTCATCCTCTTAGCTGCTGTCGGAGTCTCAAAGCATTGCCCAGAGCTGCACAGCTAGAGGGGAGTGTAGTTAGAACAGGGCGCCACGCTTGCTTCCTTGCTTTCTCCCTCCAGAAATGTCTGTACTATAGGCATTACACTAAATGCTTGGGAGGCTGCTGTGGATCAGATATTCTCACAGAGCAACTGCAGCATCAAATCCTAGACGAGCACATGATCCATCTCTCATATACACACATAATTTAACGTAAGTACAAAAACTCCATCTTATAATTTGCTTCTTTTTTTCAATGCTATCATGGTATATTCAGACAGCTATAATGAAATACTACAGACTGGGTGGCTTATAAACAACAGAAATTGATTTCTCCCAGTTCTTCAGGCTGGAAGTCTTAGATCAAGGTGCCAGCATGATTGGGTGAGGGCAATTCTTCCTAGTTCATAGAGGGCTGTCTTCTTCTCCTCAAAGGGTGGAAGAGGGTTGGTGAACTCTCTGGGGTCACTTTTATAAAGGCACTAATCCCATTTGTGAGGGCTCCACTCTCAGGAGCTAACCTCCTCCCCAAAGCCCCACCTTATGAAACCATCAGTTTGGGAGGTTAGGATTTCAACATATGAATATGGGGGTGACAAAAACGTTTAGACCATAGCAAGTTCAGTCTTTAAAATTATTTTTTTCCTTTGCTCTTTGACTCCCCTCTTCCTCCTTTATGTGTCCCAATTTTCCATCCCTCTGCCCCACACCACACATAGCACAACACACTAATTTGTATCCTTTTCTACTTTTATGACCATATAACCATGTATAAACATATTTATGGTGTGAGGTAGGGAGACTAGTGTTCTTGTGTCTATAGAACCCTGTGGTCACTTTTTATTTTATATCAGAGTAGAGACACATATGAGAAATCAAGGCCAGGCATCCAGATAATGCCATCAGGATTCTCTTGCTCCAGAGTTTTTTGCCAGTCATGCTGCTAATCCCAGCGTAGTAGCAAGGCCGTTCATCTGCAGACTATGTGGCTCCCCCCGCCATTAATACAGATGAAAGATTGTCCCAAGACACAGTGTCTTGTTCCCCTTGGCCTATGGAGGTGGGGGAGGAGTAGTGGGTGGAACAGGAGGGTGACCGAAGAGCCACCCACACTCAGAGTGTCATTCGCACTGAGTCTTTGTGTTTGGGGTGGCCAACCAAAGACTTCTGAGGGAGAAAGGAGTGCTATTAGTAATTCCACCAGAAAGAAGACATAAACTGACACTCTCCCAGGCAAACCCAGCCACGTGGTCACAGTTCTTTTGGCATTACTGGGTAGACTTGACCTGACAATGCTTACAGCTTTGTGTAGCTTGCTTTTACTTTTTTTTTTCCCCACGTGGAATGTTAGCTCCCCAACCAGGAATCAAACCTGTGCTCCCTGCATTGGCAGCACAGAGTCTTAACCCCTTGATCGCCAGTCTTTACTTTTTGAAAATACATCAGGGCCTCCCATCATTCCTACCCTCACCTCCCACCCCCCCACCCCACCAATATAAGTAGTCCAGTCCTATCCATCTCTGGGAATCCCAGGTATGTTTGTTTGTCCTCACTGAGTCTATACCTTAATTTTTTCCAGGAAGATAGGCTTAAATACTCTGGAATATCAATCAATCAAACTTTACTGGCAGCTGCCACACGTTCATCGAACAGATGGTAGTCATAGTTCAGATGTTGGTTGAAAGGCTTAAACTGAGATAGTGCCTGTTGAACACTTAGCACAGAGTCTGGCACGTGGTAAACCCTTTTATTATTATTGCTCTTCTGTTGTTGTTTTCATTAGAATCATTACACAGCAATAAATATGAACAAGACAGACTTCTTGTTTTCAAAATCCTGGCAATGGTGATGGGGGCAGAAAGAAACCAACATTTCCAGCACCGTGGTGATAGAAGTATCTACAAAACCATAAAGCACAGAGCTCTAGAACGTGATGGATGTGACTCATCGTGCCTGTGGGTGGAAGCACAGGGTGGGTGTGGGAGGTGATCTCTTAATGCCTTCCACTGCTGCAGGAGGCACAGAAGCTTCCTCGGAGGAAACTCCTTTTGTTAAGATAGTCAGTCTCATTTTATGCGGCGAGAAATCTTTTGTGTAAAAGGAAATCCATTATGTAGATATTTGTATTTTGCAACAGTAAAAATGACTAGTAATGATGAGTATTTTATTTTTTATTTTTTTATTGGAGTTTTAGAATTGCTTTGCAATGTTGGGTTAGTTTCTGTATACAGTGAAGTGAATCAGCCATGGGTATACATATATCCTTTTCCTTTTGGACCTCCCTCTCACCCCAGTGATGAATATTTTAAAATTAATATGCAATAGCAGTTAAGAGCTTGCATTCTGAGCGGGGAGCCTGAGTTTGAATTCTAGCTCCATCCGTATGGGGTGTGATCTTAGGAAGTGACTGAGCCTTTTGGGGTCACAGTTTCCACATCTGGGAAATACAGATATTAGTAAAGTTTACCTAGAGAAGTTCACATGAGGGTTAAATGATTTAATCACTGGAAAGTACCCAGAGGAGAAAATGGCAGATGGTGAGAGTCTCACGAATGCCACCTCTAACTTGACACTTCAGTGTCCCCAGAGTTTGTCAAAGTGCTGTTGCACAAGTTAAACTCCTTTAAGAAAGAGCTAAGTGAATATGAATTTAAAAGTTGGTTTTTGCATAGAAGAAATGTGAATCCATGGACCAAATTTAAAGGCTCAAAAACCCATCCTTCTGGTTCCATGGATCTAGACTGTAGCACCAAAGACTCCAGAGCTTTCCACCTATTTTTATCGAAGTGTAGTATTTATACCTAACATTGGATTGAAATATACAGTTGTCCCTTGAACAACACAGGTTTGAACTACACGGGCACACTGCGGGTATTTTTCCCAATATAAACACAATGGTGCTACAGGGTGGGTTGAACCCACAGGTACGGATCCATAGATACTGGGGAACCACGGGCACGGAGGAACCACATATACGAATTTTTGACGGTGTGGAGGGTTGGTGCCCCAACTCACACGTGTTCAAGGGTCAACTGTTTCCTTTTAAAATAACAATTTGTCCCATAAGGAGGTGATTTTTCAATGTTTGCTAGAATGGGAATGGAATATGGGTCTTCCAAGGAAAGAACTGGAAGGCTTACTCTCCTAATAAAAAAGCTTCAAGCCAGAACTCACCTCACCCTCCCACCGCACTTCCACCTCCACCCCAGGCATAAAGTTGAAGAACTGTGGGCCTGAGCTGGACGAATGAGGAAGAAAGGAGGCCTCATAGCCCAGATCCTTGGTAAGGAGGAAAAAGAGACAGCAAACAAAACAGATTAGAAAAAGTATTTAAATATTCTTTATTTATCATCTTTAAGCCATGATCTTAAACAGGGCTGTCACCCCGGGTCGGGGAACTGGACAGGGAATTGTAGTCTTGGCCCCGACCTGAGGGATCCCAAGCCCAGGTTGGTCATCTCTAAAATGCAGCAGTCACCTACCTTCTTCCCTCATCTGGTTCCTCTGGTTGTACCTGCTTCCCTTTAAACATCCAAGAAGATTCTTGGGTCACCATTACCTTTGACAGCTCTTGGCTATTTCATAATAGGCAGTGGGCCATTAGTACAAATGCCTGTGACCCCAAGTTCCTTGCTTGATTGAACAAACAAGCTCTTCTATTCCTTCTTTCTCCCCCTGGAACTGTAAATGTAACTTTATAAAGTGAGAATAGTAATGGTACATATTACATAAAATTATTGGGAGGATTAAGTTTTAATAGATAAAACAGAGCATAAAATTATTGGGAGGGTTAAGTTTTAATAGATAAAACAGAGCATAAAATTATTGGGAGGGGTAAGTTTTAATAGATAAAACAGAGCTTGACACAAAAAGATTGTCGGTATGTTTTTACCATTATCATGACTGTTTAGCATCATCTACATGCCAGGTTCTAGGCTAAGTGCTGTCCAAGTGTTAGCTCAGTTTATCACCAGAAAAATGTATTCCTTTACATTTCTATCTCAGTGATAGAACTTAGTGATCATTGGTGTTTTTCTTTGCAACTGTTTTTATTTTTAATGTTGTATTCTTGTACCTTGTTAATTGATAACAACTGCACACCAACCACGTGGATTGGAGTTTTGATTCTTCTTACCCTCTTTTCTCTCAATCTGCCCATTCCCCATCAGATTGGATGGATTTAAAACCTCTCCTGTGTCTTTCATTGATTTTTTTTTTCCTCCCCACTCTTTCCTGGCCCACGGGACACAGTCATAGCTTCCTAACAGGGTTCCTGTCTGGCCCACTTTTTATACTGCTCCCCAAAGCATCCACCCATAGCATAGTTCTCAATAAAATGCCAGCTGTTTGGCCTGGAACCGAAGATCCTTTACTTTCTGCTCTTAATCTACCCCTTGGAACCTTCTGGAAGGAGTTCCTTTATGCCCTCTGTTTTATTGCCAAACTGCACCCTCTACTTTCCCACTTAAAATTCAGGCTGCTCCATCTCCCAGGTAGGTTCTTCTTGTAAATCATATGAATTCACTTTCCTTGTCAAATATGAAAACATTATATAGAATTCCTCTTTAACCAGCCCCCTAGCCACTTCCTGGAGAAGGCAATGGCAACCCACTCCAATACTCCTGCCTGGGAAATCCCATGGACGGAGGAGCCTGGTGGGCTGCAGTCCATGGGGTCGCTAAGAGTCAGATACGACTGAGCAACTTCACTTTCACTTTTCACTTTCATGCATTGGAGAAGGAAATGGCAACCCACTCCAGTGTTCTTGCCTGGAGAATCCCAGGGACAGAGGAGCCTGGTGGGCTGCCGTCTCTGGGGTCGCACAGAGTTGGACACGACTGAAGTGACTTAGCAGCAGCAGCTAGCCACTCCCAAGCCCTTCTGCTCCCCAGAGACCCCGACTGTTCTTGCTCCCAGGGCCCCCTTTGGCTCTTTTTCTATGCATTGACATTCATATATATGCACATACAGAGAAGAGAGGGTGATGCTTGTTGTTTTGTGTGTGGGTGTGTCTATGATATAAATAGTATCCAACTGTGCTTATCGTTCTGCAACTTGCTTCTCTCCTCCAACAATATGCCCTGGCAATCTGTCCATCAGGATGCATCTTAAATGCCACCAAGAATTCCCCAAACTTCACAAGATTCCATCATACTGGAAGCATTTTTTCTGCTGACACTTCTTGGAATCTCTTAAGAAAATTTCTACTTTAGATATGTGTGTAGCGGGATTATGAGTGATTTTTATATTTATACATTTTTGTAATTTCAAAAATTTCAACTATTCCCTCAATAGTATATTTAATCAAATAGGTATTAGGTTAGACACACACACACATACATACACACCATCAAAAACATTTTTTTTTTTTTTTTGCTGTTGTTCAGTTGCTCAGTTGTGTCTGACTCTTTGTGACCCCATGGACTGCAGCACACCAGGGTTCCTCGTCTTTCACTATCTCCCAGGGTTTGCTTAGACTCGTGTCCGTTGAGTCATTGATGCCATCAAACCATTAATTTTATGTTACCCAGACTCCTAACTATTAATATTAATTTGTCCTCCCAGTGTCAAGGTCACTGGAAATGCAGATGCCTTGGAGAGGGAGATGAACATACAAGTCACCCGGCAAATGTGCCATGGGCACATTCTCCAGTCATGCTCAATTCTTAGTCAGCAACTTCACTACCAGAACACAAGGAGAATGAGCCTCAGATGAAATTCTGCCAAATGGTGCTGTTGTGCTCAACCACACTGGAGCCGGTGTAGAAGGAAAGTGAATGCTTCTTCATCTCTTTATCAAAAGTTCCTCTTTATATGATTACTATTATATTATATAATCATATATGATCTGCACTCTAGATTAGATAGACATAGCCAATTAATTGTTATAAATGACTAATTATAAAATACTTCATATACAAGCAGATTTTATCTTAGGTCACTATATTAAATTATATTAATATCAAGAGTTAATAAAAACTATCCAACTGAAAAAAATGACTGTACATCACACCCACCCATGTTGCCCAATCTTTATGGGAACCACGTCCACCCCCAAAAACCTGTGCAGTGAGGAGGGCCCCAGGTGCAGTCCTAGGATGTGTGTTGTTTAGTCACTAAGTCGTGTCTGACCATTTGCAATCCCATGAACTGTAACTGAAGAAAATGGCAATGCACTCCAGTATTCCTGCCTGGGAAAGCCCACGGACAGAGGCGCCTGGTGGGTACAGTCCATGTGGTTGCAAAAGAGCAGGACATGACTGTGTGACTAAACAACAACAAAGACATCAGCTTCCTTGGAGCCAAGCATCAGCCAGTGTGTTAATGATGGTTGTTAACATTACCTGAATACTTGCTGTGTGCGGTGGACAACTGTGTGCTTATATGCAATACCTTATCCCCATGTTTTAGACGAGATGACTGAGCAGTTAAGTCACAATGCGCAAGTTCAGAGCTGGGATTTGAACTGGGCTCTGAGCACCCTGTCCCCACCAACCTACACATCTATGCTCTCCCCAAACCTCCACATCTGTGCTCTCAGCCCCCATGGTATCGTATGTAGCCAACAGCACTGAAGGATTTCTCAGAGAGTGCATTTGTTTCTTTGTTTTTCATATAAAAGATGCTGTTGCTAGGCTGACACATGAATTTCTCTGCTTTTGCTGATAAAGGAAGGGTGATTCTGCTGAAGTATCTGACTTTAGAGGGACCAGTGATTACCTTAGAGAAGTGAAAACCACTGTGAGTCACACTGGAAAAGCTGTCCTTCCCACCAAAACAATCCGAGATTGAACAAAGTGCAGAATTTTCAACCCAGTGCATAGCCATTTGTTCATTAAAAAAGAAAAGCTTAAATGAATGTATTGTTATGAACTGTCTCAAAATGCATTCACATCTTTGATATTAACCCAAATAAATACTAGGTTAATTTCTGGCTTACTTTGCTTGTTGGATGAACTTAGATCATTTAGTTTCTTTGATTCTCTCTATTCTTGTTACAGTTGACCCTCCGTATCTGTTCAGCATCTGTGGATTCAATCAACCATGGATAGAAAATGTTAAAAAAAAAATCAAGAAACTTCCAGTAAGCAAAACTTGAATTTGCCGTGTGCTGGGCAACTATTTACATAGCATTTACATTGTATCAGGTGTTACAAGTCATTTAGAGATGACTTAAAGTATATGGGAGGATGTGGGTAGGTTATATGCAAATACTACAGCATTTTATATAAAGGACTTGAGCATCCGTGGATTTTGGTATTCATGAGGGGTCCTGGAACAAACATCCCAAGAAAAGCAAGGAACAACTATATTAATAAAGCAGAGTTGTGACAAGATTATCATCCCATAAAGAATTATCTTATGTTATCTACCCTGCAAATTTGGCTTTTCCCTCTTTATCCAAGAAGGAACTCAAGTCCATCACATTGCAGTGATAAATGCTGCATTCATTGTTGGGTTTCATGGCAAGTACATTGCAGAATTCCAAAGTTCCACACAACACAATTTCTGGCCTTAAATACATATTCAGAATGTATTTTGAAGTGAGGAAAATTGTGAGGGCTAATGAAAACATCAGTAAATCTTTCACTCAAAGAGTTCATCCATAAAAGAGCAAGTAATACTTTGAAAGTTAAGAAGGAAATATGCAATGATGTTTCATCACCATATCTGGCCATCAACATGTAGATTTCAGCCTTTTCCCTTTATGTTTCTTCTAATCCAAGGGCTTTTACACATACTGCAGTTGAACTGTCCTTCCCTCCCCTTGCTATCATTCTCTGACCCAGGAGCTGGATGATGTGAGTTCTGTTTCCAGGTCTAGCTCTGACCATACATAGATCACAAAGTCTCAGAGCAATACCTTCCTACCCATCATACAAAATCATCAGGCACTAACACAACAATGTATGTAGAAGAACTCATTTACTTACACAGGTTATTCACTACAAAAATGTGAGATGCTACAATTAAACACTGTATTTAGAAGTTCTAATAGCTACAGAATAAGAGTTAATGAGGGGACTTCCCTGGTGGTCTAGTGGTTAAGACTTTGCCTGTCTAATACAAAGAGAGCTGGTTTGCATCCCTGATCAGGGAACTAAGATCCTGCATGCCGCGTGGTGAGGCCAAAAAATAGATAAACTTTAAAAAAATAAAAATAAAGGTAATGAGTAAATGATTAAACAGGAGAAACATTTGAAGTATCATTTTATTTTCCCAAAGTTATCTATTTTATCCACATGATAAAAAGATTGACCATATATGAAGGTGGTACAGGCATAAATTTCCTTTTTTTTTTTCAAACAGCTTTTAAGAGGTAAGAAAACATTTACTGAAACATATGCACTGATGACAATTTTCCCCACACATTTTATGATGAAAACTTTCATACAGAAATACTGGAAGAATGTCCTAAGACTACCCATAAACCTAGATTCTACCATTAGCAGCCTCCTCTACCTGCTGTACTGTGACTCTGCCTGTCTAGCCAGCCTCCCATCCATTCCTGAATCCATCTTAATTCAGGTATATAGTTCATAGTAACTTGCAGACATCGGTAAACTTTCCCCTAACTGGCACACATATCTTCAACTAGCGCTGAGCATCTACTTCCAGGATTTTTTTCTCTAGATGTGAATAGAGTCTAATTTAATGTCATGAAAAGCAGGACATAGTATGATTTTTGTTGTTGTTGTTCTTGCTATGAGACAGTGAAACCCTCTTTTCAAGCTAAATCTCACACAGAAGCTGATGTGTGAAACAGATAGCTGCAGAGATTCTCTGGATAAAGCAGGAATGGGGACCTGAGCCCTCCTCACTCCCTAGGGTGCCGCTGAAGAGCCTCAGAACGCCCCATTTGCCGTGTATCATGAAACATGGGCAAATTCCCGAACCCCATGAAGCTCAGCTGGATCGTCCACAAAACAGGGCTTTGGAAATAACTGTTTTTCCTCAGGTTCTTTTCAAATTTCTCTCCCCTGTCATTCAGTGATGCTGAAGCATCAAAAACCTCAAAGACATTCCCTTTCCCAAACCTTCAGCAAAAAGCCTTCTCTTGCTTTTAATTAGCTCGGTGCAAGAAGCCTCATTTAAGACTGTGGATCTGGATGTCTGAAGCAGAAACTGCAGTTGGAAAGGCTGCCCGTGGAATGGAAGAAAACTGGAAAAACAAGAACCCGATCTAGGTGGATGGCTAAATACATTAGCCTGCACACATGGGGCGAGCATGTGGGCAAGGTGTGCCGGGCACACTGTCCATCTCCCATGGCCTCTGCCAAGTCAGCGCTCAGGAATTCCAGCATCGTGCTGTGAAGTCAACCTGGCAGATTTACGTTCTCCTGGTCCCTCCTGAGACACAGTGCCCTTGTGTGCAGTCTGGAGGCAGGGGGCGGGGGGAGCCGGGCCTGCAGCAGGTTGGACCAGAATCCCATCAGCCAGAGTATAAGTGTGTTTGAGGATTAGAACAAGCATCAGGGCCATGGAAAGACCACACCAGTTCTCCAGATCTGGGGCAAAAGAGTGAGTCTGAGAAATGGGGAGAAGCAAGGACTGGGCTGGGGACTGAGTTGCAAAGCAGAGCTACAGAGTGAGTTCAAGTCTGTGCGCCGAGAGGTCTTGGCCCCCCAGAGATCATTCTTGAGTGAGTGAGTGAAAGTCACTCAGTTGTGTCCAACTCTTTGAGACCCCATGGACTATACACAGTCCATGGAATTCTCCAGGCCAGAATACTGGAGTGGGTAGCCTTTCCCTTCTCCAGGATATCTTCCCAACCCAGGGATCAAATCCAGGTCTCCCACATTGCAGGAGGATTCTTTACCAGCTGGGCCACAGAGTAAGCCAAAAGTCATTCTAACTGTTTATTAAACTCTGTGCTATAGTCTCTGTGAGGACAGGACTCTGTCTACATGGACTCTATGTCCAGGCTCTAGAAAAGTGAATGGTAGGTAGGAGATAAATACTCAGGAAACTTTTTTTTTCATTTTACAATTAATTAGTGTATTTATTTTTGGCTATGCTGGGTCTTAGCTGCTGTATACAGGCTTTATCTAGTTGTGGTGGACACCAAAGGCTACTCTTCATTGTGGCATGCATAAAAAAATTTTCAAGTGGACCATTTTTAAAGTCTATTGAATTAGTTTGCAATACTGCTTCTGTTGTTTACAGTTTGAGGGGTTTTGGGCTGCAAGGCATGTGGGATTTTAGCTCCTCTACCAGGGATCGAGGAGAAGGCAATGGCACCCAACTCCAGTACTCTCGCCTGGAAAATCCCATGGATGGGGGAGCCTGGTGGGCTGCAGTCCATGGGGTTGCGAAGAATCGGACACGACTGAGTGACTTCACTTTCACTTTTCACTTTCACGCATTGGAGAAGGAAATGGCAACCCACTCCAGTGTTCTTGCCTGGAGAATCCCAGGGACGGGGGAGCCTGGTGGGCTGCCGTCTATGGGGTCGCACAGAGTCGGACATGACTGAAGCGACTTAGCAGCAGCAGCAGCAACCAGGGATCGAACCAGCACCCCCTGCAATGGAAAGTGAAGTCTTCACCACTGAACTGCCAGGGAAGCTCCTCAGTAAATGTTTACTGAAGGAAAAAAAGAAACAGGAAGACACAAAGAGAGGGATGGAGGAAAGAAAGAGAGAAGATGGGATGGTGGGTTTCCCTGAGTTCCAGGAGGGTTGGGACAGGCATCCACGCCATGATCACCAGCACCAGTAGATCGCCGTAGAGAACTTAAATCTAACCTCGCCGCCCATAATCACTGTTTTCAACATTTTGACAATGAATCACAGTTTAAAAATATGCTTTAACTTGTGACCCAGTACATACAAATACACACAAAGAAACAAAGTCTCTTAAAATGTGATATGTTCTAGTAATTTCCAACTGAACCCATCCCATTCCGTTCCCAGAATACTGACTTGTAGCCTACAGACTGAACAATCTTCGTTCCAGTATCTTTGATCTTTTCTGGGACATTATTCTTGCAGTGATAACTTTGCTTCCAAAATTCTTAATCTCTCTCTTCTAGATGGAAGTTAATCCTCTTCCTGCAGACATATCAGGTTTATTCTGTTTTATAAGAAGCAGAAACAGTTCTTCACTTGACTTTTCTCCCTTACTTGTGACAGCTCTTATTTAAAAGGATTCCTTTTTAAAAAATGATTCATACTCACTGCTTCTTTCCTCGTCAGGCTTACCATCCTTAACCCCCTCAACAAGCCACTTCTATCACTTCCTCTCAAAGGATCCTAAGGACCTTTGACCCTAGAGATTCACAGCTGCTTTTCTCTTTTGCCTTCTTATTTTTCTCCTTCTCTTTTTCTTCTCAGTCTCTGCTCTTCTTCTTGACTCTGAATACTTTTGAATCCTGTTCTCTTAACGAGGACTCTTTTCTTGATTTATTCATGAGTTTATTTATTCATTTGACTAGTCATTCAAAATAAGTGAAAGAACATTTTGATGAGTAAAACATGGGTCTGTGTGCTGAAGGGAGAACAAAGATTAAGAAGATGCATGGTTTCTACTCTTGAGCACCTTGGAGTGTAGAGAAGAACTTGGATTTACACAGCTAACTGCTTGCACTAGGGATTAGAGGGCTACTTGAATGGTGAAATATGGCTAAAATCTCAGGCATCGGAGCTCCATAGATCTGGATTCCATTTTGGCTCTGCCAGTTTCTGGCCCTCTGATCTGGAGAAAATCAACTCACATGTCTAAACATCAGGTTCCTCTTATGTCAAATGGTGATCAATATTCATGGTACCTCCCCTGGAAGTGTTAGGAGGGTTATAGTATCTCATTGAATTCTTACGTGATTCCTCTGAGGTGGGTACTATCATATGTCCCATTCTACAGATGAGGAAACTAGCAAGGCCATACTGTCCCTAAGTGACAGACCTTTTGATTTGAGAATCTGTGATCCCAACACAAAGACACCTTACTTCTCTGGGTGTCCCAGAGTCTTTAGTGATTCAAGACTAGAACCTAATTTCATCTGTATTTGCAGAGGTCATCAGACTCTCAAGAGGCTGATTGATAAGTTAGGAGACCACTTTGTTAGTTTACTGCTCAAGAGATGAAACTGTGCCTCTGTACAGGATACTTCCTCCTGTACAGATAATGAGGACATCAAAACAGAATAATGGTAACTACCATCGAGGTAGGGTATGCTGTGTGCTAGGCAATTTACACAGAGGACTTACTCTGAGTAACAACACTCTGGAGTGATGTTATTAGCTCAGTTTTACTGATGGCAAGACCAAGACATTATTATTATTATTTTGTTTAGAAATGAGTTATTTATTGCTGAGCAGGCTGACGAACACATTATTGAGTGGTAAAAACTCAATTCATTTTAGTAGCTACTGCTGTTATTATTTGGAGAAGGTGATGGCAATCCCACTCCAGTACTCCTGCCTGGAAAATCCCATGGGCGGAGGAGCCTGGTGGGCTGCAGTCCGTGGGGTCACTACTGAGCGACTTTCCTTTCACTTTTCACTTTCATGCATTGGAGAAGGAAACGGCAACCCACTCCAGTGTTCTTGCCTGGAGAATCCCAGGGACGGGGGAGCCTGGTGGGCTGCCGTCTATGGGGTCGCACAGAGTCAGACACGACTGAAGTGACTTAGCAGCAGCAGCAGCTGTTATTATTACTATTAATATTAATAACTATCAACAGTAGATGATATTAAGAAATTTGCCCAGTAGTTCCTACTGGTAAATATTAGAGATGAAAATAAGCTCAGGTCTATCTGATTTCAGAGATGATATTTCTCATTATTCAACCTTACAAATGAACAGCTTCAGACAAAGGGGATCAAGTGTCCCTAGAGAACCTTTCCATCCCATCTGAACTGCTTCTACCCCAGAGGACTGGGCCTAGCAAGGAACGAGGTTTGGTCACAGTCTGATTCTTTGGATGGTTGCAAGTAAAGATGGGTGGCATGGTCTTGACTGATACCTTTTTCAACCAACTACCCAAATCTCTACTCCCTGTTGCCTGTCAGGTCACACTCAGTTGAGTGGATTATAGCTTTCTTTACAATGGATGAATCTAAATATTTTCTTCCATGAACTAGCTCCACCTGGTCTTTGATCTATACTAGCTAAGACAAGATGCTTCAGGTTATATGGTACCTATGGGGTCTGGAAGGAGTTCTTTTGTGCAGAGAATCTTTCTGAGCCAGGATTCCCTCTTTGGGGGTGGTGGGATATTTGAGGAGCCCTTCCATGTGTTGAGAGGCTTTGTGGTGGAAAAGTGAAAAAAGCTTTCCAACTAATTTTGAGGAATTTGGGGTTTTGTGGTGAGTGGGAAGATGGGAAGGAGTGAGATAGGAAAACGCTGAAGTTGGAGGTTAGGTAACTGGGAAAATGGCGGCAAAATGGCAGAAACTGAAAATAAGGAAGAGAAACAGTTTCTAGTTCTTTCTTTTCATGGGGTGAACAGTTGGGATGGAGAACAGGGTGGGCTACAAAATCAAGAAGATGATTTCAACTTCAGACAATTTAAGATCTGTAGTGTGGCTATAATAAGTAAACTTGTTTTACCTGATGTGTTTTCATACCTTTCCATTTCTGTTCAAACAGGCAAGCTTGATTTTCATAGTTAGAAATATTTGGCTAAGTAAAGTCACTTTCATGCATTGGAGAAGGAAATGGCAACCCACTCCAGTGTTCTTGACTGGAGAATCCCAGGGATGGGGGAGTCTGGTGGGCTGCCGTCTATGGGGTCGCAGAGTCGGACACGACTGAAGCGACTTAGCAGCAGCAGCAGCAAAGTCATATGAAAGTGTTAGTCATTCAGTTGTGTCTGACTCTCTTAGACTACATGGACTGTAGCCTGTCAAGTTCTTCTGTCTATGGGATTTTCCAGGTAAGAATGCTAAATGGGTTGCTATTTCCTTCTCCAGGGGATCTTACAGATCCAGAGATATAACCCAGGCCTCCTGCATTGCAGGCAGATCCTTTACTGTCTGAGCCATCAGGGAAGCCCATAAAGTGTATATGTATGTTCATACCCATATGATTTTATACTAAGGAACAAAGTTATATATTCATGCACAAATCTGTAAATATTTACCCAAAAGCCTTTAAAAGATGATGCAAGATTTACAGATATGAGAAGAGAAAACTGGGAAGCAGAGAAAAATGGACTTAAAAAATTTCAACGCACCTCAGATAATAAAGAAAAAATTGCTTCGAAAGTGTAAAAATATTATGAATGCACTTGACAATTATTTCTGGAGCAACAAAACAAACCATTTCAATATTTTTTAGTTCAGTAACGTGACTGAATTTTGGCATAGGTACATTTGGCAGGTGGGAGTGTAAATCTGTTTACAATGATTTTTTTTCTATAAGAAGTCAGTAATCCAATAGGATTCATGGCTGTAAGAAGTAAGTCTGATGGGTTTAACAGAAGTCATGAGCTAGTTGGGCATAAAATCAAGTCCATGAGTGAAAACAAAATGGAAAAGTCTTTAATTATCAGAGTCTGTGTTTCAACCACTGTAACACACCACGATGAACACAACCAACAGCAAGAGACACAAAACAAATCCAACCAACCATTTTTTGAGCAGTGTTTGAATCACAAGGTTCTCAAAACTCCTGGGTGTGTGGAACTGTGGAGAATGAAATGGAGACTGATGCTTTCATTTGGAGTGATATGTATGTGCAGAGGGTAATCCAAGGATGGGTGTGAGGACAAGGAGAAGAAAGGAGAAGAGGGCTGAGGGTAGAGTCATGGGACATGTTCTCTTCTCAGAGATGGGAGAGGGAAAATGAAGAACTGGGCACTTAGAGAGGGGGAAGAAATGAGAAGGTGCAGTCCCGAAGAAGACAAGAATTCTCCAGCTTCATCAGAAGAGGCGTTTGATAGTGTTGAAAAGTGGGCAGAATCACAGAGATGAGGTCTGAAAATACATGGGAGGGTGTGGCTACTGGGGGCCATCGGGGCACAGCTTCAGAGATCAGTGAGGATGGAGGAAGTCAGGTTGCCAGGGGTTAGGTGAGCAGAAGGTGAGGAGGAGGGATCCTAAGAAACTGATGTTGGGACTTCAATGGTGGCCCAGTGGCTAAGACTGAGCTCCTGATACAGAGGGTAGGGTTCCGTCCTTGGTCAGGGGACTAGATCTCACACGTGGCAATGAAGAGCAAGGTTCCATGTGCTGCAATTAAGACTTGGTGCAGTCAAATAAATAAATATGAAAAAAAAAAAAAAAGAAATTGATTGTGAAGGAGGAGAGGAGAAAGAGTCTATCCCTCATTTTGGATCTTGTACTAAGTTCTTTCCTAGAAGCTCTGGGAAGAGGTAGGAAGAGATATGCCAGGGATCGGCAAATTCCTGGTATCTGAGAGCCTAAGGCCAGCAATATGAAGCAAGAGTCAGAGAGAAAGTGGCAAAGATTACATGTTATAAAGTGTATTTTGGAAAACATTTGTCCACAGGATGTTCAACTGAGTCCCCTTCTCTCACAAAAGGATGATTTTATTCCTCTGTGTCCCACAAGAAAGTCATCAGCACCCCCTGCCTCCTTCCCGAACCAGCAGGCCTGTGGGGCCAGCCTGCTGCTGCTTTGTCTTCCCATTTCTGGCTCGCTGAGCTGCTGGTTTGGTCTGGGTGCTGGGCTGTGCCTTTCTATTTTCTTGACTTAGATTTAGTCTCTTAGGGCTATATATGTTGGTGTCCCAGGTCGCGCTAGCGGTAAAGAACCCTTCTGCCAATGCAGGAAACATAAGAGCCCTGGGTTCAATCCCTGGGTCAGGAAGATCCCCTGGAGGAGTGCATGGCAACCTACTTCAGTGTTCTTGCCTGGAGAATCCCCATGGACAGAGAAGCCTGGTGGGCTACAGTCCATGGGGTCACAAAGAGTGGGACACGACAGAAACAACTTAGCACAGTACAACTGTATGTGTATATGGTGCAGAAAGTGGAAAGTGAAAGTCGCTCAGTTGTGTCTGACTATGCAATGCCATGGACTATACAGTCCACGGAATACTCTAGGCCAGAATACTGGAGTGGATAGCCTTTCCCTTCTCCAGGGGATCTGCAGCCCAGGAATTGAACCGGGGTCTCCCTCATTGCAGGTGGATTCTTTACCAAAAGAGCTATCAGGGAAGCCCATGTGGTGCAGAGGGATGTGTCAAAGATTGAACCAGCCGTGCCATGTGGATTGCAAGTCCTAGGAAGAACTGTCTGCTATAGGATGTCTCAGAGCTTCATGGGCTGTGAATCTCCGAGATGGGAATAACTCATGTATCTTGTATGTGCTCAGTCACTTCCGTTGTGTCCGACTCTGCAACCCCATGGACTGTAGCTTACCAAGCTCCTCTGTCTATGGGATTCTCCAGGCAAGAATACTGGAGTGGGTTGCCATGCCCTCCTCCAGGGGATCTCCCTGACCCAAGGATCGAACCTGTGTCTCTCACGTCTCCTGCATTGGCAGGCAGGTTCTTTACCGCTAGCCCACCTCGGAAGCCTGATAACTCATGCAGTGTTTCCCAAATTTGTGTGACCATTGTGCCACTTCTTCCTCTTGTTCTGTGAGACACACTTTGGGCAGCTTGTAAATAAATGGTGAGAGGGACAGGAATGTACTTAAGAACAACTGTGTGAAGTATTTGAGTTGAGGGTCAGAGAAGCACTCTCCAGGTTGCTGCTCACGGCTGAGTGTGCAAGGAAAGATGGCCCTGCTGAAGACAGAGAGGAATTCCAGCTCAACGATGCCAGAAGGGCTGCCCAGGGAGGGATATCAGCCTAAGGAGGATCAGTGGTAAAGAATCCACCTGCTCGTGCAGGAGATACAGGAGACTCAGCTTCCATCCCTGGGTGGGAAAGATCCCCTGAAGGAGGAAATGGCAACCCACTCCAGTACTCTTGCCTGGAGAATCCCATGGACAGAGAAGCCTGGTGGGCTACAGGTCCATGGGGTCGCAAAGAGTCGGGCACAACTGAGTGACTTAGCAAGCACACACGCATGCATGTCCCCTGCGTGGTACAGAGCCAGTGCCCAAGAGAAGCCCAGCAGCATCTGCTGAGAGAATGAATAATAAATGCCTACATATTTCCAGATGCCTGCACAACTTGTGTTAGAGTTCTCTAACCCACCATTCCCAGGCTCCAAACAACTGGCCTGCTTTCTCATTCTGAGTGTGCCTTTTCTATCTAGACTTTTGGTTTCCACTGACACAAGAAGGGCTGAGAATATGAAGCCGGCTCTGTGTGAACGCTTCGAAAGCAGGTGCATGTTCCCCTCCTCTACCTGGGTGAGGTCACATTGCGAACCTTAAATGCACTTTGCAAAAACGGTCAGCTGGGAAGGAAGGGGCCATCTACTCTGCTCTCTGCAAACCACACACACTGCCTGTTGCCTGGGATACTGACCAACAGCCGGTGCCCAGGTGGAGGTGATGCACATGGTCCAGGAGCCCTGTGTGACTCCACTGGTGAAAAGCGATCTCCTTCACGGGGCAGCAAAGCGTGTCAAGATGAATGCGGCATTCAGGCCGGTGCACAGAGCTGTTGATAGCGCTCTGTGAGAGCTCTTTGTTTCTCCCTGGCATGTGGATGCACAGGCTTTGATGTTAGAATTTTGGCTCATTAATAACTAATTTACATTTCCCAGACAGCAAATTGTGATCTGACACAAATTTATAAAAGAACTCCAAATGGTGAAACTCTCTTATACAATGAGTCCTTTGTGGGTCTTTTTTTTTTTTTCCTCTCTCTCTTCCTAACTTAAGGAGTTTGTGATTAAAATTTTAATGCGATCGTTGAAATCTCATGGGCTACTTAAAAATAAAACACCATCTTATTTCCTTCCTGTCAGAGATCATGACAACGGGCTGCTCCTCCGGGGGTGTTTCAAGTTGCTACAATTGCTTTTTCATCTGCTCTGAGCCTCAGAGAGAGTGGGATGTCTGCAGTGAACTAGAAGAAAGGCACAGGGCGGGGACTGGAAGTGATGGCAGAAGGCAGTGGCGCCCTGTTCCTCGGCTTCCGAGTGCCCTGGGCAGGTTACCGGGAGGCAGGTTTTCATAGCATAGTCTCACTGGCCTCCAAGGAGCTCACAGGGGCGAATCTCACAGCTCCGGGTGCACCCAAGGCTGAACAGGTCATTTTCAGAAACCATGGATGAGCTGATCAGAGCTCTCAAGATAATAAATTTATATTCAAAAACAAATACATACTTGTTTTCTCTTGCCTACATCATCTTGGAGGACCAGATGCCTCATGGAAAACCTGGTGGTTTGAGGATGTTTTCCTCCAGGTTTCTTTGGGGGAAACGTGGAGGTCAAAGGAAGCTGGAAAAGAGCTCTTGGGAGGCAAATTTGGGTGCATCGTGGCTCCTTCCTCCTCCTCCCCTAACTCATCCTTGCCAAAGCCTTTGCCATCCTATCTGTTGATGACTCATGGCTGAGTGGGGGAGGCAGGCAGGGTTTCTCTTCCGTGTTGGAAGGAGGAATTGCCATGTGCATCCAGTTGCCTGGAAACACACCTTCCCGGATCACAAAGGGAGGCCTGTGCCGAGGAAGGTGAAGAGACGGACCTGAGAATGGACCAGAGAGCCGGCCCTGGGCAGGGCAGCTGGGTGGGGCCAGGGGAACAGGACACTGAGGAGCTCGGTTGATTGCATCACTCCTGGCAAGAGACTGGGTCTACTGAGTTACTCTTTGCTGGGAGAAAGAGTTTGGGGAACAGCTGTGGGCTTGTTGTGCGGAATGGAAACATACCCAGCATGAAAAGATTTGGAAACTGGCAACTCTTGAGGTCAGATTTTAAATGGTCGCCCAGCA
>NW_011494620.1:3997641-3998675 GCF_000754665.1 Bison bison bison | reverse complement strand
GCCCAGCATGAGCCAAATTGACTCCATGCAGCGAAGCAACGGGCCACCCTGGTTCCCTATATTATTTTAATAACAGAAAGAATGTATTAGGAATTCCAGGCAAGACCTCCCCACCTGGAGCCGGTCCCAGATTCTAAGTCCTCTGTTCAGGCCATTGCAAATGAGCTTTTGACAAAGAGGCTCTTTCTCTCTGCAGCCTCTTCTCCACCAATGAAGGAATCTGAGACTCTCCCTCCCAGTTTTGGTTGGAGGAAGTGAGAAACTTGAGAACCCTGTGCTGCTAGAGTAGGGTGGCTCCGTGGAGTGTTGCTGAGAAAATGGTGGGGCAGCTTGATGGCAGGGTGGTGGGGGAGCTTTTGTTCAAATAACAAGGCCTGTCTTAGAAGGTGGCTCAAGGCCCACCGGCCTTTCTCCGGCTTGGACATCAGGGCGTGTGGAACAGAGAGGGGACTGAAGCTGGTGATTGCTCCTGTTAGAATCTCAGAACCAGCTCCCTGGGAGCGTCACCACGTCTGGAGGTCCACTTGCTCCTCCGAAGTGCTGGGAGGATTCCCGGAGAGCATTCTGAGATGCCCAGGGGAGGAAGGGAAGCGCGTGTGGGTCCTGACAGTGCTCAGGGTTGTTCTCAGCCCCTGGAACATCGCTGACCTTTATAGGAGAATGCTGCTGCCAGCCTTGCTAGTTTTGCCCTCTTGGATCACACAGAGTTCATGTAACTCTTTTTCTAAGTCACAGAGATCAGACTGGATTTTCTGAGAAAAGATTCATTTCTGTTCTGAGCCAGGCTTGCATGCATACTCTGTTGTTTCAGTCATGTCTGGCTCCTTGTGACCCCCCTGGGCTGTAGTCCACCAGGCTCCTCTGTCCTTGGGATTGTCTAGGCAAGAATACTGGAGTGGGTTGTCATTTCCTTCTCCAGGGGAATCTTCCCGATCCAGAGATTGAACCCAAGTCTCCTGTGGCTCCTGCAGTGCAGGCAGATTCTTTATCACTGAGCCACCAGAGAAGCCCTTCTGAGTCATAGAGAGACCTCC
>NW_011494620.1:3942452-3997541 GCF_000754665.1 Bison bison bison | reverse complement strand
TCAAATCCAAGCTCACTGGTGACGAGTGGTAAAACCCTCCTCATTGCTGTAAACAGATGGCTTCTCCTGGCTGTGCTGTACTCAGCTTCTCTAACCTTGGGAGATCCCTGGAGTCAGGTTAGGGTTGAAGCCTGGTTCTACCACTCGTCACCAGTGAGCTTGGATTTGATACTTAATCTTCCTGAGCAATGATTTCCTCATCTGTACAAAGCAGATGATAATAGTGGTTAAGCGGCTTCAAGCACGGTTTTTAGCTCTTGGCCTGGCACACAGTAAGTGCTTGAAGTGAGTGTTGGTGTGTTCCAGAAGACCTGGGAGTGGCCTCCTATGACGTGAGGAAACGGGGTCACCCTAGGCTGCTCCCTCAATGGCCGTTTCCAGGGAGGTGTCATCAGTGCTGTGGTGTTCAGATTTCTGAGCAATTAGGGATCCCTCCTGGGCTCAGACGGGCTTCCCTGGTGGTGCAGTGGTAAAGAGGCCACCTGCCAATGCAGGAGACACAAGTGATGTTGTTTCCTTCCCTGGGTCAGGAAGACTCCCTGGAGGAGGAAATGGCAACACACTCCAGTATTTATGCCTGGAGAATCGCATGGACAGAGGAGCCTGGTGAGCTACAGTCCTTGGGGTGGCAAAGAGTCGGACTTGACTGAGCAACTGAGCACTTGGGCTCAGACACCAAGCCTGAAGGGCTCTTTCTGCCCAAAGCATTTATAGCAAACCCCTTGGCCTTTGATCTCACAGGGCGAACCCATTCTCCTGAACAAATCTGACTGTGGAGGATAAACGCCTCCAAAGGAAGGGCATTGTGTGTGTTGTGCAGTATCTTCTCCTAAGCAGTGTTTGCCATATTGTGGCTCTGGGCAAATATTGATGGAAGGAAGAAGAAATGCAGAGACGGAGAGCTGAAGGCTGGGGGGCTGTTCCCAGGTCAGACTGCAGCTCATCTTCCGCCAATCACGTTGGAGGGAGGCAGATCAGTGGAGGCTGATTTGATTCTCAGCGACCTTGCTTTGGGCCATCACACAGACACAAGCCAAGATCACTCTGTAGTTACATAAGGAAGCAGATGCCTTGGCACAGAAACTTTTCAAGATGTAGAGAAATAAGAAATGGGTCGGAGAGAGAACTCTATCTTGGCTATGCCGTGTGAGGGTTTTCACCAGTTTCTTAGGGAAAAGAAATTTAGGATTGAGTTCCATTACCTAAGAATATCTAATAAATAAAGAAAGAAAGAAAGTGAAGTTGCTCAGTTGTGTCTGACTATTTGCAACCCCATGGACTGTAGCCCACCAGGCTCCTCCCTCCATGGAATTTTTCAGGCAAGAATATTGGAGTGGATTGCCATTTCCTCCTCCAGGGGATCTTCCTGACCCAGGGATCGAACCCAGGTCTCCTGCATTGCAGGCAGACGCTTTACCATCTGAGCCACCAGGGAAGCACAAGAATATCTAATAAAATAATAAACAATTCTCATTACAGAGCACGAGCCACTTACTCCTTATTACATCTTATTGTCAATTTCATAAAGTCTTCAGTTTAAGGCTTCTTTCAGGTACTGATCATCGGAACCCAAAGTCTGAGGCTCAAAATAACCAAAAGCAGGCCTGTTACAAAATGTAATCCTGTTTGGGTGTGATGCACAGTAAAGAGGCATGGATCGGCCCTCAGTAATAATAACTGTGTGTTGTATTTTGGTAATCCATATTTACATTTTGGCTTTCTTTTTTTTTATTTTTTAAAGATTTTTTTTGATGTGGACCATTTACAAAGTCTTTATTGAATCCGTTACAATACTGCTTCTGTTTTATGTCTTGGTTTTTTCTGGCCACGAGGCATGTGGGATCTTAGCTCGCCTGACTAGGGGGTCAAACCTTCACACCCCTGGCATTGGAAGGTGAAGTCTTAACCACTGGACCACCAGGGAAGTCCCTCTGCTTTCGTCTTATCCTGATGTCATTCACAAGAGGTTAGCACAACAGGTAGGGTGTCAAGTATGGTCCTGATCTTACAGCTGAGGAATTCAAGTTGAAGTTTGCCCCGTCTCTGTGAACAGGTAGATTCAGGGCTTAGCTGGAACAAACACAGCTTCCCCAAATGCAGGGCTCTTTGTCAGCATTCTACCAGATCATGGTTTCAGACTGCTGACCTTACCCCTTCAGTCATGTCAGGGGCCAACCTCTGTTTTCTAGAAGGGAGAGGGGTCTGGTGGGATGGGGGTTTGCTATTGTAAGGAATGATCCAGGGGTGTGCTGGTATTAATAACAACTGGTGTGCATCAGACGAGGACGGAAGGAAGAATTTTTAAACCAACCATGCATACTTGACTTTTGCTTAATCGTCTATCTTAGCTTCTAGAAGAACTTGGACCACAGGGGCAGGTTTTGGAATGGTGTCTATGAATAGCAAGAGCAGCAGCCAGGCCTTGTCCAGTCTGTTTGAACAGCCAGATCCGAGGAATCGGGGAACATGATGACGGCAGACGCCCCGGGTGATGACTGCAGCCGTCACATTCCTTGACTTTCATCAAATGACGAGCCTGTCCAGACAGAGAGGTGACTCGCTGTCTTGGCCATTTCGTTGGTCCTGGAAGGGCTTGGCTATTTGAGAATCGGCACAAAGCTGTGGGTGATGGCTTCTTCCAGCAGCTCTGGCAGGTGTCGTGGGTCAGCTGAGAGTTCAGGATGCAGGTCTTGCGGCTTCCAAGATGCCTACGGTCTGTTTCAGCCTGGATCAGATGGAGCTGGGCGGGGAATTCCTGCATGAGCTCTTTGTGAACAGCGCATGAGTGGATTGGGGTGAGACGGGGCAAGCCAAGATCTTACCTCACCATACAGACTGCTGTCTCATGGTGACAGGAAGACGTTTTAAATCACATGCAGATGCCTCCACTTTGGCGCACGATAGGCATTTGGATCTCCTGTTGCTATCAATCTTCTGCCGCCGTGGGGTGAGGGCTACATAAGGAGCCAGCCTGATTCTTTGCCCAGCACCTGGGGGAAGCTGAGGCCAGTGGTTTCCGTGTTGTCATCCAACCCATCTGTGACTTTGCCCAGGCTCCCTCACCACTGCCCACCTGCTTTTTGCCTCCTCCTTTCTTTCCCTGATGTGAAATGCAGATGATGAATGGTTACGTCACTCTTTGGTTTAGTAGCTTTGAAACAGATCTACTTAGATGTTAAATAAATATAGCTGTTTATTATCTGAAGTGGATTTGGCCTGTAAGATAAGCAAAAGTTTTGTATTTGTTTTTAATATTGAGGGTACTTAAGGACTTCCCTGGTGGCACAGTGGATAAGAAGCCACCTGCCAATGCAGGGAACACAGGTTTGATCCCTGGTCTGGGAAGATTCCACAGGCCATGGGCAACTAAAGCTCGGGTACCACAGCTGCTGAGCCTGCACTCCAGGGCCCACGAACCACAACAGGTGAGCCCACGTGCTGCGACTGCTGACGCCCGTGCTCTGCACCAAAGACCCAGGGCAACCAAAAAGCAAACAATTAAATTAAAAATTTAAAAAATAATGAGGCTACTTGCCTAAATCCTGGAGGCCTTCACCGTGGGCTCTGGGATCCCCCTTTTCACTTTCTGGCGAGTTGTAGCTTAGGAGTATGAACGGAGAGGATATAGTGAGAGGCTCCCCTGTGGGCTTGGGAAGGCTGCTGTCTTGGTGCACATATCAAGATATTTTGTTTTTGAAACCAGTTTCCTGGGAAATTTGGATTTTGCTTATAGTGATTTCTGGGAAGCCGTACTTCTCCATGCAATCATTCTGATTTTATTGAAGTCATTCTGATTTATTGATTTCTGGACAGTGCAGAACAGGTTGGAGTAATAGAAAAATGCTTAGCTAGGAGCCATGAGCCCCTTCAGTTGGAGGATGACATGATGTAGAAGAGAAGGCATGAGCTTTGGAGTCAGACATACCAAGGGACAAATCTTGGCCCTCCAACTATGAGACTGGGTAAACTTTGGTTTTCTTGTCTTTTAAATGAGCCTGTTAAGCGCTGCCTCCTAAGGTGGTTGCAAGGAGTAAATGAAGTAGTATCCATGCTGATGCTTCCCTGCCTGGATTCTCTAGCATCTCTAGTCCAGACCAGTCTACTGAATTTCACACCCGTAGTCCCACCCGGATTCTCAGCAGTACTGTGTACCCGGTGCATCCTAGTCTGTGCTCATCCTCTTTCTTCCTCACCTTCCAGACCAAACTATCCACTTCTTCCTGAATTTTTCATTTCAGTGAAGGGTCTCATCATTCTTCATCATCCACTCCAGACACCTGGAGTGACCCTCAAGTCTTCTCTCTGCCTCCATCCAGAAAATTCCTTCCATCACCCAACCTTGATCCTGCTGCTTCTTTTATTGTGTTGTGTGTTCTCTCTACCCAAGGCCACTCTTATTCCAGCTCCTTGTCATGGTTCATCTGGGTTTCTGTGGCATCTACCACAAGAGTGAATGACCAGCTGTCACACAACTATTTAAAAGCCTCCTCATTTCTTCGTGAAGTTCAAGGGTGAGTTCAGTTTGGGAAAACATGCCCTCTGTGAGCTGTGTGCCTCGTTCCGTAGCTCCACCACTCACCACTTCTGTGTTCTCACCCTCAGTGGACGCTAAGCTGGAGTACTTTATGTCCTGCAGGAGCGCCAAGCTCTCGCTGACTGTCCTCCAGGATTATCTCTTCTCTCTGCCTGAAATGCTTTCGCACTCCCTGTGTGCCAGGCGAACCCTTAACCACCCTTCCAGGGTCAGTTCATACATTGCCTTCTCTTGGACCAGGCTGAGTTAGAGTCCCCATTTCTGTACCGTGACCAGTTCATCTATTTATGTGTGTATGGTCCGTGGTTTTTCTGGTCTGCCTTCCCTTGAGAGCAGGGACTCTTCCTGCCCAGCTTGGCACCATCGGCTCCTGTATGAGGCTAAGCAGCAGTGGACTTTAAGTGCTTATTTAGGAATTGAAGGACATTGAAAGTGACTAGTGCAGAGCCTGGCTTATGGGAGGAACTCAGTAAAAAGATCTTCCTGATTTTGCCACTAAATAGCTGGTCGACTTGGGTGAAGCCTATTACCTCTCTGGGTCTTAAGTTTTTCATGAGAAAAAATTCATAGATAATTTTATATATACATAAAATTTATACAAGCAGACCTTGGAGACATTGTGGGTTCAGTTTCAGACCACAGCAATGAAGTGAATATCAAAATAAAGTAAGTCACATGAATTTTGGTTTCCTGGTGAATATAAAAGTTCTGCTTATACAATGCTGAACTGTATTAAGTGCACAATGGCTTTATGTCTAAATGCCATGTGCATACTGTCATTAAAAAAATCCCCTGTTGCTCAAAAATGTTAATTGTCATCTGAGCCTTTAGTGAGTTGTGATCTTTTTACAAGTAACATCAGAGATCACTGATCACAGATCACCATAACAAATAGAATCATAATGAAAACATTTGCAGTATAGTGCGAAGTACTGAAATGTGACCCAGAGACATGAAGTGAGCAAATGATCTTGGAAACACGGTGCCAACAGACTTGCTCAATGCGGGGTTGCCACAAACCTTCAATTTGTTAAAAAATAAAAAGCACAATATCTGCCAAGTGCAATAAAATGAGGTTTCCCTGTAATAGTAAGAAATAAATGGAAAGCAATTTATAACACAATTTCTCGTGTCCCATACAACTACAGTAAATAATGTAATAAAGGAGTCAGATGCTTGCACTTATAAAGAAGACTCTTGAGAGTCCCTTGGACTACAAGGAGATCAAATCAGTCAATCCTAAAGGAAATCAACCCTGAATATTCCTTAGAAGGACTGATGCTGAAGCTGAAGCTCCAATACTTTGGCCACCTGATGTGAAGAACTGACTCCTTGGAAAAGACCCTGATGCTGGGAAAGATTGAAGGCAGAAGGAGAAGGGGATGACAGAGGATGAGATGGTTGGATGGCATCACCAACTCAGTGGATGAGTTTGTGGAAACTCTGGGAAGTGTTGGACAGAGAAGCCTGGCGTGCTACAATCCATGGGGTTGCAAAGAGTCGGACACGACTGAGTGACTGAACAACAACAACAATAAATAATAAATCTGGTTTCCAGAGCAATAAGACTAAATTGTGTTTACACTTGTTCTTTAAATTCCTTATTTGGAATAAAGGCTAAATAAAAAGTATTTAAAAGTTAAAGTGGAATCCTTTCAAGAGGGTTAGCTGAAAACTCAGACTGATCAAGATACTTTGTCCTGGTGACTGACAATATCTAACACCACAAGAGGCAATGCTGTTGATGACACAATCTTCTAAATAAACATCCAGAATGGTAGATGGCTCTTGGTAAAGTTCTAAGTAAACATCACAATGTCTGTTGAGTTTTCAATGTATTTACATTCTTGGAAAATTCAGTGTGTACCAAAATAGTGCAAAAAAAAAAAAGTGTTTTTATGTACAGTGGAGTGAGACATTAGGCTCGGTTCCTTATAAATAGGCGTTTCACCTGTGGGAGCATCAAGTGGAGAGTTAGAAAGTCACGTAGGAGACAGCACACTCCTCCGTGGTGTGGGGTAACTGCCTCACTGCAGGTTGTTCAGAATTTCTGGCCCTCACACGTATAGGGTGGGAGCGCCCACTGCATCCTTGAGAAACAAAGAAGTACCCACACACCCAGATTTGTAAAATAGCTTCTAAGTGTCCAGTAGGGAAGCAGATAAGCCACAACGCGCTGGGCAGCAGTGGTGAAGCCCTCCGCACCTGCGTACCCCTTCTCAGTATGTCTCGTTGGTCTAAAGCTCATTGTTGCAAAGTGAATTTAATTCCTATAATCAAGGATTTGCAGCGTTGGGAAAAAATGACTAACTTTCAGTTACAAAGGAACTAGAAAGGACTTTCTCGAGACTCCTGCATATCTTGAATTCCCCTATCCTGGTTCCCCTGCTGTCGCCTGTAGTATGTAATGGGACATTTTATAATTTGCCACAATTATTTGCTGGCTTCACACACTCCTCTTCTTGGGGACTAGTGTCCTATTATCTGTCAGTGACGCCAAGCTTACCATGATGCTGGGACTGTAAAAAGTGCTCCACAAAGAAGTTGGATTAAATAGATGAATATGGTTGTCATTTGGTTGCTCAGAGCAGATCTCAGCCAACTTTCTCCATAAAGGGCCAGAGAGGAAATATTTTTGACTTGTGGGCCTAGTGACAACAAATCAGCTCCATTGTAGTGGTGGAAAAGCAGCTATAGGCACTGCGTAGCTAAGTGAGGGCCACTGTATACCAATAAAACTTTATTTACAAAAATTGGCTTGGCCAGCAGGATGTTTCCTGACCTCTGGCTTATACTATGGTGCTAATGAGGCCATTATCAAGACTCACTTTGGATCTTCATTGGTCAGTTTAATTGTAGTACTAAAATTTCTAACCCTGGCCAATAGTCTTAAAGGTGCATGGTCCCTGCGGGAGAACTGACCAAAGCAGAAGGATAGAACGTGCATCCATGCAGACTGTGGGTCATATAATTCAGAACTGCCACTCACAATGCCTTCTTTAAGAGCTCAGTCTTTCTAGGGCAGCTGAGTCCTGTTGTCTTCCCATTAGTAGGGACGAGCATGGCCATTTATTTGAGTATCTGCCATGTGCCCGGTATTTTATATGTTGTCCATTATTTCATTAAGGACAATTATCCTCAGAGGCATGAGTGTTATCATTTCTGCTTTTCAAACGAAGAGACTGAGTCACAGGAAGTTAAATAATTTACTCAAGGTCACAGATGGGACATAGTGAATTCTATGTTGGCCTTTCCAACACCAAAGTTTGTTTTCTTTGCACTCCACCATCACAGAGTTATTATCGTAATAACTCTGATGCTGGTGCATGAGAAACCAAACGGAATGTAATGTTCCTGGTGAGGCAGGCTGCTGCAGCAAGTTAGTATTTATGGTCTTTCAGTCTCAGCTGAATTTCTGCTGTCGACTTTGTTAATTATGACAGTTCTTCTTTTATAGTCATTAGAGCCTGTCACTGAATTATGATCTTACGTCGTCAAGTATATCTAAATCACAGAGATTTAACTTTGGAAAGAATCGCTCCTAGACGTACAAGTATTTTTACCCAGTAGTCATTGTAATACAACTGTAGTCTCACTTAAACTAAGGGGAAATTTAAATGGGGCGAACATAATAATGACTCTCACTTTCCCTATGCAGTTTGTCTCTGTTGTGGTAAACCAATGTGAGCCTCACAGGAGTTTTAAAAACTGGTCATCTCTTTTCTGTACTTGTGGCCATCCTCAGGGTAAAGATACGGTTATGAGAAGTTAAAGAAAATTCTATAATTCAAAATCCCCTTATACCTAGATTGTGTTCCTAAGACTGGAAGGAAGTGAAAATTGGGGCAAAGAAAACACATTTATCTTCAGAGTTTGAAGCTTGAGTTTCCTAAGGCTGGTTAATTGTACTTGCCATTTGTTCTGTCTTCTTGCCAAACCATGGTATAAATCTAGATTCATCTTTTCTATCTTGCTTCTTTTGCTTCTTTCCTTTTTTCTTCCCTCCTCCACTCCCTCTCTTTATCTGGTTATGTATTTCTATGTCTGTTCATCCATCCATCTATTTCTAGATATCTATCTAGATATCAGTCTAACCTCCAGGTTTTAAAAAAATCTTATTTGTCTATGTTGTGTCGCGTGCAATCTTGTGTTGTGGCACACGGACTCTCTAGTTGTGGCGCGTAGGATTCGTTGTTTAGTGGTATGTGTGGGATCTTAATTCCCAACCAGCGATTGAACCTGTGTCCCCTGCATTGCAAGGTGGATTCTTAACCACTGGACCACCGGGGAAGTCCCAAACCTTTAGTTTTTAATCGTAATCTATAGGCTGAGTTCTCCCATGGAGCCACCGACTCTATCATACTTGTATTGTGCTTTTCTCACCAATCTTCAGTTTATATCCGCCTCTCTAAATAGTCACGGTTATTGTCCGATGCAAAAGAACAAAAGTATGCAATGTCTTTCTAATGTAGTTGTGTCCACTGTTTGCTTGTTCCAGCATTTCCATCACAAAGATTCTGTGTTGTGAGATGGAAGAGCCCAGGAAGTGCAGGAAATGAATTCCACTGAACTTGGTGCCTTTTGTAGTGATTTTCCAAAAGACTGGGTTAAAAATCAACAACAACAACAACAAAAAGCACACCCCAGTGACCATCCAGAGAAGTTTGTAAATCCCAAAGATCATCATCTTTTGCTCGGGTGGAATACATACTAGTGCATCATGCTTTGAACATGTGAAAACCAAGACCTGCTGTGAGACACTTCAGTTTTGGACCAAAAGCCTTCAAAGGCTTCCCGGTCTCTAAATGAGGCTTTGAAGTAAAGCACTGGGGAGGGGGGAGCAGGGAGGGATGGGAGCAAGCTCACCCCTCTGCAAGGCCACTGTGTTATTTCAGGCTTTTGATTTCCAGCTGCAAAGCAAACAAGACCCCCCCGGTGCTCTGACTTATCCCAGGTTATCTTCATGGACAGAAGGGGCTATATTTCCAACTAGGCCAAAGATAGAGCTCATCAGTCCAGTTTATTTATGTATCCAGACATCTGCAAACTTGTCCTTATTTTGATTTTGTTATCATCACAACGCCCTTTGACATGGCATTTGGTGTTGTGAAAATGAAAGCTTAATGATATGCGTTGATTTGAAAATATGCTGTGGTGGAAACCAACGATAGGCAAAGCATTGACTGGCAAAGCCAAGTGCAAGCTTCTTTCTCCTTTCTGCTTCCCCGGGTAGAGAGGGAGCCACACATTCACTTTCCCAACTGCACTTGCAGCTAGGGTGGACACGGAACCCAGTTCTAGCCAATGAGATGTTCGTCCTACTGGCTTTTGGGAACGCTTTCTGCTTTCCCTGGTAAACGGGACATTTGGGCTGGTGCCCTCTTTTCCCTTTTTTCTTTTTTTTCCTTTATTATATGCACATAAGCTGCCTGGAGCTTCTGCAACCATTTTGTGACCAGTGATCATTATGAAGATGAAAAGTCAGTGTGCTAAGGGTGCTAAAGATGGTGGGAGGAAAAGATTGAACAGTATTAGGTCCTTGATAGTTTCATTGAACAGCCAAACCAACATTAGAAAAGATTGAACAGTATTAGGTCCTTGATAGTTTCATTGAACAGCCAAACCAACATTAGCTGTAACCAGTTTTTGGACTCCTTTGTTCTGTGAGATAAATGAGTGCTTGTTTGTTTCAGCCACCGTTTGTTGGGGACTCTGTTATTTGAGGCTGAAGGCCTTCTTAACTGATACAGATAAAGTATAATAGTCAATCAATGGTAATACGGAAAAGCCTCGGTCTACCGCCATCCAAAAAAGGGTTAGGGTTAGGGTTAGAGTTATTTCTAACTCTCTCAGGAGAGTTATTTCTGACTTTCACTTTTAGCTATGAGACCCAGTTTCAGATGCACACTACCAGTCTTCTATTAATTAAGGAACATATCTATGGAATAGTGAATCTGGCTTCACAGATCTGACTTGGTGCTCCTTGTGGGCTGGTTAGTGCATTATCCAGTAATTAAGGATGCCACTAAGATGCACACGAACACAGCATTTTCATTGAATATCTTCTCACTCATTTCCTCAGGTTAATTTATTTGATAATAAAACATGTTCTTTTCTTCTCAGGGCTCCCAAGAATACGTTTACTGTTGGAAAAACATCAAGTTATAAAAACCCTAAGTTATAAGAACTTTTAATGGGAAGTAATTTGTAACACTTATACCAACCACTGAATATACATAGTAATCCATACAGACAAGAAGAAATTCTGAGTGATTAAAGTCCATAAACCTGCATACTTGACCCTCAGCGAACAATATGTTGCTTTTTTTCTGAACCAGACATGTGATTTCTGAGGTACAGGGCTTTATTGTGTTCAGCCTTCATGGTTTCCTGAGAATCTAGAGGAAATGCCAAGCTTAAAGGAGGCAAGAAGTCTTCTTCTCCTCCATGTTTTATTGGTCTGGGCAACAATCACTGCTTGTCTCGCTCCCTCTAAGGAAAGTAAGTCACCAAATCCATTTTCTATTTTGCCAGAGGGAAGAGGACTTTATTACTTTCGTTTGGTGTTCCCAGAAGAGTAATTAAATGTGACCTACAAGGCAAGCTTAGGAATTAGTCTGGGGTCTAACTCAAACTTCTCTTTTTATGTAACTTACATTTTGAAGAACTGCAGACCCAATTTACTAAAGTAATTCCTTTTAATAAGAATGAAATACGTACCTGGAAAACTATGTACTGCTTAGATGTCATCCTAAAATGAGAATGTCTGAGTAGCTGGAATTTAGAAAGTGTTTCACTGGTATCATCATCTAGTTTCTAGAATGTGCCTCCTTCCATGATCCATAGTCTATCAACACATCCATTATACAAATGGGAGTCAGTTTGTAGTGAGGTGGATGGACCTAGAGCCTGTTATACAGAGTGAAGTAAGTCAGAAAGAAAAAAAAAACCAAATATCATATATTAATACATGTATATGGAATCTAGAAAATGGTACTGATGAAACTGTTTGCAGGACAGGAATAGAGACGCAGGTGTTGATAACAGACTTGTGGACCCAGCAGGGGAAGGAAGGCGTGGACCGAATTGGGAGAGGAGCAGTGACGTATATACACCGCTATGTGTGAAATAGACAGCCGTTGGGAAGCCCGTATATACCACAGGAAGCTCTGCCAGGCGCTCTGTGATGACGTAGAGGGGTGGGATAGGATGACATAGAGAGAGAGGGAGGTTCAAGAGGGAGGGGACTTACGTTTACTTATGGTTGTATGGCAGAAATCATCACAACGTTGTAAGGCACTTATCTCCCAATGGAAAATGAAATTAAGAACCGCCCCCCCTCCCCCGCCGCCACCAAACATCCATTCTAGAACTTTTTACTGCACTAGGGATTTCTTTCTTCTTCTTCTATTTTTTTTTTTTTTTTGGCACCAAGGGTTTCTGCACGTGCCTGCTTCCTCTTCTAGATTGTGAATTCCTAAAGGGCATTGGCAGAGTTTGGTTTATCTCTGTGTTCCCCCACGTTTCCTAGTGTCAAGATTTCATAATCATATGACAGCTGATAAATGTTTGTTGAATTTTATCTGTGCGGTTGTAGCCTTGTAATCTCTTGATCACATGGGCGGCTGACCTCTGAGTCACCCACTCAGATGATTCTTAGCTAGGCTTCTGAGACTGTCCAAAAGATCAATTGGTTAGTATCACCAAGCTCTGATTCTTTGGTGTTATATAATTATGCTGCAATTAAGCTAAAAATAAGCAGCATATTTAAATAACCCAAACAGAATTAAGGCAAATGGGTGATTCACACAAATGGCCTCATTTCTCTTTTCTTGGTAGATAAAATTGAGTGTATCATCAAACAGGTTGAATCTTTTCCAAGACTGACTGGCTTCACTTAAGGCAAGCACACTTACAGGAAACATGGATTGATGTGAAAATAAAATTCAGTTCAGTTCAATTCAGTCGCTCAGTCATGTCTGACTCTTTGTGACCCCGGGAACCTCAGCACGCCAGGCCTCCCTGTCCACCACCAACTCCCGGAGTCCACCCACACCCATGTCCATTGAGTTGGTGATGCCATCCAACCATCTCATCTTCTGTCATCCCCTTCTCCTCCTGCCCTCAATCTTTCCCAGCAGCAGGGTCTTTTCAAATGAGTCAGCTCTTCACATCAGGTGGCCAAAGTATTGGAGTTTCAGCTTCAACATCAGTCCTTCCAATGAACACCCAGGACTGATCTCCTTTAGGATGGACTGGTTGGATCTCCTTGCAGTCCAAGGGACTCTCAAGAGTCTTCTCCAACACCACAGTTCAAAAGCATCAATTCTTCAGCACTAAGCTTTCTTCACCGTCCAACTCTCACATCCATACATGACCACTGGAAAAACCATAGCCTTGACTAGACGGACCTTTGTTGTCAAAGTAATGTCTCTGCTTATCAATATGCTATCTAGGTTGGTCATAACTTTCCTTCCAAAGAGGAAGTGTCTTTTAATTTCATGGTTTCAGTCACCATCTGCAATGATTTTGGAGCCCAGAAAAATAAAGTCTGACACTGTTTCCACTGTTTACCCATCTATTTCCCATGAAGTGATGGGACCGGATGCCATGATCTTAGTTTTCTGAATGCTGAGCTTTAAACTAACATTTTCACTCTCCTCTTTAACTTCCATCAAGAGGCTCTTTAGTTCCTCTTCACTTTCTGCCATAAGGGTGGTGTCATCTGCATATCTGAGGTTATTAATATTTCTCCCAGCAATCTTGATTCCAGCTTGTGCTTCTTCCAGCCCAGCGTTTCTCATGATGTACCCTGCATATAAGTTAAATAAGCAGGGTGACAATATCCATCCTTGACGTACTCCTTTTCCTTTATGGAACCAATCTGTTGTTCCATGTCCAGTTCTAACTGTTGCTTCCTGACCTGCATACAGATTTCTCAAGAGGCAGGTCAAGTGGTTTGATATTCCCATCTCTTTCAGAATTTTCCATAGTTTATTGTGATCCACACAGTCAAAGGCTTTGGCATAGTCAATAAAGCAGAAATAGATGTTTTTATGGAACTCTCTTGCTTTTTCCATGATCCAGTGGCCATTGGCAATTTTATCTCTGGTTCTTCTGCCTTTTTAAAAACCCTTCAGGTATGACCTAAATCAAATCCCTTATGAGTATACAGTGGAAGTGAGAAATAGATTTAAGGGACTAGATCTGATAGAGTGCCTGATGAACTATGAATGGAGGTTCGTGACATTGTACAGGATACAGGAATCAAGACCATCCCCAAGAAAAAGAAATGCAAAAAAGCAAAATGGCTGTCTGAGGAGGCCTTACAAATAGCTGTGAAAAAAAGGGAAGTGAAAAGCAAAGGAGAAAAGGAAAAATATACCCATTTAAATGCAGAATTCCAAAGAACAGCAAGGAGAGATAAGAAAGCCTACATCAGCAATCAATGCAAAGAAATAGAGGAAAACAATAGAATGGCAAAGACTAAAGATCTCTTCAAGAAAATTAGAGATACCAAGGGAACATTTCATGGAAAGATGGGCTCAATAAAGAAAATAAAATTAGGGCATTCATTTTTTCCCCCCTTTTCAATTTGTCTGCAAATAACATTCTTTTAAATAGTAAATTTAAAGTCTAACTCTATTTTAATTTTATTCATCTAATTAAAAAATTTTAAAAATTTGTTTTGCCATGCTGCGCAGTGTTTGGGATCTTAGTTCAGACCAGGAATCAAACCTGTAAGGGAGCATGGAGTCTTAACCACTACACTACCAGGGAAGTCCCCTGACTCAATTTTTAAAAATCAGCTGAAAAGAAAAAAAATAAGAAAAGTCCCAAAGTGGCCTTTTCTGGGGGGGAGAAATGGGAGCCTAGGAGCTAAAGATAGGAGGGAGACATTCTCCCTGAAATCCCTTTGTTAACATCTATTGAAAGATAAAGACAAATAAATTTCAATACAAACAAAATGGAAGGACTTGTGCAGCCTGATTCTAAGATTTGCTAAAATGACCTCATTGTAACTTGATTACATTTGTGAAGACCCTGTTGTCAAAGAAAGTCACGTTCACAGGGATCAGGCGTTTGGACTTTGACATCTCATATTAAGGGACATAATTCAACCCACAATGATTGTTCATAGCAGCTTTGCTGGAAATAACTGTTTATGGAAACAACCCAGATGCCCACCAACTGATGGATGGGTAACAAATTGTGGTACGTCCAAATAACACACTACTCACTAAGGAGTAAAACAGATTGAATTACACATGTATATAACACAGATGAATTTCAAAAATGTTTTGCTGAGTGGAAGAAGCAGACAGGCAAGAATACATCCTGTGTGATTTCATATACATTAAACTCTTGAAATGACCTATCTAATCTATTTCAACAATAATACAAATCAGTGTTCGCCTCAGGCAAAGGATGTGGGATTGTTGGATTGACCGGCAGTACCCACTAGAGAACTTTCTAGAGAGATGAAAGATTTCTATATTTTGGCTTTGGGCGCATCACAAAGGTGTACGCAAGTGTCAAAACTCACTGAATTACCAAACTGAACACATTTTATTTTATATAAATTACATCTCAGTGAAGGTTACTTAAAAGTTCAATTGCAAGCAACTATTCAGTAATCTATGGCATAAAGCAAGATCTGTCTTTGTGAATATGTTCACGTTCTTGTATTTATTTAATATTAAGTATGAGTGGAGCAGCTGTGGAAGGTGTTAGGATTTATCCATCAGCCACTGGGCAGCAAGGGAATATCTATGTTTTTGTCTGTCCAGCATCCCTTTACCCTCCTCCCGGAAATAGCATTCACTCCTTTCCCTTCTCACATTTTAGTCGTAATTTTAGGGGGACCTCCACTCGTAATGGACTTCTTGCCTATTGTCACCTCCTCGTCTGTTCCCTCTTCGCTCCTTCCATCTCCTCTCTCCCACCCTGCCGACGGGAGCATTTCCGTGCTCCATGAAGTAGAAGGTAATAATGCCGAGCTAGGGTAAAGCTGTAGGGAAAGGAGGAAGAGAGAGAGGACACCTTGCAAGCATGCCCTCTCTGGCTTTGGAAATCTGCCAATTATCCCCTATTCCATTATTTCTAATTTCTCGAGCCAAGAAAACAATAAAATTTCCCTTTTTGCTAAGTAAGTTAAAATTCAGCTTCTTTCAACTCCAACCAAACATATCTTAGCATATTAGAATTTTGAAAAATCCTATTAGCTCTAATCAGGTTGCTTCATACAAAGGACTGTTTCTGCAAATACATTCACTAGTCTATACAACATTTTCAAACTGTCCATGTCCCTTCTAACTAGTATCACCCTGGACTCCTCCACCTCCCAGTACTCCAGAGGTCGTGTTGTCCAGCATACCAGGAATCTAACTTTTATTTTTTTCAACTTTAATTGGTGGTGGTGGTGGTTTCTTTACTGTCTGAGCCACCAGGGAAGCCCGAGTTGGTGCTAATGATAAAGAACTTGCCTGCCAATGCAGGAGACGTAAGAAACTCGGGTTCAATCCCTGGATCTGGAAGATCTCCTGGAGGAGGGCATGGCAACCCACTCCAGTATTCTTGCCTGGAGAATCCCACGGACAGAGGAGCCTGGAGGGTTATGGTCCATAGGGTCACAAAGAGTCAGACACGACTGAAGCAATTTAGCACAGTGATGATTTAGTCACTAAGTCGTCTATGACTTGTGACTCCATGGACTGTAGCTTCCAGGCTCCTCTGTCCACGGGATTTCCCAGGCAAGAATCCTGGATTGGGTTGCCATTTCTTCCTCCAGGGGATCTTCCTGACCCACAGATTGAACCCAGGTCTCCTGTATTACAGGCAGATTCTTTACCACTGAGCCGCCAGGGAATCCCTTCAGCTTTTATTAAATAGCATAAAATAGGGTGAGACATTCTGATAGTTGCTTTACTTATTGCGGTACTTTGAACAGGAAGGCAATGTGTTAAAACTAAGCCTAGATTTAAAGTGTAAATTAACAAAAATTTAAAAATGTAAATTGCTATCAAGTTGGGTCTTCTTCATCTAATACTTCTGGAAGTAGTCATTTCAACCCCCCCAAATGAGAGTTTACATTTACTGCTCTTCAGTTTAATTCTGATTTGTTTTCTCTTTCTACGATTTTAGAATCCCAGTGAATCCTTATTCTGTCATCTCAATATTCTTCTCAGTTTTGTTTCATGCATTAAAGCAATAGAATTGGAGGGGAGGGATGACTTTTTGATGAGTGTCTATGTTAGTTCTGGTGTTTTCCTAAGTGCTCACCAAGGTCTGTTCAATAATCAGTTTGGGAATTTCCCTGGAAGTCAACAGGAAGCTGATGGATCGGCAGCTTTCTATGTCTCTGTGAGCAACCAATTCTCCCTTTTATGACCATCAGGAAACAGTTTTCTATCTTTAGCCTTTTGGCATTTCCTCTGTTCTCCAGGGGATTGTGATGACCATTAATGTAGCTCTCTGATCTCTTCTTCTGTTGATTTTGGTAGAAATTTGGGAGGCCAAAGGCTTGTACTCATTTCAGGCAACTTGGTGTTCTCTAAATATCTCCTCATTTCTCTGGGTTTTTTGGTCTCTTCCAGTTTTAATCTCATTTTCCTTCATGGAGACAAATGAAACAAGATGAAAATGTAGTTATTTAACTCCCTACATTACTGACATCACCGAACCTCGCTGAGCATCCCTTTCCCGTGGTATTCTTGTGGGGATAAAGCGGGTGGTGCAGAGCAAAGAGCAGGTGTGAGATAACTGGTAGTGAGGGGTTGGGCATGTAGCCTCAGAGCTGCTGCTCAGAGTGGGTGATCCCTGGGGTTGGACACCACTGATAGAGGAGGTTCTGCCGGGGAGGAAGGGCATATAACAGTTGCTTTTTGGGGAAATGGTATCTCTGCACATGTTCTTATTGCCAAGTGTTCTGTTCCTTCTGGGTGAACAGCCAAAGGCAAGTCTTCTGTTCCTGAGAAAACATGAGACAAATTAGCCTCTGTGGACTACATGGAAAGAATCCAGATGTGGGCACCTAGGTACCAAAGGGCAAGGGGGCTGCGATTCAGGGAGCCCAGTGGTCAGCAGTGCAGCTTGACATCCTCAGTCAGACCGATGCAGGAGGGGATTGGTGGGCATTCGAATGACTGAGGATGAGAACTGCAAACTGACAGCATGAACAGCTCCATCCAACCTCCACACCAAGAGACTTGGCTGAACTCTAACATGGCTCGTATTAGCTTAAAGCCTTGTTCCTAGGATGATGACCTAGCCCCTTTGAAATGCCTGCCTCAGAAAGCTCAATGCTAGGGACTTTCCTGGTGGTCAGCTGTTAGGACTCAGTGTTCCCAATGCAGGGGACCTGGGTTCCATCCCTGGTTAGGGAAGAGCCTGTATGCCGAAACTAAGAACGCGGAAGCCACAACAAAGAACCTGCTTGCTACAACAAAGAACTGGCACAGCCAAATAAGTAAAGAAATATCAAAACAGAAAGCTCAATGCTAAAAGAATTTACTCTTTGTTCTAGCCCAAACCTAACTACAGACCCCTGACTTCCCTTTGTATCAAGGAGATCCAACCAGTCCATCCTAAAGGAAATCAATCCTGAATATTCATTGGAAGGACTGATGCTGAAGCTGAAACTCCAATACTTTGGCCACTTGATGCAAAGACCTGACTCATTTGAAAAGACCCTGATGCTGGGAAAGATTGAGGGCAGGAGGAAAAGGGGACGACAGAGGATGAGATGGTTGGATGGTATCACTGACTCAATGGACATGACTTCGAGTAAACTCCAGGAGTCGGTGATGGACAGGGAGGCCTGGCGTGTTGCAGTCCATGGGGTCACAAAGAATTGGACACAACTGAGCGACTGAACTGAACTGACTTCTCTTTTCTTCGAGTATTAACTTTAATAAATTTACAGCTGTAAGTCTTTTCTCTGTCAGTCTGTGCTCCATCTCCTATAACCCAGAAATGTTTTTCTCAAGGACCTGGAAGCCATCCCTTTGAAATGCAGTCATCAAGAAGGGTAGCCCTTGTCTCCCAGTCTCTGTGGGAAGAGAGGTGTTTACCTCTCATGCCCAGCAGTTGACAGACATAGTTGCTTGATCACAGTGACCGATCACCCGCCTTGACATTCTTTAAGACTTTTCTTTGAGCCCACAGCAGCATTTAAAAAGCTTCTCACCTTTTATTTTAGCAGAGTTGAGCTTGGCTTACACTGGGGTCTCCCCTTCTGCAATAGCCTGAATAAAAGCTGTTTTACCATTTTAAAGTAAGCATGCAGTGAATAATTCCTCTTCAACAAAGAGTTCAGATCATGGTTGGTCTGAGATAGTAGGGTGCAGCCAAACTTTCAAGATGAGAGGTGTCAGTGGATCCAGTATGGTGTCCTGCAAGTGACAAGAGGAGGAAGCAGGAGGTGGGTTTGGTGACAGTCTTCTTTGGGGGCAAGATGAACAGTTGCTGGCCTGGTGATAACACTATCAGAGTGTCAGATCATTGAGGTGATAACAAAGATAGTTCATAAACTATGAATCCAACCGGAGGCTTCTCATGGGTACTATAGGGCTCTATCTTTAGCTCTGTTACCCTCTGTATCAGTTGTTTAGAGAAATGTTTGAAAGGGATGTGAATAGCACTTGTGATGGTCTGATTATGATTCCAAATAATCTCAAAGGTTTGACTAAAGAGCTAAAATTGTCAGGCAGAAATGGGACAGGAAGAAGTACAGAGATACTGACACTCAAAGCAGGGCAGGCCATGGAATTCACATGGCCCAGTGCAAAGTGGAAATGAAGGGTCTGGGATGGGGAAGTCAGTCTCCCTCACACAAGCCCACTGCCCCACTTGAAACATCCACTTCAGGATGCTCCCTCATCTGGATCAAGGGTGGGTGAGAGGATGAACGTGCTATGGTACCCATGAGGCCAAGGCAAGAGGGCCTCCACTTTGCTGTGCCCCAAGACACCACGGGGTGCATGCTTGACCCTAACGTTCCCCAGGCCTCTGTCCAGGCCTCTGCTGAGGGTGAGGGCGACAGTGGCTATGCAATGAGGATGCAGAGGAGTGGTGAGCTGAGACTGAGACCCATCTCAGGCAGTGGGGGACACAGCGGGAGGTGGGCTACTTGGGGAGTATCATGTACTCTGTTGTCCTGTGGACATAACACAAGTTCAAAGGCAAAATCATTAAGAATCTCAAGACAGTAGCTACAGAGCTTTAAATCCCAAGTCCGGGCCCTTCTGAAGGTAGGTCTTGTATGAATGTACTGGTCACAGGCCCACAAAGCTGACATTGATTCTAAGGCAGAAAACAGTGTTGAAAATGGAAAGAATATCTTTCTTGGGACAAACCAACTTGAGCAGATGGATGGACCTACAAAGAAGCATGAGAAAAGCTAAAGACAGATTAAAAACTAAGTGTTGAGAACTTTGAAAGGTAGACTGAGGATTCAGATATCAGCTTGAGGGGGAGAGGAGGAGGGAAAGTTGAGAGCAGGGAAGTGACAAGGTGAATGAGGCATTTTACGGCATTGATTTCCAGGGAGACAGGTTTTAGAAGCTTGCGCCTTTCAACTATTCTTTTTTTGTTGTTTTCATACATAAAAACTGAAGAAATGCTCTTTTTGGATCAAAGAAGGGCAGTTGCCTGGAAGGCCTCTTGCGCTCACTTTTTCCTCCTTGTTCCATGCATGAAATCTGCTGGAACTTTTGACTTCCTGCTCTTCCTTGTTTCTGGATTTGAACGCCAGCAAATTAGTGTGTAAGATGTCAGCAAAAAATGACTTTCACAGGACAGAATGACCTTGCATTTTGGGTCAGCAGAAGAGCAAAGCAACAGACATACTAACTGCTGAATTACAATGAACCTGTCTAGGATCCTTTGAGTCTCTCAGGGGAATCACAACGAAAAAGAGAGCAGTCGCAGCAAGCAACCAGCTTTGCACGCAGACAACAGGTGGAGATAAAAGCCAAACCCTCAACTTCCCTCAAAATATCAGGAAAAAAATGTGATCTTTCTGTTCCCCAGGGACCGGTAATAATTTTCATCTACAGTTCTTCTCATCTTAGTAGCAATTTATGAAAACGGGCATTTCCATGGCAAACGCGCGCGCGCGCGCACACACACACACACACACACACACACACACACACACACACACGCATGCACCCACAGGCACACCTGTAATCTTTTATCCCAGATACACATAGATTGAAGCTACCAGCCAATCAGTAATACAGTTTAAACAGTAGTTGTTGAGAATGTTATTGTTGTAAGAAGCAAACTCTATTAGGGTGGTGTGTACCCAGGATAAAGGCTTTTATAGTGCTGAAAGCTTTTGGTAGAAAAAAGCTCTGGGCTTCACCAGAGACAGAAAAATGAATACAAACTCCCAGCAGAGTTTTGTTTTCTCTCTGTAATCCTCTCACTTGCATGGCCTTGAGCAGTCAACCCGTTTCCTGGTTTGTCAGGTTCTAAGAGTCTTCTCCCAGCTGACCTGGGCGTTTTGAAGTAGTCTTGGCAAACGTGGAGCTCGCTTTGCCCTTCAGGGGATGTCCCCACCCCTCCTTCGTCCTGTGCTCTCTTTCCACTCTTTTGAGCAGGTCTTAGAAACATGTCGGCTGTTTGGACCGCTCCCTGTGGAGGTACGCTCATTTCTTCAGCGATGGCCACTGGACCGTCATCATGGGTGCTTCTTTTCTGTTGCTTAGACAGAATGGGCTTTCTGCGCAAGTGTGCTGGAAAAGGGGTCAATGTAGGAGTCAATCTGACCGGGGTCTGGACCCTGGCCCTGCCCTTTCAGTTCTGCGACTTCTGACGGGTGACGCGGCTTTTCGCCCTCCTCTGAGTGTGGGGGTGCTGATGGCCACCCCCCAATAGATGTGTCGTGAGCATGAACCAAAGACACATGCATCAGGCACAGGAACGCAGTGGCCCCTGGGGACTCCTACTCCCTCCATTCACTCGCCTTCCCGTCTCAGCTGCCTGTAGAGTCTCGGGTTAAAGCTTGTGCCTGCCTAGGACTAGACGAGCCTTCCTGATTATCAGAAGTTCTGAGATGGCTTGTTTGCTTCTCCTCAAGATGTCAGCACTGTCAGCTCCCTCAGACCTCTTAGTTTGACTCAATTAGGTTGGAAGAGTTTATCCTCTTGTTGTTTCTTTATTGGCTCAGAGATAAAATTGTCATCAGGGCAAGTCTGGAACTTGTCTGATGATCTGTTTTTAAGAGAATGCCTCTTCTGGCAGATGCCCAAGCCCTTGGAGTATCTCAACCACCACCATGGGTCTCCCTGGACCCATTTTGTGATGTCCATTGGGAAAGGCTGTGTTCGTTCAACAATTTTTATTTTTATAAATCAAAGTATACATTGGGCAACTGGCCTGCCATCTAATAATTTCCCCAAATAATGGTTTTATATTGACTATTTAAAAACTAGCTATTATTTTTATAAGATATTTCTCAGTGGCTTATGATAAATAATAACCCTATACCAAAAAAAAAAAAAAAAAAAACCCTCATTCAGCTACCTTGACTTAAGACTGGTAACCTCATTTTACTCATTTTTAATGTAAGTTTGACTAGGAAGTTATATCATTCAAAGTGAATTGGGTGTTTATTATTATTTTATAGCCACAGTGGGTATTTTATAGCATGTGCTTAAAACATTAAGTTAAAATTATTCTGTCTGTGTTCTAAGCTGTATGGCTTCAATTATCCATTTATTTTCATGGAAGGACAGACCTACAATGAAGAAAGTTAAGATCTTTCTCAGTTCAGCTGCCTGTGGAAATTAGGTGTTCATCTTTGGAGGGCTCCCCAATTTTCCTAGGAGGTCATCTGTTAAGACAGTGGTTGTGCTTCTGACTTTTAACATAGAAGAGCTCCCTTGCAGAGATTTGTTTTCAAATATATCCTTAAACTCACATTTGGTCAATACTATGAAAAATGCAAATGAGAAAGATCATATTTATGAAGGATTGTTTGGATAATGGGCAAGGTATTCTGTTTCATACACTACAATCTCTCTGTGGTTTAAATTAGGAATTTAAAGAGCCTGTTCCTGAAGCTTTATACCATCAGCACTGTAAACAGTCATATGGAATTCACTGCTGTATTTATTGTTAGAATGTTGCTGAGACAGTGTTCACTCCATCACCCCTTGGCTTTTTAGAAGACAAAGAAGAGAACTTTGCTTAGTTCTTAGGATTGACTTTCTAGTTGGGTTTCTCTGTTATTATTTTGTGGGCTCTGTGAGTCACTAGGTCCCTCTTCCACTTATACCAAGGAGATTATCCGAGTGCATGGGTCATCGGGGGGATTATTTTAGAGTTCTTTCTGCCATACCCTTAGTATTCTCAACTTCAGGAGTCTCAGTCTTAAACTATAGCCTCTTATTGACAGCTCACTTCCAGTTCTATGACATTTTTGGTCACGTTTCTAAAACCTATTTTTATTAAACATGAATCTTATGGGAAAGAGACATTTTCCATATGGAGGCAAAATGGAAAATACTGAACTTTGGGATTTTACTTTTGAAATATTTGCAGGGAGAAGTAGACCTGCTAGGTGGTTTTCTTACCATAGTTGTCTTTTTTGTTTGTTTTTAATGCTTTTTTATTGTGGTAAAAGTCACATAATATAAAATAGACTCTTTTTGTCATATTTAACTACAGTTTAGCAGCACTAAGTACTGTCACATAGCTGTGCAACTCTCATCATCATCTGTCTCCTGAATTTTTCATCTTCCTAATCTGATACTCTGTCCCCCTTACACACTAACTCCCTGGGCATCTACCAATGTACTTTCTGACTCTATTAGTTTGACTTTTCTAGATGAGTCAAACGGGTGGAATCAAACACTATTTGTCTGCACCTAATGTATTTTTGGTTCCATGACTTTAATAATGTCTTGAACTTGCCAGAACCTATAGTTTATTGATCTGACCACATTTTTATGTCCCACATTCTCATCAGTTCTTTACTTCCCTCCTTTCTCAACTTATGGTCAATCACTATCATCACTCATGGAAAAATCCCATCAGTTCTTTTCTCTCTCTCTTTTGTTTTATTTGCTTAGCAAAACCCCTAACACCAGTTAAATCCTGCTCTCCTTTTCCCCTTGCCTACATCCAAGCAGATAAAAGTGGCTGGACAAAAGCATACTCCAATGCCGACCAATCTTCCTTAAATCTGTGAGTCCTAATTTAAGTAGGCTCTTAAAGCTGGCAGGCACTCAGAGAACACTTGCCTGCTTTTAAATACCGAAACTTTTAGACTTAGAACAAAGCTATCCAAACCTGTTCTGCTTGCAAATCTCCTAAAATAATTTTTCAAAACTATGTATCCTCTTGCATATTTTAAATGGTTATTTAAATTTTCATACAGAAATCTAAATAGTTGAGAATCTTAATTATAGTGTATTGCAAATATATATCTTTTTAATTGTAAAACTTTTATATTACTCTAAGAGAAACTTAATATTATAGTGATTTGATAGCCATCAGTATCCATTTTTAAAAATGGATAAATAAGTTCTTCTTTATCAATTAGAAATTTTACATCAGTCTAGTTTTTCCTTGAATTCATTTATGTTATAATTCAAAGTAGTTTATTGTTCATCCTATCATTGCTTTGCTGCCAAAAAGTGCATATATGGTTAAATTAAAATTGGCTTAAATATCCTGATTGTAAATCTCTTAAGTGTTCAATTTATTCATATTGAAATATTATTATAATCATGATTAGTACCAAAGTTACCAAAATTATGTATATATTTTGCATATTTTAGTAAATAATCATAAAGCATGAACAAATAAAAATGTTAAAATACATCTTACAGTAACCATAGGGCTGGTGTGTATTTTATAAAAATTTGTTTTGAAAAACTTGAAAAATTTTAAATTTGCAAAGTTGCAAGCATGGCATAATGAACAACCACATACCCTTCCCCTGGACACAACAACTGTTAACTTTTGCCTTATTTGCTCTGTTTCCCTCCATATGGTTTTCTTTGCTTGTTGACCCACTTGCGAGTGTTCAGCTAGGAGCCTTAATAACACACAGGAAAGCAGAGTGTGGAAAGCAGAGTGTGTGGAAAGCAGAGTGTGTGGAAGGCAGAGTGTGTGGAAAGCAGAGTGTGTGGACATGACACAGATCGTAGGGAAGGTGTGGTGGTGGGCATACCAAAAGCTTCTGACTCCTTTATTTTCCTGGGAAAGAGGAATCAAGAGTCTGGGCGAGATGTTGCTGGAAGTTTATGGAAAGAGATGAAAGTACAACTCAGGTCAGTCAGCGGACTTCAGTCCTGGGTCTAGACACCCTTCAGTTCAGTTCAGTTCAGTTCAGTTGCTCAGTCATGTCCCACTCTTTGCGACCCCATGAATCACAGCACACCAGGCCTTCCTGTCCATCACAATCTCCAGGAGTTCACTCAAGCTAACGTCCAACGAGTTGGTGATGCCATCCAGCCATCTCATCCTCTGTTGTCCCCTTCTCCTCCTGCCCCCAATCCCTCCCAGCATCAGAGTCTTTTCCAATGAGTCAATTCTTCGCATGAGGTGGCCAAAGTACTGGAGTTTCAGCTTTAGCATCATTCCTTCCAAAGAACACCAAGGACTTATTTCTTTTAGAATGGACTGGTTGGATCTCCTTGCAGCCCAAGGGACTCTCAAGAGTCTTCTCCAACACCACAGTTCAAAAGCATCAATTCTCTGGTGCTCAGCCTTCTTCACAGTCCAACTCTCACATCCATACATGACCACAGGAAAAACCATAGCCTTGACTAGACGGACCTTTGCTGGCAAAGTAATGTCTCTGCTTTTGAATATGCTATCTAGGTTGGTCATAACTTTCCTTCCAAGGAGTAAGCGTCTTTTAATTTCATGGCTGCAGTCACCATCTTCAGATTTTGGAGCCCAGAAAAATAAAGTCTGATACTGTTTCCACTGTTTCCCCATCTATTTCCCATGAAGTGATGGAACTGGATGCCATGATCTTCATTTTCTGAATGTTGAGCTTTAAGCCAACTTTTTCACTCTCCACTCTCACTTTCATCAAGAGGCTTTTGAGTTCCTCTTCACTTTCTGCCATAAGGGTGGTGTCATCTGTGTATCTGAGGCTATTGATATATCTCCCGGCAATCTTGATTCCAGCTTGTGCTTCTTCCAGCCCAGCGTTTCTCATGATGTACCCTGCATATAAGTTAAATAAGCAGGGTGACAATATCCATCCTTGACATACTCCTTTTCCTATTTGGAACCAGTCTGTTGTTCCATGTCCAGTTCTAACTGTTGCTTCCTGACCTGCATACAGACACACCTGGGGGTATACAAAGCCCTTCAGGAAGTACAAGGACATATACAGCTTTTTTTTTTTTTTTAATGTGGGTCTTTCTTTTTTTAAGTCTTTATTGACTTTTTTACAATGTTGCTTATGTTTTACTTTTTGGGCCATGGGGCATGTGGACTCTTAGCTCCCCCACCAGGGATCGAACCTGCACCCCTGCATTGGAAGGTAAATTCCCAACCACTGGACCACCAGGGAAATGCACATGATGTGTTTCCATGTGCATTCTCTCCTTAGAACGCTGCCTGCTACATTCTCCATCTTCCCAACTTTAAGCATCCATTATTAGGCCCATATCCACTATCTATAGCTCACTTCTACTTCCATGACTTCAACAAAGTCTCAATGTCTTGGACCCACATTTTCCCACTTGATGAACTTTATTTACTAACCTTCTAGTACATCACATTGTTCCCACTTTCCTCCTAATTCATTGCTTACTCTTCCTAGGACTTCTTTGCTTGTTTATCTTTATTCCTGGCTGTTAAATGTTGGCACACCTAGGGCTGAGACCTCAGATCTCTTCTCTTCGCTATTGTTACCTAGGTTATCTCATCCAATTTCATGGCAATACAACCGTCGATATACTCTCAACTCCTGAATTTGCATCTCCAGCCTGGCCTCTTCTCTGAGATCCAAACTTGCATATCTAACCACCTAGATAAAATCTCCATTTAGGTGTATACTGAGCATGTCAAATTTAACATTGTCAGGACCAAACTCCTGCTGGTTTCCTCTTGAAACCTGTTACACCAGAGGTCTTTACACCCAGTAAACGCAATTCCATCCTTACCAATGTCCAGGTCAACATTTTTGTAGTTATTTTTTCACTTTTTCACTCTTTTCTCTCTCAAACCCCACCACTACCAATCCATTAGCAAAACCTGCTGGTTCTAGTCTCTTCTGATCACCTCACAGCTACCACCCAGGTCGTGGCCATAGCCGTGTCTCACCTGGATTTATGGCATTAGCCTTCTAACAGGTCACCTTGCTTCCTCTCTGTTGAGTCTGTTCTCAACACCGCAGCTGTTGCACTTCTCAGAACACTCCAGTGGCCAGAATCCTCCCGGTTCACCTGTGAAGCCCTTCCTAAGCTGCTCCCCAGGACTTGTCTGGCTTCTCCTCTGGCCGGTTCACCTGCTCTCTCCCTGGACCAGCCACACCAGTCCTTCTGTGCATCTCATTCCCACCATACCTGCTCTCTCCTCCTGCTTTTGTGCCTGCTCTTCCTCCAGCTCTTTCTACCAGGGCTCACCACTGCCCTAGTTCCTTCAGTCCTCTGCCCAGATGCCACGTTCTCAGGAAGGCTTCGGATAATCTGACTGAAATCCACAACCTCTGCCCTGTGCTCCTTAAACCTGCGCCCTGCTTCACTTTTCCCCAGAGCACCCGTTTCCTATTGTGCTATGTTTTGCTTATTTACTTATTATCTGTCTCCACCCAGAAAGCAGGACACTTTTTCCATCTTGGCCACTGCTAAATCCCTCTTCTTTGTTTTTGCTTCACATGCAAATCTTCACCTCACATTTGGGACTATCCTCAGAATTCTATTTCTTCTTCTTTTTTTTTTTTTTAAAAAAAAACCTATTTAAGTATTTATTTTGATTTGGCTCTACCTGGTCTTAGTTGCGGGACACAGGATATTTAGGGCAGCATGTGAATTCTTAGTTGTGGCATGTGGGATCTAGTTCCTGGACCAGGGATCAAACCCAGTACTCTGCACTGGGAGCACAGAGTCTTAGCCACTGGGTCACCAGGGAAGTCCCTCTCTTTCTTCTTGATGTGGAATGAGACGTCACTTCCTCTCCCAACAAAGCCATTTCTTTTGGGTTGGCTATAGCTTCTGCAACTGAATCGCCACTGGAGATGCAGCCAACCAAGTTTTGGGGGCACAAGTGAAGTTGTATTTATCAATCAGGTTACGTCATTTATGACTCAGAAGCACACATGAAAATCAGAGACCGTCCGTATTGCTTCTGTCTCCCTGGCTGTTTGTTATTTTGAGTGAATTATTGGGTACATCCTGTCCCATGTCCTCCTTTTCATCGCAGGCTGACGCCCTCCACAGAAGCCAGTCTGCACGCCCTCTGCTCCTGTTTCTTCCACATCTGCTTCGGATTTCACTTGCTCTCCTGTCAAGAGCATTCTGCTGACATTTTGAAATCCTTTACCTTCGAAGCTGGAGGGAAAAAAAAAAAATTGGAGTTTGAAGCATGGCACCGTAAGATTTTATGGGTGGGATAAATCAGTTTGTATTTTTATAGATTTGACAACCCTGCTTTGAAAGGCACAACTGTAAAACATCACAGATTGGAAAATGTCTTGGTGGAGCCCGTAACCTCTTCTATTGGCGACCTCACCTATTAATTATTTTTCCCCAGCACCTGAGGATTTGAAAGTGGCTGACAAAGGTGTTAAGAACTGATTCAGAACAGTTTGCATTTACACATAGTTTAAATGCACATTCAGAATGATTTCCACCTTTTCAATGTGTCGGTTATTATTCTAGGGTGTGTAACAGTGTGGCAAGAATGACATGGTTAACGCAATAATATGATCTTCCATCACTTTTATGAGACATTTGCATGCTTCCATGCGACACCTAATTGACCGTTGCCCCACCGGTCCTCCCCAGTGGCATCGCCTATTATACGGAATTTATCGCCAGTACTTTCCAAGTTAGTTCAATGACATGAAATGAAAATCTCTTTTAAATGACATTCAGTGAAATCTTTTCTCTGCCTGGAAAAATTGCATTTTGAAAAATATTTACTTGTTGTTGTACTTGAGCAAGACACAGTGTCAGCGTGTGGTGTGTGTCAGGCAGGGCACACCTGCTGTGATTTGGAAGCACAAGTTCCAGCCCTTGTTGTGACCTTTCGTATGTATGGCAGGGCACTGCTAGTCAAGTGGCTGCTTCTGGGGAGCACACACACCCCTCTTCGCCTCCTGGGTCCAGATCTTCTTGTTCTGTGTATGTTTTTCTCTCTCTCTTTCATCTCATGTGAAAAGTGAAAATGTTGGTCACTCAGTCGAGTCCAACCTTTTGTGACCCCATGGACGGACGGTAGCCCGCCAGCTCCTCTGTCCATGGAATTTTCCAGGCAAGAATACTGGAGCCATGCCCTTGTCCAGGGGATCTTCCAGACCCAGGGATCGAACCTGGGTCCCCTGCATGTCAGGCAGATTCTTTACCATCTGAGCCACCGGGAAAGCACTCTTACTTACTGCCCCCTCTGCTGGAGTGTCAGCTCCAAGAGGACGGTGATCCTGCGTTGTTCAAGGATGTGTCCTCTTGGGACTTCCCTGATGACCTAGTGGTTAGGACCTCACCTTCCAATACAGGTGGTGTAGCTTCAATCTCTGGTTAGAGAGTTTAGATTCCACATCCTTTGGGGTCAAAAACCAAAACATAAAACAGAAGCAATATGGTAACAAATTCAGTGAAGATTTCTAAAATGGTCCACGTCAACCCCCTCCTTTTTTTTTTTTTTTTAAGGATGTGCCCTCTAGCACATGGCAGGAACTCAATAAATCTTTGCTAAATGATGAATACTCTGACTGCCTTGACCTTGTTATTTTTGTGATTTTTGACACAATATTTCATCCGTTCCAACCCATTCAATCCTTATTCAACAAACCATTGAGTTTTTATGATGAAGCCCCAAAGAGATGCTATATTTATTTTTTTTTTAGAGAGGTGGATGAACCACCTCACCTAAGAACTGGCATCTCTTCCAGCTGACCAATGGGTGGGTCTCCTAAAGTGGCCAAAGACTGGGCTTCTCAGACTGCCTAATCCAGTTGGCCCAATTTTGGGTAGGGCTGGAGAGACGAGTGAGCACAAATACCGGCTTTGACTGGGGGAGGACAGCTGACTTTGTTTGGGTTTTTGGCTCATTTGAGGACCAGCATGGGGATCAATGTCTGCATCTTCTGTCACAAAATGAACATAATTAAAACGAAATGTTTAGATGTTCACCCAATGCCTTCCAGAGCTGAACTGAGAAATTTACCCTCAGCATCCTGCTTCTAAGAAGGCAATGTGGATCCCCACTAATGTCCTGACAGTCCTTCCAAGGTCTCAGCATGCAAGGGCCGCACTGACATCTTCCTGTTTGCTCTCACAGCCCCAGTGTCCAGCATCCTTTCATTCATCAACGGTCACTGTGCTCTGTGACTACAAGTTGGTGTTCAGCAAACATTGTTGAATGAGTCAAGTCATTCACTCTTATTTCTGGCTAACTGGGGACTTCCCTCATAGCTCAGTTGGTAAAGAATCCGCCTGCAATGCAGGAGAACCTGGTTCGATTCCTGGGTCGGGAAGACCCTCTGGAGAAGGGATAGGCTATCCACTCCAGTATTCTTGGGCTTCCCTGGTGGCTCAGCTGGTAAATAACCTGCTTGCATGTGGGAGACCTGGGTTTGATCCCTGGATTAGGAAGAAACCCCTGGAGAAGGGAAAGGCTACCCACTCCAGTATTCCGGCCTGGAGAATTCCATGGACTGTACAGTCCATGGGATCACAAAGAGTCTGACACAACTGAGGGACTTTCACTTCACTTCACTTCTGATCGGTACTGTTTTGGAAGCCTGAAGATACTATTTGTGGAGCCTAAAGCTTACATACTTTGTGTGTGTGTGGTGGGGGCAGGGTAGGGGGGTGGTCTTCTTTAATGTAAAAGAATACAGAATGATGAATTAGGTATGGATGTAATAATTTATTTGGAATGAGTAAAGAAATTGTAAGAAATTACTGGAGACTTAGAGGTTCAGGTCCCTTTTGCCAAGTTCTTTTTAGCCAGTTTGCCAGAAGGACTTTCTTAGAACTGTTTCCCTTTTCTCAACTGTCTTTCCTTCTCCATTTATTTATTTGTGGCTGCGTGGGGTCTTAGTTGCGGCATGCTGGATCTTTGGTTGCAGTGTGTGGGCTCCTCCCTAGTTGCAGGTGGGGGGGGGCTTAGTTGCCCCAAGACATGTGAGATCTTAATTCCCTGACTAGGGATTGAACTCAGAGTCTCCTGCATTGAAAGCACAGAGTCTTAACCACTGAACCATCAGGGAAGTCCCTCCTTCTCCATTTAGAACTCCGTAAAAGTCCCAGCAATTTGCATGTAAAGGACCCCGAATCTTAATCTTCATCAGCTTCATAGTAATCCTACGTCCTCTTAGTGATTATTTCACTGTGGTCTTGAGAAGGCCCTAGAAAGAAAAGAGGTGGGAACGGGAGGAGAAAGATAAAGTTCTTGACTAAGTAAGCCATTGGCTCTCAAAGAAAATTCTAGACACAGTCTGAGGCCTCAACTCGACTGCAGCCCAGAAATGTCGTAACACCAGGACATTCTGCACCGTCTTCTTTTGGATCCCTGCCATGGTTCCTCTGACTTGCCTTGTCTCTTGTGACCAGGGTTTGGCAGCCACCAACATCCTGCCTTTGGGTTGCTACTGGATCAAGCCTTGGGCATATGTAGAGTTGAATAAATTCCCAGGCTCCAGCTCTACTCTTTGGTGATCACTGGGGGAAAGGTCAGGTCAATTGTTCTTACTTTCTTTCCTTCTCTTTCTCCTTCATTCTATTTTCTATCTTCTCATAGAGGGGAGCAGTGTTTGAGTAGCCAAGTCCTCTGTTCCTCTTCTGAAACCTAAAAACATGTTCTGTTTTATAGGAGCATGTGATAGTCATTTTTTTCTTTTGTGTCCTTGAGTCTTTTCAGTTTCTTTACAGATATTTAAGACCACACTTGCATCATACATCAGACATTATTAGTTTTTTCCATAACATTTCTAAGATAAAAGATCTTTAAATGCAATCATGCGGACCGAGTAAATTCAGTAAATGTGTATGGCCTTGTGTAAGTGAAAGTGCTCGTCACTCAGTCATTTCTGACTCTTTGCAACCTCATGGACTGTAGCCTGCCAGGCTCTTCTATCCATGGAATTCTCCAGGCAAGAATACTGGAGTGGGTAATCATTCCCTTCTCCAGGGGTTTTTTTCTTACCCAGGGATTGAATCCAGGTCTGCTGCATCGCAGGTGGATTTTTTTTTTTTTTTTTACTGTTTGAGCCATCAGGGAAGTCCCCATGGCTTTGCGTAAAGGGTATGACAAAGAGTTAGGATAGACAAGAACCTTCCAGAGTGTATATGCTATTTTGGGGGCAGATGGAGAATGAAGGATGTACCATGTAGCCATAACAAAAATCAGGGTTATGATGTCGTCATAATCAAAATAACATCAGTTCAGTTCAATCACTCAGTCATGTCTGACTTTTTGCAACCCCATGGACTGCAGCATGCCAGGCTTTCCTGTCCATTACCAACTCCTGGAGTTTACTCAAACTCATGTCCATTGAGTTGGTGATGCCATCCAACCATCTCATCCTCTGTCGTCCCCTTCTCCTCCTGCCTTCAATCTTCAGAATAACATAAGGAAGGTAAAAAGGCAGGGTGGGGGTAAGAGCTTGCATCAGAGTCCAAGATGGGCAAAGAGCACGTTGGGTTATATACTCTTTGTGGAGAGGCTGGTGAATTTCATGGAACTTTGGAAAGAGGTACTATTTCAGCAGGCATGGATGGGCTGGGAGAGCAGGAGAAAGGGGAACGTCCTGTGAGCACAGCAGGGTGGGGGACATTCAGGGGAAACTGAGCATATAGCTTTGCTCTGACATGAGAGAATACATTGGAAAATATTTTTTGAAAGATGTGGAAGGGTAAATTAAGTACACATTATGGATATCCTTTTTTTCACTTTGCTTTAAAAAAAATTGTTTATTTTTGGTTGTGCTGGGTCTTCACTGCTGTGTGCAGGCTTTCTCTGGTTGCAGTGAGCGGAGGGCTACTCTTCACTGTGGTATGGGGGCTTCTCATTGTGGAGGCTTCTTTTGTTGGGGAGCATGGGCTTTTGGCTCCTGGGCTTCAATAGTTGCAGTGTGTGGGCTCTTGGGCACTAGGGCTTCAAAAGTTGCAGCAGGCTCAGCAGTCATGGCACCTGGGCTTAGTTACCATGTGGCATGTGGGATCTTCCCAGACCAGGGGTTGAACCCGTATCCCCTGCATTGGCAGATGGATTCCCATCCACTGTACCACCAGGGAAGTCCCTATGGGCCTCCTTGAATCTTGGGTTTAGTAGTTGATATGAAAGAGAGTGTGATATATTGGGGAAATCACAGATCTTGGAGCTGGAAGAGCTGAGTTAAATTATGACCTTGTAATTTGTCATCTGACAAACTCAGTGAATCATTAAACAGTTGGAGGCTCCCCAGCAGAATGGCAGATTAATGCCTGAACTAGTGGTCATTTGAGTATGGTGAGGTTAAGAATAAAGGAATGATGTTCACTCATTCATTCTTGCAAGAAACACTTACCCAATGCCTAGGTCTTAGGGATCCTGAGGGAACCAGGCATTCAGGGCTCTGTTCTCAAAGAGTTGACATGTTGGTGCACAGACCTAGGTAAGATAGGCAGGGACTAGCCAAAAGGAAATAAGATACTTTCAGATAGCGATAATTACTGTGAAGGAAGGAGAACAGACAACTGGGTGAAGAATAATGAGACAGAGTAGAAGAGCTGTATTTTTCATACTTCAGATGTTGTAGTTAGGGAAGGCTTCCTGGAAGAGTGGACAACTGATGAAAACGAGCCAGAAGTGTGAAGACCCGGGGTCTAGAGTTCCAGGCAGTGGCAATAGTAAAACCATACATGAGGATCAGAAGGAAAGCCAGTGTGGAGGAGGATAGGGTAACAGTGTGGATGGAGCATGGTGGTGGAGAGCAGAGAGACAAGTCCCTGTACTGTCAGGACAGATCATACAAGGCTGTGTGGTTAGAGGAAGAGTTTGTTTTTCATCCCAAGAAATACTCATTGGTGGTGTAAAGCAGGGGTGGGGCTGGGACCTAATTTATTCTGTGAGAAAAGAATTGTAGTGGGACAAGAATAGAAGGGGCAGGCCAGCCCGGGGACCATTGTGGTAATGTAGACAAACAATGGCAGTGGCGGGCAGGGTGGTTGTCGGCAGACAGAAACACACGGCTGGATCTGGGCTATTTGGAGCATTATGAAATTGCTGATGGATTAGCTGTGACCACAGATAAAATGTGAAGCGAAAATGCTTTGTAATCTGAGAGGCCTGTGTACACACGAAAGAGTAAAGAGTCTGTAGTCCATCAGAAAAAGTGAAGGTTTTGAGCTTGGGAGTGACTCGAAGCAGCACTTCAGCCAGGTAATGAAGCCTTCTTAACTCAAAGAGAACGCTCAGAGTCCAGAAGGGAGGGCGTCAGGCAGTCCAGCGCTTCTCAGCTTCCACAGGCACCCAGATCACCTGGAAGCTGAGTGTTAGTCGCTCAGTCTTGCTCGACTCTTTGTGACCCCAAGGACTGAAGCCTGCCAGGCTCATCTGTCCACGGAATTCTCCAGGCAAAAATTGGGTAGTCATTCCCTTCTCCATGAGATCTTCCCGACCCAAGGGTCAAACCCGTGTCTCTTGCATTGCAGACAGGTTCTTTACCATCCGAGCCACCAGGGAAGCCCACCTGGTGTGTGTGTGGGGGGGTGTTGTTAAAACACAGATTTGGCTCTGTAGATTCAGAATAAGACCTGAGATTCTGCATTTGGAACCAGCTTCTGTGATGCTGAAACTGCTGGTCTACAGGTCATACTTGCAGCAGCAAAGAGTTCAGGAGAATATTTCAGGTGAAGTTAATGAAGGCTTAAAGTGGGTGGGACTACAGATGCAGAGATATATATGGGTATAGAAGATAACTATTTCTTCTAGAGTCCAGGCTGAAGAACAAAAGGGAGTCATGAAAAAAATGAAGTTTTGAGTCATGGGGACCAAGAAATGATGGTGTTGATAATATTCATACTGAAAGCAGAAGGACATTTGTGGGAAGGGAGGAGAATGGATTCTTTTAAATTCCCACTATTTTTCTTGGGCTGAGGTGTGGGATCTGACTTGGGTACTGGGGTGGGAAACCCTCCTGACCTATCCAGCCTTGTCTGGAAGGATGACAAGTCCCAGTCTTAATTCTCTACGACTATGTTTGCTGAGAAGGAACACACAGAGTCTGGGTGTATTTAAAGAGCCCCAGAGGGATGGAGGAACAGGAGCCTCATTCCAAGTAATGTGGTTGGAATCTGAACCTATAAAGCATCTTAAAAGTCAAGGAAGGCTGTGTTTCCTTGGACTGTGTAGTGCCTTAGTCCCTGCCTGTTTACTGCAGAGCATCCTTAAGGCCAAACTCCACCCCGTCTCATGGCTGCACATGACATGCTGCTGACTTCAGATATTAATACCACAGAGCCTGAGGGCTAGAGCTGATACATCTGTGTGATATTAATATTATGAGCAATAGTCCACATTATTGGACACATTATGTGTCAAGAACTGTGCTAAAAGTTTTACAGCTATTTCATTAATCTCTTGCCATTCCAAGAGGAAAATTTAATTAATATTACCTCTTTTTACCCCAGACATCACCCATCCCCCATAGGATGTGAAGTTTTGCAAGGCTTGGTGCTTTGTCAAGGTCCCACAGTAAGGTGGCAGAACCAGAAATCAGATGAATCCATTAAGTAATTCTTCCAAACAGCAGGCCCAGGGAGACTGTTCTAAGAAGCCTCACCCTGAACCATCAGGTCAGACAGCTCCCCTGGCAGCACCTCTACAAAATCATCCTGGTTGTTTTTGTTTAGTCACTCAGTCGTGTCTGACTCTTTGAGACCCCATGGACCATAGCACATCAGGCTTCCCTGTCCTTCACTATCTCCCACAATTTGCTCAGACTCCTGTCCATTGAGTTGGTGATGCCATCCAGCCATGTCATCCTCTGTTGCCACCTTCTCCTCCTGCCCTCAGTCCTTCCCAGCATCAGGATCTTTACTGATGAGTCAGCTCTTCACATCAGGTGGCCAAAGTATTGGAGCTTCAACTTCAGCATCAGTCCCTTCCAATAACTATTCAGGGCTGATTTCCTTTAGGATTGACTTGTTTAATCTCCTTGCTGTCCAAAGGACTCTCAAGAAACTTCTCCAGCACCAGTTCTAAAGCAACAATTCGTCGGCGCTCAATGGACCTTTTGTTGGCAAAGTGATGTCTACCTGGCGATAAAACAGAGTATCTGGCTTGACAATTGGTTTAAGTCATCTCTGGTCCTAGCTCTGTACCCAGTGATCTGTGTGACTTTAGGCAAAGCACTTGAATTCTCTGAGCTAAAGTATTATCCCCCCACCCCACCCCACCCCTAAAAAGGGGATTTGATTTCTCAGGCCAAGTTATCTATTAGAATCAATGAAAAAGGGACTTCCCTGGTTGTCCAGTGGTTGAGACTTTGCCTACCAATGCAGGGGGTTCAGGTTTGATTCCCAGGTGGGAAGATGGAACCCCACATGCCTCAAGGTCAAAAAAACCACATCAAACAGAAGCAATATTATAGCAAATTAAATAAAGACTTAAAAAATAGTTCACATTAAAAAAAAAAAAAAGAAATTGAAGGAAAAAAAAGGATCAATGGAGAATGGTTAAACAAACCACTGATGCTGGGTCCCATCCTGGGATGGCAATTTACTTAGTTTGGCAGAGAACTCAGGTATTGGGACTTTTATGATGTTTCAAGGGGCTTCTATTGGACAGCCACGGGTGAGCCCCCAGAATGTCCGGTCACCCCTGCAAGGTGGTGAAGGAAAGCCCACCTCTATCACTGTCTTCCTAAAACTTTGTTATATAAATCTGTGTGTGTGTGTATGTGTGTGTTGCTCAGTCGTGTCCCTCTCTTTGTGACTCTGTTGACTGTAGCTCTCCAGGCTCCTCTGTCCATGGGTTGCAAATTTTGAGAATTCATTTCACACAGGCTATTTTTTTTAAACACTTCTGAATACAGTATTTTTATTTCTCATATAGCTTCTATTTCTTTTGAAATTTATTTTTAATAGGAGGATAATTGCTTTATAATATTGTGTTGGTTTCTACCATATCATGGTGGCTTTTATTCTAAGCACAAAACCTCAGTAGGTGGGTCTGTGCAGTCTGAAACAGGAAGGAGGTCCGATCTGGTGATACAAATTCTGGGTTTTATAGGTGAAAAATAGGAATATGGGAAAGATGATTCTTTTGTTTTTAAATAAAAGACGCTGCTGCTCCAGAATGGCGCCTGGAGAGGCCTGGATACTTTGTGTGCTGAGCTAGAACCCAAAGCTGAGAAATGTGTTCAAGGCCAGTAGGACCCGCCTGGATTTGGCTGGGAAAACGTGGTCATGGATGCCTGAGATATTACAGCAGAGTGACATGGAGGCAAGGCCAGAGCTCTACTTAGAAATTATTTCATCCCTAAGGCCAGGGGTGTCAAATACCCTTCCGGGGCCTCTGGGGATGTGAGCTTCCAGGCCATGTGTGTGGCAGCACCTGGGGCCATAAAACCCCACTTCGTGGAGGTGACATCATGACCAGTGACCCTGGGCCCAGGGTTTTGCAGCCCAACCATCCCTCAACCCAGATGGTGCTGTTACGTTTCTATTTTAGGATTCCTCAGTTGTGGAAGAATCGGCGTATTTCTCCCTAAACTGTCCCCTCGGAGCCAAGCCTGGGCCGACTCCCATCGATCCCCCTCTTCTCTCAGTTCTGGTCCTGAATGGCCGAACCCAAAGATATTTGCCTCCCAGGGCAGGTTGACGTCAGTGAGGAGGCAGTTCCTCGGCCGAGGGAGCCAAGTCCTCAGACACGATCTCGGAAGTAGGACAAGTACATTTTGTTTCTGCGATGCAACCCAGAGAACTTCTTGGTCCCTGAAGCCTGTGCCAAATGTGTTTGCGCAACCTCAGTCAGCCGCTGCCAGGATGCGGCTGAAGGACTTGCCAGGGTTTCATTTCTGTGCAGAGTGAACATGGGGGTCGGGACCTCAGAAAGGGCGAGGGTCCTGGGAGACAATCTCCCTGCCTGGGCTACAGACGAGACAAGGCTGCACCGCTCACTGCCCACCCCCACTACCGTCCCCCTCCCGGGACATGTGGCCGCAGGAACATTGAGACAAAGTTGGCCCAGCCATGGTTCCATTTTGTTTTGGCTAAGAGTGTGTTAATGCCCGTGGAAAGAAGCAAGAAGAGCTACCAATTTGGCTGTTGCTTCTGAACATTTGCTCTGCATTCCTGTCCTCCTGGTTAAAGAGAACTGCCTTGCAATTCTTTTCCTCTAGGCAATGGACAAGAACACTCTCTCTCTCTCTCTCCATGCATGTGAACCACACATACCTGGAATTAAAACCTTTAGGAAATGACAATCCTTTATTGCATGTGTGCCCACCTTCACACGCTCCTGGTGGGAGAAATAAAGGACTATAAAAATGGGTGTGCACAGAAAAAAGACTAGTTTCAGGGCTGGCATCTAACAAAGGTCAGTCTTATAATAATAAACTCATACTTTGTAGTGGTTAGAGTTTATGGAACCATTTCTCATGTCTCAGTCTGATCAGCCCAATGACATTGTAAAGTCACATTAGTTTCCTCTCCATTTTAAGGAAATGAAAGATCAGAGAAGTTAAGTGACTTGTTCAAGATTACACAGCAATTAATTTCTAGACTCAGGATAAAAAACACAGGTCAATCCCATCCAACCTCTCTACCAAGCTCTTTAATCTTGACCCTTGAAAGACAGAGGTTAATTGGCATATGACATCTGTTTTTTTTTTTAATTTAATTATTTTTGGCTGTTCTGGGTCTTCGTTGCAGTACTGGCTTTTCTCTAGTGGCGAGTGGGGGCTGTTCTCTAGCTGTGGTGCTAAGGCTTCTCATTGTGATGCCTTTTCTTGGTGCTGAGTACAGGCTCGAGGGCACAGACTTAGTAGCTGTGGTGCATGGGCTTAGTTGTTTCGGGCGTGTAGGATCTGCCTGGATCAGGGCTGGAACCTGTGTCTCCTACATTGGCAGGAAGATTCTTTACCACTGAGCCACAGGTAAGCCCTGACTCGCTTACTTGTATGGCTGGGTGCTAGGCCTCCTGTCACAGGGCGCCTCTGAGGACCAGTCTCTCCCAGAGCTTTTGGGAGCTGAGACCTACAGACCCGCTCCAGACCTTCAGGGTTCCCCAGGTGATTCCCTGGCACGGTCGAGTTTGGGGTGCAGGGGAGAAGGGGGCTAGGGTCTCCATTTCAACTCTGCCATGCTCAGGAGTCCCTGAATACCAGAATTGCATGACCTGGGGAACCATACCAGAATCCCACCCCTGAAGTCCTACCTTTGTTATAACCTAGTTGCTCAGTCGTGGCCAGCTCTTTCTGATCTCATGGACTATAGCCTGAGAGGCTTCTCTGTTCATGGGATTCTCCAGGCAAGAATACTGGAGTAGGTTGCCGTTTCCCTCTCCAGGAAATCTTCCTGACCCAGGGATCAAATCAAGTCTCTTGTATTGCAGGCAGATTCTTTACCATCTCAGCCACCAAGGAATCTCATTTTCATTTTCTGCCTCTGGGATGAGACCAAGGTGTTATTGTTCAGTTTCTCAGTCGTGTCTGATTCTTTATGACTCCACGGACTGCAGCATGCCAGGCTTCCCTGTCCTTCACCATCTCCCAGAGTTTGCTCAAACCCATGTTTATTAAGATGGTGATGCCATCCAACCATCTTGTCCTCTGTTGTCCCCTTTTCCTCCTGCCTTCAGTCTTTGCCAGCATCAGGGTCTTTTCCAATGAGTCAGTTCTTTGCATCAGGTGGCCAAAGTATTGGAGCTTCAACTTCAGCATCAGCCCTTCCAATGAATATTCAGGACTGATTTCCTTTAGGATTGTCTGGTTTTACCTCCTTGTAGTCCAAGGGACTCTCAAGAGTCTTCTCCAACACCACAGTTAAAAAGCATCAATTCTTCGGCACCTAGCCTTTTTTATGGTCCAACTCTCACATCCATACGTGACTATTAGATCATGACTATTTGCTTTGAAAAACGCCCCAGGTGGTTCTCATGTGCTTCAGATTTGGGAATCGTTGGAATTGATCATTTCTGAGGTTCCTTCCCACCTTGGGTGAGTCTGAGGGCCTTGATTATAAGGAACCGGCCTATAAATGCTTCACCCCTACCACGGCTTTATTTATATTGAGTTGGTCAAGACATTCGTTTGGATTTGTCCATAACATGGACAAACTTGAATGAAATTATTGGCCAACCCAATAGTTCAGGATTTGTACAACATTTTGCATTGAACCAGACCTTTCTTCTCCTGCCCAGAGACTCTGCCTCCTTGAGTCCTCCTTTAATAAGCACTTCTGAGGGCATCAGCCCCTCTCTGTGGTTACTAGACCAATGGGGTGGTATATTAATATTTTATTCTCTTCCTATGCCTGGGAAAAGCAGTTAAAATGTCCTTTTAACTTTAAAAAGGCCCCAGGCATCAGGGCCCACAGTGTCCTGCAGGGCTAAAGGCCCTGGGGTGAGAAGGACTGCCTGCTCAGTGAAGATTTCCCCTGTCCCTTAGGACTGGCCCCAAAGTCAGCAGATTGCAAACACCACCAAGAGGGCCAAGGAGAAATTTCCAGACCAGATCTGGATCCTAGGAGAAGCCTGGCTGTTGCTGGTAAGGTGTGGAGAGTTCCCAAGACTCGATTGTGTTTAAAAAAAAAAAGCGAATACCAAAACAAACCCCATGGTTCCCTGCATACAGAGTCATGCCGAAGGATGTGGGAATGTGTTCAGCCTCCCATGGCGCATCTGGTCAAGCCATCAGGAGGGAACAGTCGTTAGGGAGAGATTGCGCCCGGGTCAGCGGAGGACAGCTGTTCAGCTGGGGCCACAGAGCTGGCCCGTGTGCCAGGGAGCCCGTAACACGAGATGTCCCGTGTTTCACCGCTTCTTAGATATGCAGAGAGGGTGCCAGACTGCAGGACCCATGGTGATTTACTGGATTTTGCAAAAGCAGTCTAGAAACAGATGGATGGAGGTTTCTGGTGGCGCCCTGTGCTGCCGGGGCGAACGCGTGTGTTTTCATCTGACGTCTGAGCAAGTCAGGTGTCCCTCTGGCCACGGAAGACCACGTGCTTCAGCTGGGCGTCACACACAGAAAGTACACAGCTGTCGCCACCCTTGGCTGACGGATATGTGCCTGTCACGTACTTCTGTGCTCTCTGCCCGTCCTCTCTCTTTTGAGCTCAGTTTTATGGCTCAGCAGCTGCATGGCTCATTATTTGATTTTCCTCCCCCTCGACTTCTTGGACTCCTCTCATCACCTCCTTCCTGTCTCTTCCCAGGGCACAACCCAGTTCCCATAGCTAAGCCTCCCACTCGCTCTCCCAAGCTCAGGGTCCTAGGGAATCTGGAAATACCGGCGTAGACCTCTCTTGGATCTCGGGAGAGAGAGGCAGAGAGGCAGGAAAGCTCGGCTTTGGGTACCCGGCATCTTGGATGCTTACCTTCTCCACCTGTGTTGGCCGTCCTGTGACCATCACGGGACAGGGCAGTGTGCATTGGCCATCCTGTGACCATCACGGGACAGGGCAGTGTGGGACCAGTCATCAGTCAACAAAGAGGCCACACAGGAAGTGTCCCAATCTCCCTGTGGATCCAAGAGCAGGAGGATGTGGGCAGTGTGGTCAAGTGGGCCCTCCTGATTACAAAAGTCAGTGGGTCTCAATCCCATTACATCTTAGAATCTTCTGGGAAGTTTTCAAAACATACCAGTTCCTGGGCCCCACTCCTGGAATTCTGGCTTAACTAGGCTGGGGAGATGCCCAGGTTAGGAATTCTCTTTTGTTTGCTTTTAAATGTTTTAAAAAATGTTATTCATTTATTTTTGACTGCACTGGGTCTTTGTTGCTGTGCTAAGGCTTTCGCTAGTTGCATAGAGTGGGGCTGCTCTCTGGTGTCAGCAGTTAATAAGCCACTGTGTGTGCCAGACAGAAGCTTCTCTTGTTTCGAGCACAGGCTCTAGGGCACTCGGCCTTCAGTAGTTGTGGCAATGGGCTGAATAACTGTGGCTACCAGGTTGTTGCTCCTTGGAAGAAAAGCTATGAACAACCTAGACAGCATATTAAAAAGCGGAGACATTACTTTGCCAACAAAGGTCCATATAGTCAAAGCTGCGGTTTTTCCAGTGATCATGTATGGATGTGAGAGTTGGACCATAAAGAAAGCTGAGCACCGAAGAATTGATGCTTTTGTGGTGTTGGAAAAGACTCTTGAGAGTCTCTTGGACTGCAAGGAGATCAAACCAGTCCATCCTAAAGGAAATCAGTCCTGAATATTCATTGGAAGGACTGATGCTGAAGCTGAAGCTCCAATACTTTGGCCACCTGATGCAAAGAACTGACTCACTGAAAAAGACCCTGATACTGGGAAAGATTGAAGGCAGGAGGAGAAGGGGATGGTAGAGGATGAGATGGTTGGATGGCATCACCAACTCGATGGACATGAGTTTGAGCAAGCTCCCAGGCGTTGGTGAAGGACAGAGAAGCCTGGCATGCAGCAGTCCATGGGGTCACAAAGAGTTGGACACGACTGAGCTATTGAACTGACTGAACAGTCTCTAGAGTAGTTGTGGCACACGGGCTTATTTGCTCCGAGACAAGTGGGATCCTGCTGGCTCAGGGATCAAACCCACTTCTCCTGCATTGGCAGGTGGATCCTTTACCACTGAACCGTCAGAGAAGCCCTCTGTTTATTTTGTTTGCTCTTAAACAAGCTGTTGGCTGGGTTGAGAGCCACTGTCATTCCGCTGTCCTTGGGTAGGGTCTGAAATAGTGTCAAGTCACCAAATCCCCACTCCCAGGATGGCGGGTGGTGTGTTCCCCAAATCTGAATTCTAGAATCTCTGTAAAAATGAACAGGGACATGTCATGTTTGCTGACCCATAAGGTGAGGCCAATGTGAATGCCAGTGTTAGAAAAAAATGCAGTTGTGCCTCTGGCACACACAGTGGCTTATTAACTGCTAACTAAGTGTTCCCTGATAGTCCTCCAGAGGGGCTGGCTGGAATGTATAAGACAGACGTGTCCGACTCATTAGTAATTACACATTAATGCCTCTAAATGCAGCTCACACTTACTGCTTTTCTGACAGCCTCTTTGCCAGCAGGCAGACTTTTCCATTGCTTATTCAGTTATGCTGTGTCTATCACTTAATGGCTTTTAGATTTGCCCTCATTCATTTTGCAGTTGCTCAATGGTAAAGAATGCACCCGCCAGTGCAGGAACCATAAGAGATGTGGGTCTGATTCCCAGGTCAGGAAGATCCCCTGGAGGAGGAAACGGCAACCCGCTCCAGTACTCTTGCCTGAATAATCCCATGGACAGAGGAGCCTGGTGGGCTACAGTCCGTGAGTTGCAAAGAATTGGACACAACTGAGCACGAATGCCCCTCTGGAACGGGTATCATTGGCATACCTGTCTTAATACCCTTTCCCAATGAAGAAAGTAGGAATGGCTACCAGTCCTGGGATGCAGCTAGGTTGACTGGGGCGATGGGGAGAGGAGGAACCACAGAAGAAATTACTTATCCCCTGCCTCGGTCTGCCCCCACCAAACCAGAACCCCCCAAACCAATCCACACACCTGTCCCTCCCTGCTCGCTCTCAGAGGAAGCCACTTGTGCTTCCTGATTCAAGGATGTGCGTTTAGGGACTTCCTTGGTGGTCCAGTGGTTAAGACTCCACACTTCCAATGCAGGGGCACAGGTTTGATCTCTGGTCCAGGAAGTAGGATCCCACAGGCTATATTACACAGCCCCCCCCCCAAAAAAAAGATGTCTTTAGACATCATCTCCATGTATGGCAACAGATTGTGAAGGAAAGAGTCTTTTAAAGGGACACGTGTGCAATAGTTCCAATCCTGCTGGTGGAGTTTCCCCACAAAGAAGTTGAAAAATCATGTGTTGTGCTCAGTCACTCAGTCATGTCTGACTCTTTGAGACCCTGTGGACTGTAGCTTTCCAGGCTCCGCTATCCATGGAGATTCTCCAGGCAAGAACCCTGGAGTGGGTTGCCATGCCCTCCTCCAGGGGATTTTCACAACCCAGGGACTGAACCCAGGTCTCCCACATTGCAGGTGGATTCTTTGCCATCTGAGCCACCAGGAAAGCCCAAGAATACCGAAATGGGTAGCCTATTCCTTCTCCAGGCAATTGTCCTGACCCAGGAATTGAACTGGGGTCTCCTGCATTGCAGGTAGATTCTTTACAAGCTGAGCTAACAGAGAATCCAGAATGTTATTTAGCCTGAGGCCACACATTCAAACATCTATGCAGCCCTGTTGGATGGAGGTTTCTGTGATGACAGAAATGTCCTTTAACTGCAATGTCCAATTCAATGACCACTAGCCACGAGTAGCTTTTGAACACTCAGAATTGGTTAGAAACTGAACTTTGCTGCTGCTGCTAAGTCGCTTCAGTCGTGTCTGACTCTGTGCGACCCCATAGATGGCAGCCCACCAGGCTCCCCCGTCCCTGGGATTCTCCAGGCAAGAACACTGGAGTGGCTTGCCATTTCCTTCTCCAATGCATGAAAGTGAAAAGTGAAAGTGAAGTCGCTCAGTTGTGTCCGACCCTCAGCGACCCCATGGACTGCAGCCTACCAGGCTCCTCCATCCATGGGATTTTCCAGGCAAGAGTACTGGAGTGGGGTGCCATTGCCTTCTCCAAGAAACAGAACTTTAAAGCTTATTTAATTTTAGTTAGTTTAAACTTAAGTTGAAGTAGCCCATATGACGAGAGGCCATTGGATCAGACAGCTCAGGTATACAGAGTCAGGCAAGGGGGAGAGACCTGGGTTCAGATAAGACCCCAGGACATGGGGTGAACTTGTGCCTTGAGTAAAGAAGGCTCACTCGACTCCAAGAAACAGTTGCCTTGTGGCAATGTTACAGGCTCCATGGTGAGACGTTCTATTTTTTTTCAAGAGGAATCAACAATCCAGGTTTTTATTTGAAATCACCTGAGTTTTAAATGTTGGAAACCAGTCCAAAATTTAAAGAGCTTGTAATTTCCCTTTTTAGTACAATTCCTTCATTTTATACTCGAGGAAATGGAGATTTGGGGAACTGACGTGACCATCTCAAAGCTGAAGAGCGAGTGGGTGATGCAATGGTCCCTGGTCTACAGCTAGGTTTATGCCTCTGCTGCTGCTGCTGCTGCTGCTAAGTCGCTTCAGTCGTGTCTGACTCTGTGCGACCCCATAGATGGCAGCCCACCAGGCTCCCCCGTCCCTGGGATTCTCCAGGCAAGAACACTGGAGTGGCTTGCCATTTCCTTCTCCAATGCATGAAAGGGAAAAGTGAAAGTGAAGTCGCTCAGTCGTGTCCGACTCTTCGTGACCCCCATGGACTGCAGCCTACCAGGCTCCTCCACCCATGGGATTTTCCAGGCAAGAGTACTGGAGTGGGGTGCCATTGCCTTCTCTGAGGTTTATGTCTCATCTCTTGTTTAATCAGTGTATGTTCTCTTTCTGTATATTCTCGTTCTAGATGGCACCTATTTTGTCCTCCAGACATTTTCATTTTGCCAGACGGACCTGTGAGTTTATTGTTCCCTCTTATTCTTTCAGCCAGCGAGAATTTTCTCCCAGCATTTGAAATACCCTTGTGGCAGAAGAAAGAGAATTTTTGCCTCCCGGATTTAGGGGACTATAAGCCGTCTGTCTAGAGGTCTGAAATTCCTTTGAAGTCTCATATTTTGTCTTAAAAAATATCCATGTGAACTTGGCAGTCTACTCCTTAATATATTTGTGCTTATTTAATATTAAGACAAAATCCTCCTTTATATCTTCAAGTAAAACTGAAGTTCCAAACAGAAGCATGATTTAATCTTACGGTTTCAGGAATTGACTGGCCCCACAGCTTGTACCACTGGGTACCCCGTACTTTCAGCTGGAAAGTGCTGATGCATGGCAAATGATTCTGATGGTCAGCTGCAATTTCTCGGCCTTTCCAGCGCACCGTTATTTAATAGGTAGAGAGGAAACTTCTTGTTTGGCAGTATCAGGATTTCTAGTCTTTTGCAGGAAGATGTGAATAGTCTGAGGCATGAATTTGGATCCCAACATACAATCCTTGAATTTCACGTATTTCAAAGGTATAAACACTGAAACAGGGTAAAGCAGGGAATATAAGCAGGCACAAAGAGATCAATCCAATGTCACTGGCTATTCAAATGGCATTGTCTTCCAGGAGACTTTTGTCTCCAAAAAATGAGAACCATGGAAGTAATTAGGAGGAAACCCTGCTGTGGCGGAGACAGTAAACGACCTTAATCCAGCCTCCCATCGCATGTTCTTGAAATTAGTGTGCAGGCATTCCAGCTCACAGATACACTCACTATATACACCTTGCAGAGAAGATGCAGATGAAAGAAGGGTGGCTCTTATGAAGAGAGGTCACACGCTTTCAGTTCTGGGTTGATTTTTTTGCTCTGTGATTTCCTGATGCATCAACTTCTTCTCTGTGTTTTTCTGCATTATCCCCTCCTTACTCCAAAGCCTCTAGTCAGTTAGGAGATATAAAGGAAAGTTTAAGAAGCCTAACATTAGGTGGAAGGGAGGTTCGAGAGGGATAGGACAAATGTATACATATAGTTAGTTCACTTCGTTGTACAGCAGAGAATAACACAATTTTGTAAAGCAATCAGACTCCAATAAAAAAGATGAAAATAAAATAAAGTTAAAAATTTTAAACAAAGAAAAAGAATCCAGACATTGAGTTTGTGGCTAGTCATGGCTTAATAAAGTTAGCAGCAGAAAAGTATCCTGAACATTTTTTACTCAGATAAAAGACTAAGAAAATGTGGGCCCCTTTGTGAATGTACTGTGATTTGCTATCTGCTCTTGAATGCAGAATGCAGTGCATTATGGATTTTTGTGAATGCTTTTGGCTTTATAATGAGCTTTGGCTATTTGGGCAAATCCTAAGGTGTCCTTGATCCCACGTTCTGTTTCTGTTTTATTTTAATCTTGAATTTTCCAGAAGACATTCAGGATTTTAGCCATCACACTTCCAAGTTTTTACTCCCCAACACATCATCTGCATATTTTGAATTGCCTGCTGGATACATCCTTCATATTCAGAAGCCATGGCATAGCAAACTTAAAATTTACTGAAGAAAATTTATCATCTTTTTTCCACAATTCTGCTCTGTATCCTATACTTTCTCTCTCAGATAGTAGTGAAATGGTTCACTTAGTTTTTCAAGTTAGATAATCCTCCATCATCTTTTGAGTTTTCTTTTTCCTGCCCTTCCACATTCAAGTAGTTGCCTATCATGTCAGATTTCTCCTAATATATCTGGCAGCGTTCCCAGTGCTGTGACTTTGCTTCATATCATCAAGTCTTGTTTAGAGGAGTTCTTTCCTGACTTCTGATCCCTCTCACCTCTGGAGTAACTTTAACACTGCCATCCTGAGATTTTTTTTTTTTTTTTTTGTAAATGGGTATCATGGTCTCCTGCTTTAAATTCCCAGTAGACTCTTGTTGTTCCAGAATAAGGTTTAAATTCATTGTAAATGTTGCAAGATTGGTCCCAACTGATGCCAATTTAGCTCTTCAACCTAAGTTTTCTCCGGCTTTCCCCTATGTATTCGACAGTCAAGCCACAGAGAGCCTCATTCCTCTGAAAGGGATCTTTCACGACCCTGGGTTGTTGCCACATGATCCTCTCTGTCTGGGATGCTCTTTCCTTTGTTCTTATTTCTTATTCATCTTTCAAGATCAATTTCAAATGCCAGCTCCTTTAAAAATTGTCTACAGCTCCTCCAGTCACAATTACCTATTCCGACTCTTATTATTTCCCAGAGCCGTGTCCCTGGCTCTTTTATGGCTATGATGCTTTGTCTTTCACTGGTTCACTGTTTCTCTGTATTGTTCACTAGGTAGGAAGATTGGGAAGACACAGATTTGTTCATTTCTGTGTCCCCAGAGCCTGGTACAAGTGGATGCCCAGTCTTTATTCAAACATGAATCGAATCTTATTACAGAGAAGGCAATGGCACCCCACTCCAGTACTCTTGCTTGGAAAATCCCATGGACAGAGGAGTCTGGTAGGCTGCAGTCCATGGGGTCGCTAGAGTCGGACACGACTGAGCAACTTCACTTTCACTTTTCACTTTCATGCATTGGAGAAGGAAATGGCAACCCACTCCAGTGTTCTTGCCTGGAGAATCCCAGGGACGGGGGAGCCTGGTGGGCTGCCGTCTATGGGGTCGCACAGAGTTGGACACGACTGAAGCGACTTAGCAGCAGCAGCAGCAGCAGCAGCAATCTTATTAACCACAGTGGCCAACTGTGAACTCCTAAAGAGGAAGGGTCAAGTTTTATACATCTCTTCATTGTCAATGCCCATCAATTACTGAGTGCTCTTCATTGTCAATGCCCATCAATTACTGTGTTAATGGGCATAATAAATTATAAATTTTCAGAAATCAAATATGGTGATAAAGATCACACTGTCAGTTTTGTGCCCTTGGAAAGTTACAAATCATCACTGGGAGAGAACCAACCATCTAAAGACCAACAGTCCATCACGACGGCCTTGCTTTTTGCATTCATCTTATTTCTACCCAGAAATTATACTAAGAATGATAACAGCTACTCTTTACTGAGGGACTCCAGTGTGTCAAGTTTCACACTAAAAATTACCTCATTCAATTAGCATTTCTTTAAAAGTAGCTTCGATTGAACTAAGGACTATCATCAGAAAAAAACCCTGGAATTTATTTAAAATTACCTTGTGCCCATCTGAAAGACTCAAAATTATTGTTTAAACCCTTCAGACATTACAACACTAATCCTTTTCTAATGATCTCATCTTAAGACATAACACTGGCAGGAGGACTGTTGAGCCTCCCCCCATAACAACATAATGAGCAGATTTGGGTATTTACATAATAACTCAGGATGATTTCAGGGCATTTTAGACAAAATACACAGCCACTTAGATTGCCGTCACTGCAGTTATCTCATCTCTCTTAGAAATTAAATGGAGATGGAAATGGAAAAAAGTGAAAATCAGGGGGATTTTGGATTCATCGTACTTGGGTTTAGCTATTTCAGTGCTCTGGGTCTGAAGCAAAAAGCCACCATTAGGAAATTTGGTTCACAGAAAGTGCAACCATTAAAGCTTTGAGCAAGACATCAAAAATTGATCTAAAGTAGAAGCAATTAGATTCCAGAAATCCTTTTGAAAATGGGTACCATTTGACATTTGTAAATGAAGAAACTAATGATCCTAGGGGTGAGATAACGTACCAGATTCCCCATTTCTGACTCACATACCATTTTTATTTAATATTTTACTTCTAGCTCCATGTCTTTAACTTCACAAATGGGGTGGACACTATATTTATTATTTTGTACTTTATCATCTTGCATGTTTGGCGTTTTGTTTACTCCTCCTTTCGTCTTCAGAATCATTCTATTTCCTTCTGAAATAATCTTCTTTCTGAAATTCACCCTTTAGAGGTTCCTTAACTGAGTGTTGGTTTTTTTTTTTTTGTAATAATCTTTCTGGTTTTTTTCTTATTTGAAATTACATTAATTTCACCCTCATAGTTGAAAGATAGTTCTGCTGGATTGTCAATGATTTTTTTTCTCAGTTGTTGCTGCTTGTATATCAGCTGTTGGGTTAAAACTCTTTATAGGTTAACTGACTTCTCTGGGTGCTTCTTCTTTGTCTTCAGTGATTCTGTAGTCTTGCTCTGATGTGTCTGGGTGGGGCTTTCTTTGGAAATGCTGGTGTTCAGTGGGCTCCTAGAATCAGGGGATCATTGTGGTTAATTGACTGAAAAGGTCTCATCCCTTATCTCTTTTAATATCTCCCCTTATGCATCCCCTTCATTATCTCCTTGAAGATTGATATTAAAACTTTGCCCTTGACTTCTCTGTCCTTTGCTCTCTCCTTATTTTTCATCTCTTTGCCACTTAATGCTGCATTTTTGGTAACTTTTTCAACTTGATCTTGAAATTCATTAATTTTATCTTCAGTTCTGATTAGTTATTTTAGCTTTTGGTTTCTCAAATTTCTAATTGACTTTTTTTTTTTTTAAGTCAAAATCTCACTTCTTTATCTAGTTGTAGTACCTTCTCTCACTCTCTTTGTAAATAGTTGTTTTTTGGTACTTCAATGCAGGAGTTCTTTGAAACCTGGGCTGAAGTCTCTTTAACTCAATTTGTGACTTCTGCTTATAAAATGAATCCCAGCCCCAAACCATTTTAAGTGTGGGTTTATAGTTAGATATTCTCAGCAGAGAATTCACCTCCCCTACCACCACCATCCCCTTGCTTTTTCTTCTGTCAATAACCAAGGAAAAGACAGATATATCTGTTTCTTTCTCTTTTAGATTTTCTTTTTTTGGATTCACTCATAAGAGTATTTCCCTTCTGAGGTCATAGAGGTTTTTTTGCCATGGTTTTCTCTGACTTCTCATCCACTCTGTCCTGCAGTCTTGGAACCTGTTAAAACACAGATGTTAGGTCCCCAGTGGTGGGCAAATGACACAGGATGGGTCTGCTCCACCAGCAGCTTGCCTCCCTGGATTCATGTTGACTTACTGTTCTGAGCCTTTGAGAATTCACCTTACTTTCTTCCAGGTCTACCACCCATTTCAAAACACTTTAAAATCATTCTGCATTTCGGTTATCTCTGGATCGTATTTCTAGAAGCAGATATCTCCAGAATGAATTCATTCTCCAGTGTCTGATCAATACAAAAATGTATAGGAGGCTGTGCATAGATTACTTGCAGATACCTCACCATTTTATATAAGGGACTTGAGGATATTGAGATTGGGGGTGGGGTGGTGGGATCCTGGAACCCACCTGAGGATACGGAGGGATGGCTGAACAAAAGCGGGTATGTTAGTGGATTGGGGAGAGGAAGATAAGGATTTCCTGCCTAACTAATGCTGTGTTCTCTAAGACATATGCAGCAAGGTCATTGAATGGCCATTACACATCTTTCTAATGTGAAATGGGGCTTCCCAGGTGGCTCAGTGGTAATGAATCTGCCTGTCAATGCAGGATACCCAGCTTCAATCCTTAGGTTGGGAAGATCCCTTGGAGAAGGAAGTTCCCTTGGAGAAGGGAAATCCCATAGCAAGGAGGAGCCTGGTGGGCTACAGTCCATGGGGTCACAGAGAGTCGGACATGACTAAGCACGCATGCACACAAATAGAAAGACTGATATCTTGTCAACTAAGACAAAAATGAAGATACTGTTCTGGGTGTCTGGTGTAGACACTGATTATTTATCAAGAAAGTCCCTTCTCCTGTTGTTAAATGTGTTTCTAAACTTTCAAACTGGAACGACAACTATTGTATTGATCAGACATCAGAGAAATAATGGGAAAGAAAGTCACAGACCTTGGGGCAATAGACATCTGAACCCTGGGAAAGGAAATCCTTTTCAAATCCTAGGTTGCTTTTCTCAGAAGAGGGGGGACTGTGTGTGTGTGTGTTGGGGCAGACGTGCTAACCTGGAGTGGGTGGGGGCCGCTGACTATAACGTCCCTGGAGGAAAGGACAGAGAAGTTAATCTCTTTCACACACATAAACTTGTGCAGCATCACGTCTGGCAGGGAAGGTCCAGATTGGTTCAGGTGTATAGTCAGGTCTGGGAAATGCAGATAATGATTAATCACAGGTCTCCTTCAGCCCCTGGCTTCTCAGATGGAGTCCTGAGGGGTCTCCATTAGGTCTGGGCTTATTTGAATTCTGGCTAATGATCTGGAGGGAGGATGTTGCCAGTAGACTAATGACTCTGAATCACGTTCATGTTGAGGGCTTAAATCTCAGCATGGACTGAAAAGAATGCATATTGTATTAACTTCCTATTGCTGCTGTAACAAATTATCACCAGTTAATGATTTAAAACAATGTGAATTTATTACGTTAGGGTTGTGTGGGCCAGAAGTCTGACAAGGGTCTGGGGCAGCTGCAGTCAGGGTGTGGGTGCGGACAGGGCCACACTCCTTCCAGGATGGTGGGAGACTGCTAGCTCCTTCCAGCTTTGATGGGTCCCTTCTGCTGCCGCCTCTGGTTCTCAGCAGCCAGGAAAGGGTCTTCTGTCTGAAGGACCCTTGTGATCCCACTGGGCCACCTGGACAATCCAGAATGTTCTCTCCCCAGCTCAAGGTCCTTGACCTCGGCGACATCTGCTAAGTCCCTTGCTGTGTATGGCAACATATACACAGAGTCTGGGGTTTTAGGATGTGGGCTTCCTTGTAGGGTGGGGTATTATCCTGCCCATCACACGTGTAAAGAGCTTATGGAGATTGGAGCTGTGTAAAATCAGTCTCAAAAATGGAAATGAATGAAGGAGAGAAAATGGCTAATCTGAGTGACCCTGGTTCAGCGGGGATTAAAGACACACCTCCCTGTGAACAGCAGCCACTCTTCCTGGTTAGGCCCAGAGAACCCATTTTGCAGACAAGTGATGGGTGGGCCATTGCCTCAGAGTGGATATTCAAATGACTGTTGCTGTTTAGTTAAAAATCAAATATCAGACTGAAACCCTGTGGACTATAGCCCTCCAGGTTCCTCTGACCATGGGGATTCTCCAGGCAAGAATACTGGAGTGAGGTAGCCATTCTATTCTCCAAGGAATCTTCTCAAGCCAGGGATGGAGCCCAGGTCTCCCAGATTGCAGGCAGATTCCTTACTATCTCAGTTACCAGCTCTAAATATCAGACAAATGTGTCTTAAATAATAAAATCATTTCTTGGGATGAGATGTTTTAGAAATGGAGACTTCAAAGGAGATGAATGTGCAAGTGATTAAGAGGACACCAGGGCCAGTCTGAGAACAACTGGCAAAAATTACGCCTGGGGAAACACCTTCAAGCAAGCCAAGGAGGCTAATGAGGAACAACAGGCCACAATCAAGGTTAGTCAGTTTTAATCAGATGTCAAAAATGAACAGTGTTGGAACTGGGACTGTGTTAGGCAGAGTAAAGATGTTCAAGTCATAACCCTCAGAATATGTGAATGTATTGCCTTATATTTTGGTGATACATAGTATAGTACAGTATACCACATACATGACAAAAGGGACTTTGCTGATGGGATTAAATCAAAGATCTCACGAGATGGGAGATTATTCTGGATTATCACAGTAATCACAAGCCTTCTTAAAAGTGGAAGAGGCAGGCAGAGGAAATCAGAGAAGTGGTGGATGAGGAAGATGCAGCCGAATGTACTGGCTTTTCGTTGCTGTTGTTAAATTGGGTATGATTGTTTTACAGTGTTGTGGGAGTTTCTACTGTCCAGTGCTAATCAGCTATATGTTTACATACATCGCCTGCCTTTCCATCCTCCCTCCCCCTCCCATCCCACCCCTCTAGGTCATCACAGGGTACTGAGCTGAGCTCCCTGTGCTATACAGCGGCTTCCTGCCAGGTATCTATTTTACATATGGCATTTTACACCTGGTAGTACATGTGCTTCCCAGGTGGCTCAGTGGTAAAGAATCTGCCTGCCAATGCAGGAGACATCGAGTTCGATCCCTGGGTTGGGAAGATTCCCTGGAGGAGGCAATGGCAACCCACTCCAGTATTCTTACCTGGGAAATTTCATGGATGGAGGAGCCTGGTGGGCTACGGTCCATGGGGTCATAAAACAGTCAGACACCACTCAAGTGACTGAACAACAACAACAAAAATGTGTATATGTCATTGCTCCTGTCTCACTTTGTCCCACCCTCTCCCTTCCCCGCTGTGCCCACAAGTTCATTCTCTATGACTGCGTCTCTATTCCTGGTCATTTGTAGTGATGCGGATAGGCCTAGAATCTGTCACACAGAGCGAAGCAAGTCAGAAAGGGAAAAACAAACATTGTATATTCATGTATATATGGAATCTAGGAAAGTGGTACTGATGAACGTATTTTCAGGGCTATCTTTGAATAAAGAGGATGGAGCCACAGCAAAGGAGTGTCAATGGTCTCTAGAAGCTAAAAAAGTCAAGGAAATGGATTATTTCCTAGGGCTTCCAGAAGGAACACAGCCCTACCCACACCTGGATTTTTGCCCAGAGACCCATTTTGGACTTTGGACCTTTAGAAGTGTCAGCTAGTACTTTTGTGTTGTTTTAAGTCCGGGCTTGTGGTGATGTTCTTCCAAAGCAATAGGAGGCTGACAGAGGAAACCTGCGTTTTTGTGGGTCTGCTTTCTGTGTGTGCATGCTCAGTTCAGTTCAGTTCAGTTGCTCAGTCGTGTCCGACTCTTTGCGACCCCATGAATCGCAGCACGCCAGGCCTCCCTGTCCATCACCAACTCCTGGAGTTCACTCAGACTCACGTCCATCGAGTCAGTGACGCCATCCAGCCATCATGACCAATTCTTTGTGACCCCATGGACTGTAGCCCGCCAGGCTCCTCTGTCCATGGGATTTTCTAGGCAAGAATACTGGAGTGGGTTGCCATTTCCCACTTCAGCAGATCTTCCTGACCCAGGGATCGAACCCGTGTCTCCTGCATTGGCAGGCAGATTTCTTACCACTGAGCCACCGGGGAAGACCCTGCTTTCTGTGATGGAATCCAATGCTACAGGGATGTGCCCTCAAAGTCTGGCGTGAAGACTGAACAACTGAGTCAATGAACACAGAAACTACGGCACAGTCTTCTCAGGACACTTCAAAATAATGTCATCACTTTGCCATTTAAATTTATTCCCCTCTTGCATCAACTTCCTTTGATCAGGAGCATAGAACACCAAGAGGACACGCAGACACACACATGCAAATAAACAACCGTGAGTTCTAACGGACAGGACGAGGCTTCCCCCTCTCGGAGCTCCTCAGTTAAGCCCGGGTTGGAGGAAACTCAATGTTCTCTGGTTTGGGGCCCAGCAGTGCTGTGGTAGGGTGATCTTATCCTCTCTAATGTTCCAACCCAGACTGTGAAATGTTCTTAATCATATGACCTCAGACTCTTAGTTCAGGCTAATTAAGCCTCTTTTGACTGTACCTAATGTCCTGGTTTGCAACAGCAGTTGGGTAACCGTTAATATTGTATACCTTGGCCATGGTAGCTTGCTTGAATTCCTCTGTTTCTCTGGGCAGGATTCAGGCACTTCTGATAAGAATACAATCTATCTGTGGCTCTCGGGGGGTCTTTGGGCTTGCAGTCAACTAAGGGATTATTTTTAGAAGGAGGTAATGGCACCCCACTCCAGTACTCTTGCCTGGAAAATCCCATGGATGGAGGAGCCTGGTAGGCTGCAGTCCATGGGGTCGCTAAGAGTCAGATAAGACTGAGCGACTTCACTTTC
>NW_011494620.1:3883370-3942352 GCF_000754665.1 Bison bison bison | reverse complement strand
GTCAGATAAGACTGAGCGACTTCACTTTCACTTTTCACTTTCATGCATTGGAGAAGGAAATGGCAACCCACTCCAGTGTTCTTGCCTGGAGAACCCCGGGAAGGGAGCCTGGTGGGCTGCTGTCTATGGGGTCGCACAGAGTCGGACACGACTGAAGTAACTTAGCAGCAGCAGTGGGCTAGCACCAGCTGGCAAACCTCCCCCGAGTCTAAGGATCTTTCCTTTCCTTCTGGGAGCTGCGTATACAAGTTTTCAGGTGGGTTTAGAAGGGGAGTATGCCACCCACTGTGTCTGAAAAGGACAGTGAATGGAAAGGTCAAGGGGTGGGGGAGTGATCAGTGAGAGAAATGGTTCCTACAAATGAGTATATGTCTCCAGAATTAGTGTAGGAGGGAGAGGAGCTGATTAGACTTTAAAGTCTATTTTATTAGATGCTCTTAGCCATGAACTAGGCTTCATGGTGGGCTCCATGGCTTCTATGCTATGATGTTATCTTGGACTTTCTTGGTGGTTCGTAGGTAAAGAGTCTGCCTACAATGCAGGAGACCTGAGTTTGATTCCTGAGTCAGGAAAATCCCCTGGAGAAGGAATTGGTCTACCCACTCCAGAATTCTTGCCCTGGGAAATCCCATGGACAGAGGAGCCTGGTGGGCTACAGTCCAGATGGTCACAAGAGTTGGACATAACTTAGTGACTAAACCTGACTTGTGAATCCTCTCTAGGGCTAAATAAGTAAGAACTCTTAGATTTTGAGGGTGTGTATATCTACACTTAGTCCACTGTTTCACTGTCAGCAAAGCTGATAGCCCTCAGTTTTGTGATGATATTTGAAGTTTTCTCAATGTCAGACTGTTTCACCTACATCTGTCTGAGGCAGTAGAGATCCCAGGAAAGAAATAAAAAGCACCTTCGTTTTGGGCAAGTTGCTTAGCTTGCCTCAGTGTCTTCATCTATAAAGTGGGGATAATAACACCAGACTCAAGTGTGTGGTTCTTGTGGGGGTTAAATGAGACGGTGCGTGTAAAGCTCAGTGGAAAGTGTCAGCCACAGGGTGAGTTTCTCTGCAGAATTTAGCTGCTCTTCCTGGTAACAAGCAAGTGCTTAAGTAGGACCAGGTGTCAGCAACAAGGTCAAGTGCTGGGTGCAAAGATGATTATGGTAGAGTCCTGCCTGAGAAACTGTTTGCAGTTTATTGGGGGAAGATATGCAAATATATGGGGCTTCCCAGGTGGCTCCGTGGCTAAGAATCCAATTGCCAATGAGGGAGACATGGATTCAATCCCTGGGTCAGGAAGATACCCTGGAGAAGGGAGAGGCTACCCACTCCAGTATTCTTATCTGGAGAATCCCATGGACAGAGGAGCCTGGTGGGCTACCGTCCATAGCGTCACACAGAGTCAGACACAACTTAGCAACTAAACAACAACAGCAATGTGAACATGTAAGATTAAATGAAGAATCATGGGTCCCCTTAAAATTATGACTAGAGGTAGAGTGAGTGACCTGCTGTATCTGGGATAGGGGTGGCGATCATGAGGAAGCCCTTTTAGAGCAGATGGTCTGGAGGTAAGACTGGACCCATGAGTAGGTGTTCACAAGGCAGATGGGAAGGAAGGTGGTCCCTCCCATTTAACAGTGTGCCCACCATAGAGAGTCCTGGAGGCACAGACCCGGAGCACTGCCTGCCTGTCCCCATTGTGGTCAGCTGTGTGCAGGCATAATCGGGAGGAAAGCAGGCATCCCAAAGGGTTCAACGTCTGCAATCAGATGGCCTTCAGGGCAGGCACAGGAGACCCTGCATCCCAGCACAACATCTTCCAGGGCTCCTGGCAATGGAGACTTTCCCTTTGCAAAGTGGCGGGGCTCCTGCCGCCTCCTGCCTTTTCTGGCAGCGATGGGGGAGGTGCCCTGAGGAGATAACCTGGGGAAAGTGCTGATGAAGGAGGAAGATGATGGAAGTGCAGATGAAGGAAGACTTGCTAAGATGAACTCTTTCTCCTGTTTTGACCCACCCTTTCCTTCTTTCAGCAAGTGCTACCAATTCCTACCAACTCCGAGTGGCACGGGGGTGGGGAGGGCAGGCATCAATGGTGTCTTCATCCTCCCCTTCTAGGGTTGGAAGGACCTGACTCAGTTTTGTACATAGTAGGTACTCACACAGTCAAAGCTGGTTTTTCCACTAGGCGTGTATGGATGTGAGGGTTGGACCACGGAGCAAGATGAGCACCGAAGAGTTGATGCTTCCAAATTATGGTGCTAAAAAAGACTCTTGAGTGTCCCTTAGGGAGCAAGGAGATCAAAGCAGTCAATCCTAAAGGAAATCAACCCTGAACATTCACTGGAAGGACTGGCACTGAAACTGAAGGCCCAATACTTTGGCAAACTGATGCCAAAACCAGACTCACTGGAAAAGACCCTGATGCTGGGAAAGATTGAAGGCAGGAGGAGAAGGGAGTGACAGAGAATGAGATGGTTGGATGGCATCACCAACTCAATGGATATGAGTTTGAGGAAACTCCAGGAGATAGTGAGGACAGGGAAGCCTGGGGTGCTGCAGTTCACGGGGTTTCAAAGGACTGGACACGACCAAGTGACTGAACTGAACTGACTGAGAATATGGACAAACACACCAGCAGTGATGTATAGAGTGGCAAGTAGTCTAGACAGACATGTGATCATGACAACAAAATGTACTCAGCAAATGCTAGTTGGAAGAAATAGAGATTTCCCGTATGAATGGAGGCTCTTCTCAGTGTGTATTTGGACAGAAAGCTCTGTGTATTTGGAAGCCAGAGCCCACACCTGTCTTGCTCACCAGTCTGTCTGGAGCCAGCAGTAGGCTTGACATTTTGTCAGTTCTCAACAGATGTTGAGTATGCTTTTTCTGGTCGTTAATGCAAAGCTTCAGGATCATCTTTAACCACTTCCCCCCACTCTTAATGAGTTACTAGGCCTTGTCAATTGTGTGTATAAATATTATGACACTTTTCTCCTTATATTCCTTGAATTCAGACTCTGGTTATTATTTACTTGAACTTTTATGAAACCTTTTACTCCGTCACCTGGTCTTCCTGTTGTCAATGTCACCTCACCCTTTCTACCTCCCTGGCCTACTTTTAAAAGTATCAACTGATCACATGTTATCCATCAGCTCTGTGTATGTTCATTTCTTAGCTTGGTAATAAACTCCTTCACAATATAGTCTGGACCTAACTCTTGAGACATGATTTCTTTCTGCCAATTGCTTTAATCAACACATCATTCCATTTCTATTTCACGTCTTCTGTCTTCAGGAATGTGCTTGTGTTAGGTGGCTTTCTCTGTGCACTAAACATGAATAGATGGATGGGTGAGTGGATGGGTGGATAGGTGGATGGGTGGATGGATGAATGAGTGAATGAATGAATGAATGAAAGGATGAATGTGTAGATAAATGAATAGGTTGTTGGATAAGTGGATTAAAGCAGGATGAGTAGATAAATAGATAGATGGATGGAAGGATGGGTGGAGAGATGCATGGATGAGATGGACAGGTGGATGGATGGATGGCTGGATGGACAGATGGAGGGATGGATGGGTAGATGAGTGGATGAACAGACAAGCAAACGGATGGATGCATGCATACATACATGAATGAATAATTGGATAATTATTGATGTAGCAATTCTCCAGGAATGTGCTCAGGTATCCTTAGAGCCCCACAGTGGACTTCATCTGCCGATGCGTGTATTATGTAGCACAGCTGCAGGTGTGGCTTACTCATTTTCTGATGTGATGAGGAAAAGATTATGGGAAGGGGGGCTGGATAAGGGATATATCCTTCCAGGTGTGCATAATAATGATAATATAATTCTTCATTTGTAACAGAGCCTATATTAAGTACTCTGTGCACATTATCATATTTAATCCTCACAGCAACTTTACGAAACAAGTTTCTTATTATCCACGATTTGCGGGCATTTAATGAGATTGAATAACTTGTGAAGGAAATTTCAGAGCTAAGATCTGAGCCCACGTTTTATCCACTTGGAAGCTCAGGCCCTTACCTACTATCCAGAGCCAGGAAATATTGGGGTAGCAATTGGGTGTGAGGCCTTAGAAATCAGAGCTGCCATGTTTGAACCCAGCCAGGCCACTCATTTCCTGAGCAGGCAAATCACTTAATTCAGCTTCTCAGTTTACTCTATGGTTTAATGGAAGTAATAGAATCTTCTTAGCAGGAGTGCTGTGAAAATTAATGACTGCGTATAAAGTGGTTTAAGATAAAGATTTTCAGATAAAAGGAACTGGAGGGAGGGAGTTTGAAGGGCTATTAGGAAAGAGTGGGAACTGCAGCTTATTCTATTTCCACGGGTTGGGCTGCGAGTAGGCAATGCATTTGTAAAAAATTCAGCTTCAGATCGATTTGCATGGCTGAAGAGTTTGGGGGGAAGTAATAGAACCTGGTAAATAACTGTTAGATTCCATTTTTATACATTTATAAAACATTATTTTTAACACTGTATTATTTAAGAAAGAGAAACTCCTGTTTTGAATTAATTATGATGGTAATGGGAATTTCCTGGCAGTCCAGTGGTTAAGACTCCACACTGCTAATGCAGGGGATACTGGTTCAATCACTGCTTGGGGAACTAAGATCCCAGATGCCACATGGCCAGAGATTCAAAACATAAAACAGAAACAATAATGTAACAAATTCAATAAAGACTTTAAAAATGGTCAACATCAAAAAAAAAAATCCGAAAAAAGAAAAAATGATGATAGCTACCACAAGGGAACCAGGGACAAAAGCACTGTATGGCCTGATCTCGGAGTGAGCCTGGCTTCTCCAGTGGCAAGCTCAGAGTGCCACGCTCTTCCCTTCATCTGCTTGCGCTTGGCCATGGGCGTGGGTAGGAGATGGGAAAAGAGAAGCTCTTTATGTTAATGTATCCTCTCCTCGCCTGTTCCCCGAGATGGGACTGTCTTGCGTGGTTGATTTTGTCACCCTCCATCATTTTGTACTCTACCACCACGCATGCCCTGTTGAATGGATGAACCAGCGTCCCCTGGCCTCTTCTACCCCAGCCAGGTATTACTGTGCATTTACGTACACTTTCTCATCCATTCGTGTGCTCATCAAATATTTATGGAACATCAGCTCTGTGCCAGACACTGTTCTAACACTGGGGATTCAATGGGTGTAAACTCTACCTCGTGGAGAGATTTCCTGCCAAATCATCAAACCGTGAAATAATTACAGAAATGACAAGAGCACTGAGGAAAAGCAAAGGCAAGTAGCGAATCCTGTGACAAAAGAGTGTGACTTTGTGGGTAAGGTCAAGGGAGGCTCCCGGAGGAGGTGGTTTTAGCTGGGGCTGAAGGATGAGCAGAAGTTAGTAGGGCTTACAATGCTCAGTTCCCATACTAGGCGTGTGCAGAGATAAATAGGACCCAGTGGATAAACGGCACAGCCTTGAACTCAGGAGCTTTTGCTGTGGTCCAGGAGATGGGCCTCAAAAGAGCCTCTTGATGAAAGTGAAAGAGAAGAGTGAAAAAGTTGGCTTAAAACTCAACATTTAGAAAACTAAAATCATGGCATTGGGTCACATCACTTTATGGGAAATTGATGGGGAAACAATGGAAACAGTGACAGACTTTATTTTGGGGGGCTCCAAAATCACTGTAGATGGTGACTGCAGCCGTGAAACAAAAAGACTCGCTCCTTGGAAGAAAAGTTATGACCAACCTAGACAGCATATTAAAAAGCAGAGACATTACTTTGACAACAAAGGTCTGCCTAATCAAAGCTATGGTTTTTCCAGTAGTCATGTATGGATGTGAGAGTTGGACCATAAAGAAAACTGAGCACTGAAGAACTGATGCTTTTGAACTGTGGTGTTGGAGAAGACTCTTGAGAATCCCTTGGACTGCAAGGAGATCCAACCAGTCAATCCTAAAGGAAATCAGTCCTGGATATTCATTGGAAGGACTGATGCTGAAGCTGAAACTCCAATACTTTGGCCACCTGATGTGAAGAACTGACTCATTGGAAAAGACCCTGATGCTGGGAAAGATTGAAGGTGGGAGAAGAAAGGGACGACAGAGGATGAGATGGTTGGATGGCATCACCAACTCAATGGACATGAGTTTGAGTAAACTCTGGGAGTTGGTGTGGCCTGGTGTGCTACAGTCCATGGGGTCACAAAGACTCGGACATGAATGAGCGACTGAACTGAACTGACTGATGAGATGGACAAACACGCCAGCAGTGATGTACAGAGTGGCAAGTGGTCTAGACAGATGTGTGTGAGGGGGTGGGTGAGGGGGCGGAGCTTCTACTTGGAGAGTTTTCAGGGGAAGTCCATCCCGTCTGGCGAGTCTGTGTTGCTCGGAAGCCTGAGTGGGATCAGTAGTAGATGATGAACGAGGGAGTGGGGGCAAGGGCATTTTATGGAAAGGGAACACCTCATGGAAAAGCTCAGATTGCTGAAGCATTTGTTGGTGAAAGCACAAGTAGCTTTTCAAATCTGGAGCTTCAGGACACACTCGTGAGATGTGATGGGAGAGAGAAAAAGAAGGAAGTCAGGTAAGGAAGGGCCTTGTGAGTTAAGATGCTGAGGAACTGGAACTCTATCCTCTTTTCTGTGAGAATTGTTGAGGGGTTTTGACTAGGGAAGTAAGAGATTCCCTTGGCACTGGAGCATCCTCCCTTCAGCAGTCATGCTCGGAGGCTGATAGAGAAAGCACCAAGGGTATGGACAGGGAGAAGGAGAATTTGGCAATGACCTTTTGAGACTGGGTGACTGGATGTGATTGGGAGAGTACAGACGGCAGTCAAGGAAGATTCTTAACCATGTTTTCCAGGACATGACTCTCTGCAAAATTCTTTAAGCAACCAGTTCTTTGATGAACTGCTCATCTTCTCTCTCCTCTTAGAGTCCACCCACAAAGCATCATTGTGAGGAACCAGGTGGCAAAGATACTTGATGGACTGGTTTAGGTTTTCCAAACACCTTTGACTTCAGGACCATTTCTTTTTATGAAACATATACTAACACCCAGAGTGATCTTGCTAAAAGTAAATGCCAAGCATATCAATCTTTGCTTAAAATCCTTTAGTGCTTTTTGGACAAAGTTCAAATTATTGGCCTTGTACCTCAAGACCCTTCTAGAACTAGGGTTTGGGAGTCCATCTTGGGAGAAATGTTTCCATTTGTAGGTCTTCTTTAGAAAAATGTCTATTCAACGCTTTTGTCCATTTTGGTGGTGGTGGTTTAGTTACCAAGTCATGTCCAACTCTTGTGACCACATGGACTGCAGCCTACCAGGCTCCTCTGTCCATGGGATTCTCCAGGCAAGAATACCGGAGTGGGTTGTCCTTTGTCCATTTTATTTGGTTGGTTTTCTGGTTAGTATTGAGTCACAGAAGTTCTTTAGATATTTTGAATATAAATCTCTTGCCAAATATCTGTTGAAAGTACTTCTTTCAGTCTGTTTTGAGATCACAGTGTTATGTAAATATTGAGAAGGCAAATGGAATGGAGTTTGGGGCAGGTTGCATTTAGAATGCCTGAAGAATATTCAGTCTATGCCTTGTCGACACTAGTCTCGAGGTGTCCTGGGGTCAGGCGTACACTTCCCTGCCTCCATTATCCTATATGTCAAATGGGAGAACAGTATCAGCTTGTCTTTTTCAAGGATTATCATGAAGTTAAAATAAAACATGTGAAAGCAGCTAGAAAGAATGAAAAGCCATATGCAGATGGTTGTGCTACACTGGCATTACGTACATTTCAGACCACTCCCAGTAGGCAAGACATGGTGTCACTTTCAGCTCTAAGCCTGTCTTACCTCTTCTCTTAACTTCTCTCCAACTTGTCTTTTGTACCTGTACATGAACACACCTCTTCTCCACTTATCTCTTCTGGGTGTTTGTAACTGGGTATAATGCATTCGAATCCAAGACCTGAACAGATACAAACAACAAGTATTGTGGTCCTCTATTTGTTACATATTGGTCTTTATCTCCTTCTAGTCACTCACCCAGCACATATTGATTGCTTTTTAACTATATATTCCAGACACACGCTAATGACAAAACAGGACAGACGCAGTCCTTTGTCTTATGGCCTGAAGTCTTTTGTGAGAGTCAGACAATTAGGTCATCATTATCACACAGGTCATGAAACGGGGTTACAGGAACATCAAAGAACAAAAGGTGGAATCTGGGGAGCAGCATGTAAGAAGTGAAGGAAAGCAGAGGAAAAGCTGGAGCCGTGATGCCATGAAGTTTCTGAAGGAGTCACTTAGGGGAAGTAACAGGAGGGCCTCCTATGTCTAGCAGAGGAAGTGTGCGTTCACGAAATCCACATCTTAGTTGGCCATTTTAATCTTCCCCATTCACATTTTTTCATTTTATTGACTATTTGTAGTTCTTCTCTACATAGTTTATTATTATTATTTATTTATTTGTGCAGAGTCTTTGTTGCAGCATGCAAGATCTTTTTCGTTGCAGCCTGCAAGATCTGGCTCCCTGACCAGGGATTGAACCCGGGACCTCTGCTTTGGGAGCTCGGAATCTTAGCCATGGGACCACCAGGAAAGTTCCACATCTTTTTTCAGGATTAGTTGGTGGGGTCTCAATAGGATTCCTATTCTTGCTTCTTATAGCCATTTGTTGAAGGTGATAATGATGGTAAGTTGTTCAAAAAAGAGCTGATGGGAAGGAATAGAAGAGGAGAGCCAGGGTAATTCCCTAACTGGTGTGTCAAAGCTTGAAGAACTGACCATTGACGAAACTGCCCTTCTCAATGGCTGCTTTCCATCCTGGTCCAGACCCAGCACTCCAGAGTCAGCTGCATCCTTCTAGACAGCCACTTGTTTCAAGTTGCTGTCTGCTATCCCTGGGAGACGAGGCGGAACTCAGACCTTTGGGCCGTGACCCACCCCGTCTGCAGGGTGCTCGGTGCCTGGGAGCAGAAGCATCCCCAGGAAAGGCAGCGCTGATCTGTGCTCTGGCCATGCCGTAGGAGACTGCCTAGGGCCCTGGCAGCTCTGCTCTCAGTTAGGCTCATTGGGGCACAAAGCATAGGACCATCTGAGATCGGGGTACAAATTCATATTAAAGGTTTTGCACAGGCTTTTTGTCCATGGTCAGAAAGCATCTCCCAGATCTGAGGGGCCTGTCGTCTGATGCTTTGCTGGACATCTGTCTGAGCTGGGTGGGCTCTTTATGCTGACTTTCCCCAGAGCCTGCCCCACACCCCCAAAGCCATGTGCTGTTCATCTCCCGCCATGGTTCTGCGGAGTAAGTGGCTCTCATTGATGCAACGCTGTGGGCCAAGATAATTTAGATAAAAATCAACCAAGAACTTAATGAGCACCTTGGCAGTTCACATGGTCCATTCTCCAAGCATCTCTGCTCACTGTTGCTGTGGTGATTCATCTGTGCGAAGCAGGAAGCTTTGGTAGCTTTAATGATGCATTTTACATGAATGCGGCCCCAGTTGACAGGTGTACATCTCCCTTGCTTTAATGGAAACATCAGCTGTAATGCAGCTATTAGCTGGTAAGTTTTCATTTTAACCTTCTGTGCTCTTCAGAAAAAATTTCCACCCTGAGGGAATATGGAGTTTATGCATGCGTGCTAAGTCACTTCAGTTGAATCCAACTCTCTGCTTCCCTGTGGATCATAGTCCACCAGGATCCTCTGTCCATGGGATTTTGCAGACAAGAATACTGGAGTGGGTTCCCATGCCCTCCTCCAGGGGATCTTCCTGACCCAAGGACTGAACCAGTGTCTCTTAAATCTACTGTATTGGCAGGCAGGTTCTTCACCACTAGCACCGCCTGGGAGACCAAGACGAGCCGTGTCAGACTCTTTGTGACCCACAGACTGTAGCCCACCAGGCTCCTCTGTCCTCAGAATTTTCCAGGCAAGAGTAACTGGAGCAGTGTGTCATTTCCTATTCCAGGGGACTTTCCCAACCCAGGGATCAAACCTGTGTCTCCTGCGTTGCAGATGAGTTCTTTACCACTGAGCCACCTGGGAAGCCAAAATAGCATTTAGGTTTGACTAAATTCAACTGATGTTAACTTATCCATCTTGGGTGTGCTTCCCAGTACAGAGTCTGTCACCCAGGAGGACCACGGTAAATGGGTGCCTCCTCCTTCTGGAGCCTCTGGCTTGGCTCCTGGAGGTTTGGGGGCTTTGATAGAACCCATAGCATTTGAGGAAGGAAGTGCTGTGTCCTCCTGTGGATGTTGCCAACCCCGTGATCCACGTCAGGGCCATCTTGGGAGATCAGGGGGTCACACCCTTCGTCTTGCAGGTGTGAGAAATCACCGCCTTCTGCTTGTTGAAGTTGGAAAGGAAACTTTCTGTGTCAGAGGCTGCCCGTGGCCTGCTGACCCTGTTTGCTGCATGGGCTTCAGAAGTGCCTGGGGTTTCTGTTAAACTACGGATTTCAGGGCACCGTCCTCATGGGTCTGGTTTGGAATGTCTGGGGCAGAGTACGCCTCAAGTAATTACTGGTTCATAAGACTGAGACTAAGAAAAAGAATAGGACTTCTCTGAGTGGTCCAGTGGTTAAGAATCTGCCAGTGCAGGGACACAGGTTCGATCCCTGGTCTGGGAAGATTCCACATGCCACCAGGCAACCAAGCTGGCGCAACGCAACTATTGAGCCTGTGCTCTCTAGAGCCTGGGAGTCGCAATTACTGAAGCCTGTGTGCCTAGAGCCTGTGCTCCGAAACAAAAAGAAGCCACCTCCATGACAAGTAGACCCTGCTTGCTGCAACTAGAGAAAGTCTTTGTGCAGCAAAGAAGACTCAGAACAGCCAAAAATCAAAGAAAGAAAGAAAGAAAGAAAGAAAAAGAATGGCCCAGATCTGTGAACAAAAAGAGTTGGTGACAGGCAGTGGGAAAAAGCCTGCTTCTTGTCACCGCTGTGCATCGGTTGCAGGCATGTGGCCCTGGATACCAAGCAGGCTAAGTGACGGTCATCTCTTCAGTGGATCTTGGTGCCAGTCCCTGTGCTACGCACCGGGAACACGGAAAAGAGGAAGCCATGGCTCCTGCTCCGTGAAATCCACAGGCCGGTGTGAGTGAGCAAACAGACAAATACAAACCAACGGCAATGTACGGAGACTGATGGTGTGTTAGTGCAGCACACGTCCAGTCTGAAGAGTCACGGGATGAAAATAGTGGCTCCCGTTTATAGAGCATTTGCTGTGGATTGGGCTTTGTCTTATGCAAATCAAATAAATTCACGACAACAACCATTTAGGGAAGGTGAGGAAAGAGGTCTATGCTGTTAAAGCTTTGCACAAGGCTGCCCAGTTAATACACAGCAGAGCCAGATGGTACTTGCAAAAGCCATGTTCTTAAGAGCTGAATTACAAAGTCTTTCTGAAGAAAGGGAGCCTATTATTTGCTGAGCACCTACTTTGTGTGGGGCTCACTTAACTGAATATTGGTGATATTTCTGAGACCGGCCAGAGCTCTGCCAGCACTCAGGGGCCAGGCGCACTTTCGGATGCTTTGTTGCATCTTTTAGCCAGAGCCTGAAAGGATACAGGGATGCTAGAATGTTGATTCTCTAAGGATTCCTGGTGGCTGGGCAGGGCCTTGTCACCTCTAGCCAGACAGCTAGCAACTAGGTCGTGGCTTCCCAGTCCGTGTCCCCCAGTGTGCTCACCGTTCAGGACACAGACAGCCCTAGTCTCTATTTCCTAGCCTCCATAAGAAACAAACAACAGAGGTTTCAGCCCAAGGCGATCAGCGATTGCATTTCCATCCTCTGATCACTTTCCAGCGTGGGCTTGGTCCCCCGCCTAGTCCTTTGCATCCCGTCAATCAGGCTGGTGCTGGGAGAAGTCCCACCTGCTGGAACAGGGGATAGAGCTCCCGAGTCACTCACAGTTCACTTGTCATCCCCCGGACTCACTCTGCACGCATTCTATCTGTTGAGGTTTCGGTTGAAGACACCCTTCTTCACTTCCTCTCCAAAAAACGGTCAGGTGCTGTGTTTCATGCAGCATGGCTGCTCCAGTGTTGGCCACGTGTCATGGGTTGTCCCTGGCCCCTCAGTGTGTATATAGGCTGCAGGGACTGGTCTTTAATCAACCAGCAGTTTGCATTTGCTTTTTAATAAGTTACTATTGGAGGCCAATGATATTTTTTAAAAACCCACTTCTTTTTCTTTTACATGGTTCATCAAAAGCAGGAAGTCAAAAGATACAAATACTCTTCCTGTGAATTAGCAGAGAGACCTTTCTCATCTGTGCTCGTGAACTTGCCTCCTGGGGCCACCAAATGAGCTTCTGGAAGAGAGGAGAGTTGCAAGCGGGACCCTGGGGTAGTCAGCTGGCAGGAATGGGGGTGGTGGTGGTGGTGGGACAGCGTGTTTGTTGATCTTGGGAGCTGAACTTGAGAGGTATTGAGGAGAGAGGCGGTCGGATGCTGTGAGCTGGCGTGGCAGGGGAAGGGGTAAGGGCAGGGCCAGGTAGCTCGCTCCAGGGATGTTATATATAAGATGATGGCCAGTGCTGGCTGATGAAGAGATGATGCTCTCAAGTAGCAGTCAAACTGGCATGATGATCCCAGGCCTTCTGGGAGCTGCTGAGAAGAGGGGCTGCATCAGGGGAAGTGGGAGGCCAGGGAGGAATGGGTGTCGGAGAAGGAGCTTATTTCAACACTTTGTGTGGGTTCGTCGGTCAGTTATGTCCAACTCTTTGTGACCCCATGGACTGTAGCCCTTCAGGTTCTTCTGTTTTTCTGGGAGTTCCCAGGCAAGAATACTGGAGTGGGTTGCCATGCCCTCCTCCAGGGGATCTTCCCGACCTAAGGATGGAACCCGGGTCTCCTGCACTGCAGATTCTTTACCATCTGAGCCACCAGAAAAGCCCTTCAACATCTTATGCTGGATCAAATACACACACACCACCTTTGTACAAACTCACTCGGTCTCAGGGGTACTGCCCAGTGCCAAGTCACACAGGTCACTGATTTGTGATTGACAACTCATGTTTTGACAATAAGCAGTGAGTCACGAGTATCAAGGAAAAGCGGTGTCACTGGGGCTGAAAGACCGTCCTTTCTTGACTCTTCAGGTGGCTGCCTGCCAGAGAGGAGGCATTGCGCAGACTCTTGTGCAAACAGGCTGGTTGGCGTGTGCCTGCGGAAGAGGCCACCTGCCGGCATCTTCCCGGGGAAGAGGTAGGATGACTGAGATCATGTATAGGGAGTATTTGAAGACCTGGAAACAAAAGACCTTCTATGCATAGGAGATTTTCGGCCACCACCCCCAGGCCAAAATAAGCAGCCTTTTCTGCCGCTGCAGATGTGTGTTGAGAAAGCTTGACAGCATCAGTGCCCAGACACGTCTAATCACCTGCATCCTCTACTAGCTTCCACCTGGAGTCTATGCTCATGACAGGCTTTGAGCACCTCTTTCTGCCAAGCCATGGCTTAGGTACCAGTTTCCCTCAGCATCACTGGTTATCTGTGGTCAGACCTCCTCTGCCGATATTTTTTTGTGTCCATTGGCCTTTCTATTTTTCATTATTTCATCAAGATTGTATTGAGTGCCTACTATGTGGCAAGCACTGTGGAATGAGCTGGAGATACAGGAACAAAAGCATAGGATCTGTGTCCCCGAGTTGCTTCAAGGCCCGTGGGAGCAAAAGGCACACAATCCAATCAGATACGGGTATGTGTATGTGCGTGCCAAGTTGCTTCAGTTGTGTCTGACTCTTTGTGACCCCATGGACTGTAGCCCACCAGACTCCTCTTATCCATGGAATTCTCCAGGCAAGAGTACTGGAGTGGGTTGCTGTGCCCTCCTCCAGGGGCTCTTCCCGACCCAGGGATTGAACCCCTGTCTCTTATGTCTCCTGCATTCAGGTGGGTTCTTTACCACTAGCATCACCTAGGAAGCCCCAGGTACAGGTGACCAAATGGTAAAAGTGATGAGAGGTGGCATGTCATTCCCTAGCAGACATCCAGGGAAGTAGCTTGTTTCATGTGCTGCCAGATCTAATGATAACTGAGCCTAAACTCCAATCTGTAACTTTGAGTCATTTGTCCAGGTTCCTCCGTCTGAAACCGCAGAGCAAATGACACTCCTCTTCCGTAATGATGGAACTTTGGCTATGTAAGCTTCTCTTCCAAGGCTAATAATCTCTTGACACAGAGTCTAGACCTGTCCTTGTTTTAATTGCTATCTTCTGGGTATATTCTAGTTTCTTACTGAAGTGGTAAAGCCAAAACCCAATACAATATTATGGGTTTGGCTGGAGAGAAAAGTCAGAAAGACAAATAAATGAGGAATAATTTTAAAAAATAATATAGTAAAAAAGATTCTAGCAATGTGTATGTGTGTGTTTAACATATGGGATTGAGAGAGAGTATATTTTTATCTTTAATTTTCCATAATGCAAAGTCAATTCAAAGACATTTTAGCATAACATAATTGATTTTGATTTAGATAAAAACTTACATGTTCATTCTCAGGCCTGTTTATGTTAAAGTCAAGTTATGAAAGCTTGATGGAAATACCTGACCAGGCAGGTACTGTGGCTATAGCCTCCTCAAATCAGTCTTGACCTCTATTTAACCTTTATCCATTAGCCAGGGCCACAGCACCCTGGGAGAGCCTTCACTTCCAAGTAATTCTTAACCTAGCCATACACATGGCTTTCTCTCTGTGTCAAAGCCATAACTAAGCCTTTCCTCCCTGCAGACAGCTGTGGAGAAGGCTCAGCAAAATGGCCAGGGACAGCCATTCTGCTTACAGTCTCTGTGAATTGTCTACAACACAAGGAGTCCCCCTTCCCTATTCTGAGGAGTACAACCTAGGTGACCACACATTGCACCTGGACACAGATTGCCTGTGACGTCTGCCTTTAAAGCACAACCCAAGAAACCTATTTCTAATCTATCTTGGGAGACTGTCAGGGTCGGAATTCACCTGTCATAGGTAGATTGGTACTTGGCATCTCTTCCAACTCTATATCTCCAAGAATCCCTTGCAGCTAGGTTTATGGATGTAAATTGGGTTCCTCAGTGAGAGGCACTCATGGGAGATTTGAAATGGGGAACTCATGTCAGATATATGAAGCTTTGGCCAATAGTGCTGGCAAACAGGGTCTTAAAGATGCTGCCACTTTTCTGTAGCAAAATTCTCTTGCATAATCAGCAGCTCATATGAGTAGAGAGGCAATCATAGTGGCATGCTAATAGTTTCCAGAGTCCCATAGGGGCTGTGCTCTGAAACACAGCTATTCCCAGGGCCACCTCTCCAGCTTCTGTTTGGGGAGGAAAAAGCAGTTTTCCTTATGGATTGGGTCAGCGGTGTAATGCCAGGAGTCATTCCTGGAGACCCAACCTACAGCCTAATCCTTCCAGCCCCTCCAATGATTTTGTGAGCACTGAACCCCTTTCCACTTAAAATTGCTATGATACTTTGCCTTCTGAAACCGAGGAACATTGTTCAAAGGTTGTGTCTGAAAGGTGATTTACCCTCTTTTACCTTCAAAAGTGCCTTGTGATTACTGTTAAAGCATGCTGCACTAGAACTTGAGTTTTAGTCCCATGTCTGTTGCTTGTCACCTATGCCCATGACCTTCAAAGAGTCACTCAGCTCTTAAGTCCTTTTCCTTATCTATCAAATTAGGCAAATGACATCTGCTTTGCATATGTGAGCATCAGTGCAGAGAATGGGCTTCAAGCAGTGAAATGTGACTGCTTGAAGTGTTTTCTCCTCAATCTGCTGCTGCTGCTGCTAAGTCTCTTCAGTTGTGTCTGACTCCTAGCGACCCCGTGGACTGCAGCCTACCAGGCTCCTCTGTCCATGGGATTTTCCAGGCAAGAGTACTGGAGTGGGTTGCCATTGCCTTCTCCACCTCAATCTAATATCCCCATGCTGCTGCTGCTAAGTCGCTTCAGTCGTGTCCGGCTCTGAGCAACCCCATAGACGGCAGCCCACGAGGCTCCTGTCCCTGGGATTCTCCAGGCAAGAACACTGGAGTGGGTTGCCATTTCCTTCTCCAATGCATGAAAGTGAAAAGTGAAAGTGAAGTCGTTCAGTCGTGTCTGACTCTTAGTGACCCCATGGACTGCAGCCCACCAGGCTCCTCTGCCCATGGGATTTTTCAGGCAAGAGTACAGTGGGTCACCAGTGCCTTCTCCGAATATCCCCCTAATGAAACCCAATCTCTGCCTTTCACAAAGTCTCAATTAGAAAATGTCTATTCATCATGAAGTGAGAAGTATCAAATGTCCTGCCTCATAAAATTTTGTTTAGGATTCCCTATGGCTATTTGCAAACTGCAAAATGCTCTGACACTCTGGAGAGTTGATATTTATGCAACAATTTCTAAATGATTAAGTGAGAAGGTGATCCCCATGGACTTTGTGATCCCCATGGACTTTATGGTCCATGGAATTCTCCAGGCCAGAATAGTGGAGCGGGTAGCCGTTTCCTTCTCCAGGGGATCTTCCCAACCCAGGGACCGAACCCAGGTCTCTTGTACTGCAAGCAGATTCTTTACCAGCTGAGCCACCAGGGAAGCCCTGGTGAAATCAAAGGACTTTTTAAAGTCAGGCCGCTGTCAAGATAGACATTAATACCATTTAGCCTATGAGCTCGATTGACGTGAGTCTGAGTGAACTCCGGGAGTTGGTGATGGACAGGGAAGCCTGGCGTGCTGCGATTCATGGGGTTGTAAAGAGTTGGACACGACTGAGCGACTGAACTGAACTGAACTGAGCCTGTGAGCTCAGGGTCGTACAAGAAAGCCTGTGGAAAAAGAAAAGTTTCTGAAATCATATCAAGCCAGACTGGTAGCCGCTGAAACTCTACCATGCACAAGGTTTGCTTTAGGGTTAGGGTTGGGCATTGGGCCTTAAGCGAGATGTGAAAATAAGTACACTTGGGAAAATGTTACTGTCTGTAAATTATATATCAGTGAGCCTGGCTAAATTAAAAGAAAGGCACACAGAACTAAATATAATGGTTATTCATTTTTCATTCCAAACAAAGCTTGCTTGCCATGTATAACAGACCCACTGCACAACACACTATAATTCCCTCCTCTGTACAGATAATTGCTCTTTGCCACACCCATGCCTACTCTCGTTCTGCTGTTCCTTCTCATGGGAATCTCTGCCCATCGTGCCTACCCGATTCTCAGCTCCTTACTGCTCTAGTCAAAGGCCGCCTACTCTGAGAAGGTTTTCTTAATTCTCTAAATCTAAATTAGTCCTTCTCTGCCATTCTAGTTATTCCTATATGTTAACTGTAGTATGCATCCTTTTTCTGCCTCCTGTTAATTTCTGTTTAAATTATTTTGTTAGGTTTTGGTGATTTCAATCAATGATCATCAAATCTTTGTATATTTTCAGTTAGCTATTTTAACTGTGGAACCTAGCACAGTGTAGCACTGGTAGTGAGCAAAGTTTGCTGAGTTCAATTTGGGGTGGATCCTACATGCCTTAGGAAGCATCACTACGAACAAAGCTAGTGGAGGTGATGGAATTCCAGCTGAGCTATTTCAAATCCTGAAAGCAGATGCTCTTTAAGTGCTGCCCTCATTATGCCAGCAAATTTGGAAAACTCAGCAGTGGCCACAGGACTGAAAGAGGTCAGTTTTCATTCCAATTCCAAAGAAAGGCAATGCCAAAGAGTGCTCAATTTACTGTACAGTTGCACTCATTTCATATCCAGCAAGATTTTGCTCAAAATCCTTCAATCTATGCTTCAGCAGTATGTGAACCGAGAACTTCCAGATGTGCAAGATGGGTTTAGAAAAGGCAGGAGAACCAGAGATCAAATAGCCAACATCTGCTGGATCATAGAAAAATCGAGGAAATTCCAAAAAAAATCTACTTCTGCTTCATTGACTATGCTAAAACCTTTGGCTGTGTGGATCACAACAAACTGTGGAATATTCTTCATGAGATGGGAATACCAGATCATATTATATGCCTCCTGAGAAACCTGTATGAAGGACAAGAAGCAACAGTTAGAACTGGACAAGGAACAACAGACTGGTTCAAAATTGGGACAGGAGTACCTCAAAGCTATATATAGTCACTCTGTGTATTTAACTTATATGCAGAGTACATCATTCGAAATGCTGGGCTGGATGACTCACAAGCTGAAATCAGTATTGCTGGGAGAGATGTCAGCCTCAGACATGCAGATGATACCACTTTAACCGTAGAAAGTGAAAAGGAACTAAAGAACCTCTTGATGAAGGTGAAAAAGGAGAGTGAAAAAGCTGGCTTAAAACAGCATTCAAAAAACAAGATTATGGCATCTGGTCCTATCACTTAATGGCAAATAGATGGGGAAATGCGGAAACAGTGTCAGATTTCATTTCCTAGGGCTCCAAAATCAGTGTGGACGGTGATTGCAGCCACAAAATTAAAAGACAATTGCTCCTTGGAAGAATACCTATGACAAACCTAGACAGTGTATTAAAAAGCAGAGACATCAATTTGCCGACAAAGGTCCATATAGTCAAAGCTACGGTTTTTCCAGTAGTCATGTAAGAATGTAAGAATTGAACCATGAAGAAGGCTGTGTGATGAAGAATTGATGCTTTTGAACTGTGGTGTTGGAGAAGACTCTTGAGAGTCCCTTGGACTGCAAGGAGATCCAACCAGTCAATCCTAAAGGATATCAATCCTGAATATTCATTGGAAGGACTGATCCTGAAGCTGAAACTCCAATACTTTGGCCACCTGATGTGAAGAACGGACTTACTGGAAAAGACCCCGATGCTGGGAAAGATTGAGGGCAGGAGAAGGGGGTGACAGAGGATGAGATGGTTGGATGACATCACTGACTCAGTGGACATGAGTTTGAGCAAACTCAGGGAGATAGTGAAGAACAGGAAAATCTGGAGCGCTGTAGTTCATGGTGTTACAAACAGTCAGACACAACTTAGCAAGTGAGCAACAACAGCAACATACCTTTAACTGTGGTGAATGTTTGAAAAGAGACGTTGAAAGGCTATTGATGAGGCCTCAGTGAGTCTTTCCTATTATTTCCTGTTTTCTCCTTAGCTGCTGCCTGCCTGCTTTTCCCACATAAGCAAGTGTCCACCCATCTTTTTAGGAGCCGATAGTATATGGTAGCAGGCCGAGGGTATTAGAACAATAGAAGATAATGTCACCTTTTTAGCTTTCATTATAATTCTATGTAGGGCCAGATCCATGAAATTTCAGGGAGGAGAAAGATGTATAATTTATTCAAATCTTGATTAAACCAAATAAATGAAATGCATCAGTGGATTCTGTAAGCACTTGCCCTGTGTGCATTATATAATGACTGTATCTATTTTTTTAAATTTTGTATCTTTAGTTTTTATTTTTCATTGGAGGATAATTGCTTTACAATGTTGTGTTGGTTTTTACCATACAACAACGCAAATCAGCCATGAGTATACGTATGTCCCCTCACTCGACCCTCCCCTCACACTCCTCTAGGTTAATAAAGACTGCATTTTAAGGGATGTGCATCCCCTCTCAAATTCACAAAGAAGGTGAGAAAAAGAACAGACAGACAAGAAAAAGAAATATTGGAGAAGTGTAGAAGGCGTGTGACCAATCACCAGAAGAAGTGAAATCTGAGGAGTCATTAAAATTATGGTAATGTTATTAATGAGAATGATATGCATACATTTGTATAGAATTGTAACATGTCTAGTTTCTTTTTTTTTTTTTTACATTATTATCTCATTAGACCTTCAGGATAACCCTGTAGGATAGACAGAACACAAGTTTCATGTGAAGAGATGGATTTAGTTGAACAATATGTCTTTTTGACCTCTGTGAACATAGCAAATTTCATTGTAAATGATTTAAGGAAATATGCCCATCTGAAAAATTTATTAGTTGGCATTTTGCTTTAAGTTGTCAGACTGTACCACTAAGGAGCTTAATGCCCATTAGTGGTTCACCAGTTAGGGTCAGAATCAGCCAATGTTACTCTGGAGCAAATGGAAAAACAAAATGAGTTTCTGTGAACTGGGGGTTTTGCTCCATGTGGGCTTGAGCATGGTCTTGAAGCGTTTATTAAGCTCAAAATCTGGCCAAAGCAACAGGTGCTAAGCATTTGATTCTAAACATCTGTCTTTCTCTCTTCTTTATAGTATATCTACATGTTGAAACAGACACAGAGCTGGAAGATGGGAAGCGGATCAGAAATGCCCTAGGTTGGTTGCAGGTAAGTGAGGATCAAACCCTATGTGCTTTCACTTCTCTGTCCAGCTGGTGTGATGTCACCTAGAAATCAGCCAGAACCTGCAGCCTGAGGAAAAAGATAAAAAAGTAACTCTCTATGGTTTTGAAAAATTCGTTCTTTTGCCTCATTTATTCTGCTATGGATTCCTTCTAATATACTGATATATTTCATTCCCGTTATTGTAATTCTTCAACTCAGTTTGGTTGTTCTTTATTTTTCCTGTTTGCTAAAAACCTCTTGCAATTTCTCACTCTATGCATCTGTTCTTTTCCCAAGGTCTTGAATCATCTTTACCATGATTACTTTGAACTCTTTTCTTCAGCGGATTGCCTGTCTCCACTTCACTTAGTTAATCTGTCTTCTGGGTCTTTGGTTTTGAATAGAGACATGAAAAACAGAAAAGTATTTGAGATTGGGCTGACTTTTTCAAGTTAGACATTCATTTGTTTAGCTAAGAAACTATCACTGTGCCATATAACCTGAGGACACATAGATAACACGATTCTCATACCTGAGGAGCCCACAAACTAACGGGAAAGATAAACACGGAAATGAACAATTCCATAAGCTTGTCTACAAGAGTGTGGTGATGGGAGCAATGGTCTGTTTAAAGGTGTGGGGAAGGCTTCTTGGAGGAGGTGATGCTGGAGGGTGCAGAAACGAGTTTCAGTCAGTGGAGAAGGAAGATTATTCCAGACAGAGGAAGTAGTATGTAAGCAAAAGCACAGGGGCATGAACGGTAGGAATGATTTGCTTAAATGGTGATTCATAAAAATATGTGTCAAAGTCTAAGTTAAGATGGAGGAGATTACACATAGAAATAATTTCTAGAAGATGTTTCCATACTCAAAAGGTCACCACTCTGGACAGCACAGTGCTAGAACAATGTGTCTCAAACTTTAATGTGCATAGAATTTGAACAGGAATCTCACTAAGATGCAGATTCTGATTAGGTGAGTTTGAGGAGGCATCAGAAATTCTGCATTGCTAACATGCTCCCACAGAGAAGGCAATGGCACCCTACTCCAGTACTCTTGCCTGGAAAATCCCATGGACTGTGGAGCCTGGTAGGCTGCAGTCCATGGGGCCGCTAAGAGTCGGACACGACTGAAGCGACTCAGCAGCAGCAACACGCTCCCAGGTGATGCAGATGGGGCTAGTTTGCAGACCATTCTGTGAATGTGAACAGCAAGGGGGAGAAGCACAGGTGATAAGCCTAGCGCCTAACTTGAGGCTAGGGGTGTGTGTGTACGTATGTGCACGCTTGTGCACGCACAGATGTGTCCACCATGGGCTAGGCAATGAACAGCAACAGATTTTTAAAAACTTTTTATTTGTATTGGGATATAGCCGATTAACAATGTTGCGATAGTTTCAGACGGCCAGCAAAGGGACTCAGCCCTACATATACATGTATTCATTCTGCCCCAAACTCCCCTCCCATCCAGGCTGCCACAGAACACTGAGCAGAGTTCCATGTGCTACAGAGTAGGTCCTTGCTGGCTATCCATTTTAGATATAGCAATGTGTACCTGTGCATCCCAAATTCCCTAACTATTTCTTCCCCTAGCTCTTCCCCCTGTCAACCATAAGTTTGTTCTCTAAGTCTGTGAATCTGTTTCTGCTTTGTAGATAAGTTATTTGTATCACGTCTTTTTAGAGTCCGCATATAAGGAATGTTATACAGTGTTCCTTCTCTGTCTGACTTCACTCAGCATGCCAGTCTCTAGGTCCGTCCATGTTGCTGCAGATGGCATTATTTTATTCTTTTTAACAGCTGAGTAATATTTCATTGTACACAACGTACCCTGTCTTCTTTATCCATTCCTCTGTCAATGCACATTTAGGAGGAAACAATGCTTTTAGAGTAGTGACAAGATCACATCTATGTCTGAATGTGCAGAAAGTCTGGGAGTGAGTGGAACAGGATACAAGGATGAGAAGCTGCTAGATGAATTGAAGGATGGATATTGGGAGCTTGAACAGTACAGTGGGGCAGCAGGAAGAGAGAGGACAGGGCGGATACAAAAGATCCTCAGGAGGTGAGACAGACGGGGCATGAAGATTGACTGGGTGGAGGGGTGTGGGAAAGGGCCAGGAGGAGGAGGAGAGAATGGCTCCTAAGGACCAGTCACGGGGGGAGGAGGTTTGGTGCTGCCGTGATGACGTAGATAATACAGGAAGAGGAAATGGTCAGGTCTGGGTGAAAAGGAGCCTCCAATTCACCCAAGCAGAGCTGCTCAGAAAGGTGTTATAATTCAGAACTAAGGACTGGGAGAGCTGGATAGTCCTGGAGGTTAGGGGAAGCCACAGCATTCAGAGGAGGCAGAGAAATGGATGAAGGATTCAATATGGGATAGCCCGAGGGGTAAAAGAAGAGCAGACAGCATCATAGCAAGTGGAAGCCGAGTGTTCAAGAAACAGATCATGTCAATGTCAATGTCAAACACTGCAGAATGGTCACGTAAGAATGAGGTAGACTTAGCATTTAAGTGCTGAAAGTGACTTTAAGGGAGGAAGTTCCAAAAGCACTGTGGTTGCAGGACCACATGGGCTTCCCTGATAGCTCAGTTGGTAAAGAATCCACCTGCAATGCAGGCGACATGGGTTCGATCTCTGGGTTGGGAAGATCCCCTGGAGAAGGGAACGGCTACCCACTCCAGTATTCTGGCTGAGAGACTTACATGGACTGTATGGTCCACGGGATCGCAAAGAGTCAGACACGACTGAGTGACTTTCACACACACGCAAGGAAAGTGTGGCAGGTAGAGTAATGGTTCCCCAAAGACGTATCTGCCCTGATCTCTGGAACCTATGAATATTACATGTTATATGGCTGAGAGATTTTGCAGCTGTGACCTAAAGTATGGACCTTGAGTTGGGGAGATTATCCAGATGAGGGCTCTGATCATACGCCAGTCTTATAAGTGAAAGAAGGGGCTTCCTTCATAGTTAAGTCAATAAAGAATCTGCCTGCAATGCAGGAGACCCGGGTTTGATCCCTGGATCAGGAAGATCCTCTGGAAAAGGAAATGGCAACCCATTCCAGTATTCTTGACTGGAGAATCCCATGGACAGAGGAGCCTGTCTGGCTACAGTCCATGGGTTAACAAGAGTTGGATAGGACTTAGCAACTAAACCACCACCAAATGAAAGAAGAGGCAGGAAGTGTGGACCAGAGAGACAGGATGTGACCCGTCAACCCATTACTGTTGGCCGTGAAGATGGAGGAAGGGGCAGTGAGCCAGGGACCTTGATGACTCTGGAAGCTGGACAGCTGTGAAGAAAACAGAGCTCCTGGTCTCATAACTGCAAGGAATTCTGCTAACAACCTGAATGAGGAGGATAAAGGATTCTCTTCTAGAGCCCCCAGAATGGAATCCAGCCGACCGACACATTGCCTTTGGTCTGCAGAGACCTATCCCAGACTGCCGAGCTCCCAAACTGCAAGATGACACATGGGTGGTGTTTTAGCTGCTGTTGGTTGATATTTGTTACAGCAGGGATAGGAAACAAGGTTCTCGTCTAGAGTCATGGCAATAATAAAAAAGTCAGCTACTCGTTCAAGATGCTTGAAGGTTAAAATACAAGATTATGAAGCTTGGAAATACATTCATAGGGCAAATTTTGGAGTCACTTTTTCTTTGGAGTAGGAAGTGGGATGGTTAGAGCCAGTCACCTGTTGACCTTTGACACTACATCCTTTGAGCTCTTCACTGGATGAGGTTGATTGATATGTAAGATCCCTATATTTGCTGGAAAGACCATGATTTATCCTTGCCCGTTTTTGGACTTTATTTACTTATGTGTGCATGCTAAGTTGCTTCAGTCGTGTCCAATTCTTTGCGACCCTATGGACTGTAGCCCCCAGGCTCCTCTGTCTGTGGGATTCTCCAGGCAAGAACACTGGAGTGAGTTGCCATGCCCTCCTCCAGGGGATCGAACCTGCACCTCTTATGTCTCCTGCATTGGCTGGCAGGTTCTTTACCACAAGCGCCACCTGGGAAGTCCTTGTTTATTTATTTATGCCTGATCTTATTTTTAAGAGCAGTTTCAGGTTGACAGCCAGACTGCGGAGAAGGCACAGAGGCTTCCCGTTGCCTTCCTCCCTTTGACTCGCACAGCCTCCCTTCCTGCCAACATACTGCTCCAGAGTGGCTCCGTTTTACAATGTAGGACCCTACCTTGATGCTTTGTTATCACCCGAAGTCCGCTGTTTACATCAGGTTTCACTCTTGGTCTGGTCCGTCTTTCAACCTAAAAATAGAGATCCCACCAGCAACCTTTTGGTAAATTGCTTCCCTGTTGTCATCGCTTTGTGGCCCGATGGAACAAGCCCCGTGGCTTGATAGCAGTGGACACGTGCAGCCCAGGGTATCTTTAATTTCCCCTGCTCTGTCTCCTTCCACGTCTCCCGCTTAGCAGCCCAGCTATTACAGTAAGAGCTTAATGTGTGCCCTGGCATTGTTGTGGTATCATTTAGACGATTGCACGCTGGGCCGACACTAGTCAGAGGCGGCCTGTGCATTAAGGGCTCATCGTTATCAGCTTATTGGTTGCGGTCGATGGAACAGTGGTAAACCTCAGACCTTCCACTGAGACACGAGCCTATTTATGCTCTTCCCTCATCCTGTCCTATTCCCTCCTGTTCTGTCCCTTAGAAATGCTGCCTTTCTATGTTATTTGAAGCCAGTGGATAGCTGGGTGGCTTTTTCAGTCTTGCCCACCCCTTAGGAACATAGAAATATCAGTTGGTGAAGTCACTGTTATTACTCATTTAAATGAGAAAGTCCCAGGTACTGTAGTCATGGCCAGGGTATTTTAAAACATCTCTTTTATAATTCTATACGTTTCAATGTACTTTTTGATTTCTGTGTGTATTGCAGTTGTCTCAGTTATACTCCTTTGGTTTTGAAAGAAAGTTTCTAGAAGCCAGGTCTAGACTTATCTAAGGTTTATTTAGTGTGCTATAAATACAACATCTGATGCCACACCATCGATTTCTCATTAACACTGACGTGTGCTTAGTCGCTCAGTCATGTCCAACTCTTTGGAACCTCATGGACTGCAGCCGCCAGGCTCCTCTGTCCATGGGGATTCTCCAGGCAAGAATGTTGGAGTGGGTTGCCATGCCCTCCTTCCAGGGGATCTTCCCAACCCAGGGATCGAACCCAGGTCTCCTGCATTACAAGCTGATTCTTTACTGTCTGAGCCACAAGGAAAGCCCTTTAACACTGACAAAGGCTTACGAATCTAAACAAGCCCTTCCTTTACTTTTTCTGCATCTGTCTACATATTTCTTTCGCAGGTGTTCTACGGAACTAAGTATTTCTTTATGCTCATCATTCAGTTCAATTCCTAGACACGCTGCAGAGTGCACAGACTGATAATACTAGCAGCAATGCTTCTTATAATGATCATCAGTCCATTTCTCGCTCACAGGTGCTCCGGGGGGCAGGCAGGTCTCCAGTGACACATGCACGTTTTCAGGGGCCGCATGCATGCTCTCCTCCCCTCCAGAAATACCCAGACTCAGCCTACAACCTTGGCCCCAAAAGAATTCCTTTTATTCCGTGGGTGCCTGCTTAGTCACTTCAGTCGTGCCCAACTCTTTGTGACCCAGTGGCCTGTAGCCTGCCAGGCTCCTCTGTCCACGGGATTCTCCACACAAGAAAACAGGAGTGGATTGCCATTTCCTCGTCCAGAGGATCTTCCCAACCCAGGGATTGAACCCATGTCTCTTGACATCTCTTGCATTGGCAAGCGGGTTCTTTACCCCTAGCGCCACCTGGGATGCTCCCCCCCACCTTTATTCCAGAGACATATAATTATGAGGTGAAGGGTATGAGAGCAGATTGCATTCTGGGAGCTACGTACCCATCAAGTTATATGTTTTTCCTATTTTTGCTGTCCTGGGCCTCCTTATCCTAGGTACTGGCTGAGTCTATTTGTCTTCTGTTTTATGTTTTGTTTTTTGGCCATGAGGCACGTGGGATCTTATCTTCCCAACTAGGGATCAAATTCATGCCCCCTGCATTGGAAGGTGAAATCTTAACCACTGGACCATCAGGGAGGTCCCTGGGTCAGTTTTTCTTATCATGCCCATCTGAGAGTACAGATACTGAATGATGCAGGTAAATTCACAACTAATCCATTGCCTGCATTCTCTCTGAATGTTTAGGACCAAATCCTATTTATCCATCCTCCTACAAAGTTACCTGCTTCTTACCTGCTTGGAATTCTCTGGTGGTTTTCTTAATCTTTTCTGGAAAAGATTAAGTTTCCCTGGTGGCTCAGACGGTAAAGCGTGTCTGCGATGCGGGAGATTTAGATTCATTCCCTGGGTTGGGAAGATCCCCTGGAGAAGGAAATGGCAACCCACTCAGTACCCTTGCCTGGAAAACCCCATGGACAGAAGAACTTGGTGGGCTATACCATGGGGTCACAAAGAGTCAGACACAACTTCACTTTCACTTTCTAAAGATGTATAGGTGCATGAATTTAGCAGCTAGTACTGCTAACTACTGTGAAACAGGAATTTTACCAGGCAATGAGAATACTTATAGGAGTGAGACACTGTTTCTATGCTCAAGAAACTCACCATCTGTGACTTATTTTTAATATGTGTTGCCCTGAGTTTGGGTCATTTGACTGGTAAGCATCAAATATCTCATTGGATTGTTCATCCTGGAGAGTAGTTAATGCAAGTCAGAAGCACGTTGGGTATCAGAGCTCACACTTACCTCCTTCTGAGCATCAGATGGCATCTTTGATGCACTTCAAATCTTCAGGGGGAGTGCATGAGAGTAAGCCAGGCATGCCTTTGTCATCCTCTCCCTTGACCTGTGGGTACCATATTGTCCTCTGTGAGGGCCTGTGGGAGGTGAGCGATCTGATGGACGTCTGTGTCTAAGAGAAGCAGTGATTCTGTGACTTCGTTGTGATGGCCAGAGGTAGGCACATCTTGAAACATGATCTTAAATGTTAAGTACAAATATTCTCCGAATTAAAGGCACATTTCTTTGCTTTGTATTCCATGTGTAGAGGAACCTAATTCAACACCACCAGTTACAAATTCAGATAATAGGATTAATTGAAATAATAATTCCTTCCTTTCTTATCCATGACCCTGTGTCAATGATACAAAAGCTCTGCAGACATATCATATGTATGAAAACAAATGTTTGCATTTATTGAAATAACTTTTCTCTTTGTAAACTTAGCAGATTGGTTGTAGAATGTTGCCCACAGGGAAAGGGGTATATGTGAGCACTTTTAGGTCAGTTGCTGTGCATCTGAGCAGTTGTAGATACACTGGTAGTGAAGTTGATGAGAAAGAAAGGAGGGGTGTTGGAGAGGGAGGAAGCTGGGAGATGTCTTGGATGGTTTGGTGCCCATGTTCAGTAGAGTAGACTATGCCAGGGCTGGTTTGTGGGAGTCGGCGGGTGAATATCAAGAAAGCAGGGTGCTGGTCTTGGGCACAGATTCCTGACAGAACAGATATGAATGGGTGCTTTAGGCAATCCAAGGAGATCTGATTTGCCTTTCTTTTTTTAAAGATTTTTTTGACACCCTTTAAAGTCTTTATTGAATGTGTCACAATATTGTTTCTGTTTTATGATTTGAATTTTTGGCCACGTGGCGTGTGGGATCTTAGCTCCCCAGCCAGGGATTGAACCCATACCTCCTGCATTGGAAGGCGAAGTCTTAACCACTGGATAGCCAGGGAAGTCTCAGATTTGCTTTCTTTCGATTCCACTTCAACGTAGGCAGAGCAATGGCAGGTGGCGTTTGTTCAGCTTGTGCCCCTAAAGTCTCAGGAGATGGGCAGCCATCTTCCACTGGCTTTGCTTTGAGGAAGTCGATCTCCTGGACTGGCTGCAGCCGGCGAGCAGCCTGTGGCCTCTGGGCAGCTACTCCTGAGGTCACATCCTCCCACGTCCTGAGTACACAGAGCGCTTTGGCCAGGGGATCCATGACCGCGTCCTCCTGGGTCAGAGGCCTTCTTGGCTTGGAAAGCTTCCTGGGTTTGCTGACATCAGCCTCGTGTGGAGGAGGATTGGCCTGGCTGCTGAGAATATACATGGAAGTGAATGAAGTCCGTGAAGAAAAAGGAAAAGAAAAACAGCTCAGCCAGACACGCCCTTGATGGCCATTGTTCCTCCCTTGGAATCTGTGAGCTGGAGAGGAAGAGGTGACCGGGGAGGCATTTCCTAAACACAGATGAGGAGAAAGAGGCTGGGGAGGCCGGAATCGGTCAGGAGGACTCGAAAGGCCGTGCTCTCCTGCCAAATAGGGTGATTCTAAGGAACAGCTGTGATGACAGGAGCCTAACAACTAGGAATTTCAAAACAAAACAGAACGCTGTTATCATGGCCTCCCCAGCCAGGGGGTCCCTGGAATCCAGGGCTCTGCCCCTCACCACACAGAACCGGGCAGACACATTCACTCTTCAGCAATGTCCCAACATCCTCTCAGTGACAGACACGCATTCCTCTGTCTGGAAAACTTTCCTCACGTCTAACACCGAGCCCTCCCGCTGCAGCTGAACTCCGGCGTCTCGTCCCTCGGTTCCGGAGACGATGGGGTGGAAAAGGACCTGTCACCATTTCCTCCTGAAGAATTCTTCAAAACACCGCTGATTTTCCCTCGGCCCTTCAGAACTCATTTCTGAAATGGTCAGTTCTGGAGAGTCCCGGTCAGATGCTTCTGCTCAGGGGGAAACGAGCTTTCATTACTCAGCAGAGTAGAAGGGCAGAAATGGGTGCCCCTGTTCTGATTAGTCAAGGAAAACCCTTTGCCCCCAACTCTGGTTTCTTCCCCACCGAATGCAGCATGCTGGTTAAAGAGCGTTTTTGTTTCTCTTTTCTGGAACCCATTGTGTGTGGTGTCCAAGACACTTAGCAGCTCGTACAGCTGCAGTTGTATTAAACTTCCCAGGCGGTCCCCAGAACTCTCAGGAGGAGTGAAGCTGCCCCAGGGAGGGGTGTGTCCCCGTGTGTGTGTGTGTGTGTGTGTGTGTGTGTGTGTGTGTGTGTGTGCGTGCGTGCGTGTGTCTGTGTAGGAGGAGGGGGCCCTGGGGCTGGGCACCCCCCCTGCCAGGCCTTTTCAGCTTGAAGCCCTCACTGCCTCTTTCAGGCTCAGGAAGCTGTCCCCACAGTGACACTCACACGCCAAGGAACCACATAATCGTTGGCAAGGCCTTGGCCCCCCCACCCCCCACCCCCGTCAGCCAGACGGGGCGGAGACAGCATTCCATTATTATAACACAATGCCATAAGAGGATGCAAAATTCTTTTCATATTCCTTCTTATACAATAGGGCTCTGAAAACTCGACTTTTCCACCGAAAAGGGAGGTAAAATCAGCTGTATGTGATGGTTGTGTTTTTGCCAACAAAGGGCTCTTACTCATTGTAGGGGCTACTGTGTGAGCCTGGCTCACAGGGGTCGGCTCCAAACCTCCTCCCGGAGGCCCGCCCCTGGACTCTGAACCTTAGCAACTGATACTGCCCTCAGCAAACTGGCCCAGCTTAGAAGGCTGAGCTCATTTTTCTTGCTCCAGGACCACAAGGCCCTGGAGGGTGAAGCCAAAGCAAGCCCAGGCCTCCTAGGAAGACTCGGACTTGCATTGTCTGCAAAACTGCTGTGCACACACTGGTCTCAAGGGAAGGGCTCACCTCCTCACCTCACCCAGCCCCAGGATGTTGGTGCCATGCTCACCCAGGCCTGGTGGGGACAGGTTGTCCTCCGTCCTGGGTCACTCTGCCTGGGCCTAGCAAGGCTCGGTGCGCACCTTATCAGTGCTGTTGACAGGCTGACTCACAGATCCGGCATGGATGCTGGAACCCAGCAACCCAGATGCTATTTCTAGCTTGGCTGTGGTTCCTGGCCGTGCCTTCCCACCATGGAACCAGGAGGAGAAGTCATCTGCGCCGGTGCTGGACTAGGTGGTCCCTGTGGGGTGGACACCAGGAGACGTGGGACTTTTTCTTTATGAAAGGGTAGGAAATGATTTCTCTATAAAAGTGTGGGAAATGAGTTTAACAGCCCTGGTGATCCTGTCCCTCTCAAGAGTAATCTCTGACTTTGGCAGTGGTAGGAAATGAAATGGATTTAAGAGACCTCTGTGAACTTTTGTAGAGTTCCAATCCACCTTTCAGAGTAAATCTCCCCCTTAATTCATTGTTGTCCTTATTTGCTGAACGTGCATTTATTTAGAATATTGAATGAGAGCTCTTCCTAAAAATCACTACAGACCTTAAGTGCAAGTAAGCATTGTTCTCCAAGCCTCGAAACTCCCCACGAGACCAATTCCTTTACAAGCATCCTAGAAGGTAGGGATTGCCCGGGCAGTATTTCAGACTCTCTTAATAACACCTTATGGGGAAATTATGACACATTTTCTTATTTTCTGTGAGGGTTATACTTGTTCTTTGGATGAAAGGAACTCCATATGTAAATGCAATTATTACTCTGAATTTCTGTACAATCGGAGCGCCAGAGTCTCCTGGGCTGTTTGAACAGGATTCAGGCCTGGATTTTAACAGTGAATATGGGCAAAGAAAAGCCATAAAATCCACGAAACATTAACATTGCTAAAGAGGACCCAGGGGTTTACAGCGTCGAGGGTCAGCAGTAAGTGGTCATGTTTGAATGAAGTGCGCCCTCTGATTAGTGAGAAACGGGGCCTGGCATCTTCCACAGCACAAATACTCTGCTTCTAAGGCTGCCAAGCAAGTGCTTTCAGAAGCTGAATTTTCTCCCCACTCCAGGGAGCTGGCAGTGGACAGCAGAGGACATTCCACTGAAATCAGGCCATTGGGAGCTGAAGACAAAGGCAGCTGATTCAAGTGCACCAAATTGGAGTTTCTCTAATCAAATATATTAAATTCACCATCATTCTTGATTGTCTTAATGGGAAGGAAGGGCAGCTGTGCCCTTCGTTTTCTAAGCATTTTATTTAGTGCCTTGGGGGGCAGGGGGTGTTGCGGAGAGGGAGGGGAAGGAAAGCAGGATGGGAAGAGAAGAGAGGTAGAGATAGCCAAGAAAGCTATGGGAAGCTAATGTCTTTTGTCTTAAAAGTAAAATGATTTTGCATGCTGTTCAGATCCACACTGAGAGTTCCCAGAGCTGTCACTCACCGAGAAAAAAACCCCAAATAACCAGTTTATAAAGCACATTTACTTAGGAGTGGAAGAACAGCCAGCAAACAGATCAGGGCATGGCGGGTGGAGAAGCTTGGAATATTCCAGCAAAGAGAGATGTGGGCGACTAGTGTTAGACAGACTTGCTCCACTGGTTTCATGAAAGCCTGCTCCATTGAGCATTGCTTACCCGTTGCATACTTTGTGCTTCGTACAACAGGATTTAAATTTCAAGACTCTTAGGGACTATATTTTAAATGAACAACCAACAAGGACCTACTGTATAGCACAAGGAACTCTGCTCAATGTTATGTGGCAGCCTGGATGGGCGGGGAGTTTGGGGGCAAATGGATACATATATTGTTGTTTTTTAGTCACTAAGTTGTGTCTGACTCTTTTGTGACTCCATGGACTGTAACGTGCCAGGCTCCACCATAGGATTTCTCAGGCAAGAATACTGGAGTGGGTTGCCATTTCCTCCTCCAGGGCATCTTCCCAACCCAGGGATCAAACCCAGGTCTTCTACTTGGTAGGTAGATTCTTTACCACTGAGCCACCAGGGAAGTCCAGATACATGCATATGTACGACTGAATCCCTTTGCTGTCCACCTGAAACTATCACAGCATGGTTAATTAGCTATAGGGAGTGAAAGTTGCCCAGACATGTCCAACTCTTTGGGACTCCATGGACTACAGCCTGCCAGGCTCCTCTGTCCATGGAATTCTCCAGTGGGTTGTAGTTCCCTTCTCCAGGGGATCTTCCCAACCCAGGGATCTCACCCAGGTGTTCCTCATTGCAATCAGATTCTTTACTGTCTCAGTCACCAGGGAAACCCCTCCAACACAAAATAAAAAGTTTGGAAAAAAAAAAAGAGAGACATTCAGGGAAACAGATCTCTTCCGTCACCTTCCTGGCTAAGAGCAGAATCCACAGAAGGCCTTTTTCACCATTCGCACGATGGAATTCAAACTTCTGGTTCAGAATCTGATGGCCCGACCTATTGTTTTCTAAGACAACTTAACAGAAAAGTCCGAGAGTAATGTTTCCTGCCTGGAGTACTGCGCTACAGACAAGGTTTCGGTCTGCCCCTCCAGCTTCAAAGGAGAACTTGGGCGCGTGATGTCACTTCCTCCGTCTGCTGAGTTGATAACAGGATGAACCTAAACGTGATATGAGCCAGACATTCCACTCTGTGATTTTGTACTTCACCCCATGGGAAGGCAGAGTCCTTAAGCAGACATTGTTTTTGTACTAAGAGCTATGCACCCACGAATGCGCTTCATCAAGGAAAACAAAAGTCCAGGAATCGCCGGCTGGACTCACAGGCTCGCACAGGCTAACGTGAGTCATCCAGGGCTTTGAAAGCTGGTGCCTGTTACCGCCTGAAGCCAGCCTGTTTCTGAGCTGGAATGTGAAAGGCAGCTGGCTGTGTCAAAGGAGCAGAGAATAAAGCCGCAGTGTAAAACGAAGACACAATTCAGCAAAGAGAAGATGATATTAAAATGGAGTCTGCTCCTCTGGCAGCCACTTTCGGAGGGCCCCCTTTGGGAAACAAATGATTCTATTCTTCTTTTTAGAGAACAGAAAAAGGAGTTGGGGGGTTCCTTTCAGAAAAATGTTATCGGACTCTTTTAAAATGTCCCCATTTGAAGGGAAGGTGGCTCAGACGGTAAAGAATCCGCTTGCAATGCAGGAGATCTGGATTTGATCCCTGGGTGGGGAAGATCCCCTGGAGGAGGGCATGGCAACCCACTCCAGTATTCTTGCCTGGAGAATCCCCATGGACAGAGGAGCCTGGCGGGCTGCAGTCCATGCGGTTGCAAAGAGTTGGACACGACTGAGCGACTTACTGCTCAAAGGGCATGTGATAAGGCAGTGTCTATATACCTGGCGGCATTATATCAGAGGACACAATGCAGGCTAAATGGAACTGTTTATTGCTCTGAGGAAATCTAGCAACTAAATCAATCAGCTCGGCTCTCCTGTTATATATGGTGGGTGTCCAGCCTCCTTATGGTGGCTCCTTCCTTTCCCAGGAGCTGGGTGAGGCCGGCTCACAGAGAGGAAGAAACTGCCAGTGCCTTTCTCCCCATACTCCCTCCCTCTCTCTCACACAATGCCCCTTTGTCCCTGTGGTCCCTCATCCCTCAGGGCATGGCCTGAGCTGGGTAGAGGCCGTTGCCAGGGAGCCTCTTATTTCCAGCTTCTTCCTCCTGTGGGGAGTGAGCCTCCTGGGCCAGCTTGGAGTCACATCCAGAGCTACCAGGCTTTGGGGTGGCATCCCGGCTTCACAGGCTTCATCTGGGTGGTGCCTCAGGGGCCTGTCTCCCCCCGCTACCCCACCCCACCCCCACCCAGTGGCTAGGACCTGGGATCAAGAGAGGGGCGTATGGGTTCTCATAAAGCCCACCCAGCTCATGAAGGCTGCAGAGACAGCTCAGGGCCAGGAGTCAATCTCAGCATAGCTTGGTCTTCTCTGTGAAATTAGAGGCTTCAGGAGATGACATCAAGGTCTCTTGCAGGTACAATGATGTGTTTGTGTGTGTACTCAGTTGCTTAGTCATGTCTGACTGTATGTGACCCTGTAGACCGTAGCCCATCAGGCTCCTCTCTTCATGGGATTTTCCAGGCAAGAATACTGGAGTGGGTTGCCACTTCCTTCTCCAGGGGATCTTCCTGATCCAGGGATCGAACCTGCATCTCCTGCACTGGCAGGCGGGTTCTTTACCGCTGAGCCACCTGGGAATCCACAGTGGCGTGTACCTCTCAATAATAACTGAGGATGTGGGAGAGAAATACCATGGCCTTCTGAGTAGATGGGCCTCGATTCGAATACTGACTTCACCTTTGTGGTTTTGCTCAGGTTATAAAGCTTCTGTTTCTTTTTTGGGAAAAAAAAGTTTGGACCAAATCACATCTACCATACCAAGATGCTATGTGAGTTTGCTGCTGCTGCTGCTGCTGCTGCTGCGTCGCTTTAGTCGTGTCCGACTCTGTGTGACCCCATAGACGGCAGCCCACCAGGCTCCCCCGTCCCTGGGATTCTCCAGGCCCAGACTAGTTTACATAAACCCATGACAGTACTCGAATAAGCTAAATTTATTCTCCAAGACAGTAGTTTCCCCAGACCAGCCCCATACTGGGGATAGAATGGGACAAATTCTTACTCATCTATAGTCAATAGAAGAAAACAGTAGTGATGCTCCTATACATCTCATGCATAATAAAAATATATGTGTGCCATATATATGTTAGTTTACTAAGGACAAGTGTCCTTTCCCAAAAAAGACTAATCAGCGTGGCCTTTACTTTTTGAAATGATAGTCAGAATAAATGAGAATTGGTTTTTAGCCAACTTATTTGGTCAAAAATTAAAAGCTGACAAGCCTACCTTGCAACCAATCTTAATTATTGTTTTCCCCAACTTTACTTGTCTCTGAAAATGAAATGCCTAGGAACTGGTAACCCAAGACATGAAAATGAAACATAATTCCATTGTAAATTTCAAACCTCCTGGACTAAGACAGATTTTCATCACTGAGTGGCTCTCTGAGCTCACTGCAGTCTAGAGGGACCCTGCCTTCACTGGCTTCCACAGCATTTCCAGGCCACCCAGTTGCCTCGCCTGCTCTGAGCAGAGTTCAGTGTACATGGAAAGCAGGCTGGCCCAGCCTCTCCCCCTCCAGTGGACCCACTTAGTATGGAGCTCTTAGGGCTTCCCACCCACTCTGGTCTCACCACAACGTCTCCTCTGCCTTTGCTCAGCTCCCAGTGAAGAAGGGCCTTTGAGCCCAGCTGTTGGTACCCTATCCCCTCTTGAAAGAAAGCAGGGAGACCTCTTCCCCTCAAAGCTTGGGCGTTTGGGCTGCTTCTCATCATCAGGGAATCTGAGCTGCCACCCCCAGCGTGGTGTCCCAGAAAGGGGTATTGATGGAGCCGGAGCTGGGTGGGAAATAGGGTGATGGCTCTTTGCCTCCTGGTGATTCAGGTTCTCCCAGAGTGGCCTCATGTGTTGTGAATTACAGAAATAACAAAAACACCCACGATTAAATACAAGTACCAAAATGTTCTTGAATGCCAAGTGTAAGGGGTTGAAACGCGCTCTTGATGCAAGCTGGTCGCACGCGGCGTGCTGCCATTCGCGCCTGCGCAGCTGGTCGCACGCGGCTTGCTGCCATTCGCGCCTGCGCAGCAGTGGAGCCCGCGGGGCCTGCTCTCCCCGGGCTGGGCTTGCTTTGTTTCTTCTGGTCCTTTCCTTCCACTCTCTGCAGCCAGAGACTGCAGTGCTGTTGGATCGCATTTTCCCTGCGAGGGGCCTGACCCCTCTGATAGACATATTTGGTCTTCCTGGGAGGTCTCTCCAGGGTCAGAAAGGAACACACAGAAAATCCATTAGGCCCCATATCACATCTCTTCAGGGGTAACAGATGTCAGTGGTGCTCGCTGAGATCTGAGTCAGAAAACTGCAGGGTCCTGGAGCCGAGCGTGGCAGAGTCGAGTGATCCAGCCGTCTGGCCTCCACAGCATCGAGCGCGGTGCCACCTCTGGGCTCACTATCTGAGTCCCAGTCTGCAAATGGTAGAGGTGCACGGAGGGCGGCGGGGGTCTTCCCTGCCTCGCTTCAGCTCCCTCCGCCCCAGCCTCTCCTTGCCCCCTGCTTAGTGGGGCCTGGTTCCTGCCATGCCGTGGAAGATGCTAGCAAGGAAGTGGGTGGGTGCACATCTAAGCTGAATTTTATCTTTTTGGGGCTCCTTAATCTCTTTTGAAGTGATTTAGACCATAGAGAACAACGGTGCTTGTTTTTTATTCTGGAGGCTTCAGTTCTACCAAGAGGCTTCTTAAGTGTTAAGAGGCTCCCCGAGGTTGGTGCTCTCTTCCTTCATGTGGTTCTTGTTCTCATGTTTTACTTATATTTGATGTGGTGGCTGTAGCCAATGAAAGCTAGTCCCCTTCTCCCCTCCCCCAGCCCCAGCTCAAAGTCATAAACCAAGGGTTTTTGGTTTCTGTCTCAACATTTCCTCTCTTCACTGTCTCTGCAGGGCCAAAAATGTCATTTTCTAAGTTACTCTCAGGAGCTTTAGCTTCCTTATGTCCTTTGTTCATTAAGGGGGCCAGTGGGATGTGTGGGAGGGAGCTGGGGTCTGGGGCGTGGGGCCACCTCCTGAGTGCAGCGCAGGTGCACCTTGCTAGAAACAGAGGATTCAAAGATAAGCCCTCAGCAGAGCCCCCCCGCCCCCTGCCACCATGGGGATAGAAGGAGGACACCCACCACACTCTGGTGAAGGCCACCAACACCTTTTTAATCACCAAATCCAAGGATCCATTTCCATTCCCACACTTCATTCCCTCCCTCCAGTTCTGGCCCTGTGGCTCACCCCTGCTTTTCTCATTGTGTTATTCAATAGACCTGGGTTGGGAAGATCCCCTGGAGAAGGAAATGGCAACCCACTCCAGTATCCTTGCCTGGAAAATCTCATGGACACAGGAGCCTGGCAGGCTGCAGTCCATGGGGTCGCAAAGAGTTGGGCACGACTGAGCGACTAACACTAACACTTAAGGGGCTAGCCCATTCCTATGCCAGGGTAAGTGGTACACGTGATAGTTAAAAGCAGGTTCTGCATCATAACGTGTGTATTCACTCCAGTCCTGACTTGTCTTAGATGTGTGGCCCAGGTAAGTTATGCAGCCTTACAGGGACTCAGTTTCCTCACCTGTTAAATGGGATTTATAATATTATCTACCCCACAAGATTTTGTGACGGTCAGATCAGATAATACCAAGGGTGTGCTTAGAATGAGGTGCTGGCACATTGTATAATTCTGGTGACTGGGCTTCCCTTGTGGTTCAGATAGTAAAGAATCCACCTGCAATGCGTGAGACCCGGTTTGATCTGTGTGGGTCAGGAAGATACCCTGGAGAAGGGGATCCCCTGGCAACCCATTCCAGTATTCTTGCCTGGAGAATCCCATGGACAGAGGAGCCTGGCAGGATACAGTCCATGGGGAAGCAAAGATTCGGACACAACAGACTATCACTTTCACTTTTTTCTGTTATAGTAATGATAATTAGGCTTCCCTGGTGGCTCAGATGGTAAAGCATAATTATTAGTATTATACTTTGTGCTAAGCACTAGTAATACATCTGGGAATTCAGTAGCCATGGTTTCTTCCCTCAAGAAGCTTACAGGCCAACAAAACAAAACAAAGCAAGAAAACAATTGTAGGAGTGAATAATAATTGAAAATTTAAAATACAGATACAACTATGCCACATTGGATACAATTAGAGACTTAAGTCTTAAGTCAGTCTGATAGTAATTGGCTTATTAACTTTGGCAAGCCATTCAAACTCTCTGAATTGCAGCTTCTTCATCGAAAAATCAATGATTCGGATTTTATTAAGTCTGTAATTTTATAAAATATATTTCTGAAAGATGTGACTATTTGTATAACCAATTAGGTGGGCTTTTTAATAAAGCAGGTATTGTGTTTCTCTCATTCACTCCTATATCAACCAATACCTAGAAATCCATCATCAAAAGTAGACTTCCAATAATTGTTCATGTAACAATAGAAAAAAAAAAAGAAGCAGCTTACAGGCCAGTGTGGGAGACAGCCATTCAACCCGGGGATGCTGACGTGTTAAGATTGATACAGCAAGTACAGAGCTGTGCTCCCCATAGTCTGGGCTACTGTACTCTCCTGTTCCCAGATTCTCCAAACTTTCTTTCTCCAGCGCCATCCCTGACTTGTTTTTCCTTTATCTTTCACAAAGCTGTGACTCCTCCCAGACTCTACTGATTTCCTCCCCATGCCCCTTGGCCCACCCCAGCTCAGAGGCGGAAGGAAAGCCTCAAGATCAGTCGAGGGTTTTCATCAGCCCGGAATCATCCTGGGCCGGGGGCGGGGCCAGTGGCCGGAACCTCCTCAGTGTGGGCGTGGGCTTCCTTCTTGGAGGGAGATGCTCTTAGATGGCCTCTTTTGCTCGGCTGAGAAGTCTCCACGAGTTGCTCGCCCTCTTATGACTCAGTTTAACCATCCCCAAGAAGGAGATGATAATACTCTTTACATGGGGCTAGTTGACCATACATATATTATCCACTATATATACGCACAAGTAAACACATATAGCATTCATATACACATATACATGCATACATATGTGTCTGTATATTTTTGTATGTGTGTGCTAAGTCGCTTCAGTTGTGTCCAACTCTTTGCAACCCCATGGGTTGTAGCCCATCAGACTCCTCTGTCCATGAGATTCTCCAGGCAAGAATAATGGAGTGGGTTGCTGTGCCTCTCCTCCAAGGAATCTTCCCGACCCAGGGATCGAACCTATGTCTCTTGTGTCTCCTGCATTGCTAGGTGGGTTCTTTACATTAGCACCACCTAGGAAGCCCCGTTTGTATATACACACATAGACATATGTAAATGTGAAAAATCTCAACTCAGTGCCTGGTCCAGAGTCAGCACAGAGTGTGGCTGTCAGTGGTAGCTCTGACTCTAGCTGTTCCTAGGAGCTGGAGCATCCCTGTGGGTTGTGGTTTTGGGAGGACGGTGTCTGGAATGCAGAAATGCCTGAACCAGACAATTCAGTCTTGTGTAGTTGCTGAGCTAGGAATACAGGAAACAAAGTTGACAGAGTTGGGTTCCTGTCCTTGAAGGAGTTTGCAGTGCAGATCTGTGCACAGGTGACTCTGATGCAAGCCAAACTCTAGAAGACAATCGAACTGAGGGTGTGTGCCCGGACACTCAAAAGGAAATAGTTCTGTTCTGGTCATCAGTCACTTGCACTTAGAGATTCAGACCGTTGAGGCGGAGATGAGGCTAGAGGAAGGGCTTTCTTATCGGAAGGCAGAGGTAAGCATGTGAGCAAGTGCACAGATTCAGGCAGCCTCGTAGCAGGTGTGGGCTCTGATCATGGTGCCTGGAGCACAGTGGTCCTGCAGGGACTCATCTGGAAGGCAGACCGGGATTGTGGTGGAGGGTTTTTAGGCTGCTGAGGGTTTCATTTTCTTGGGCTCCAAAATCAATGTGGATGGTTACTGCAACCACAACATTAAGAGATGCTTGCTCCTTGAAAGAACAGCTATGACAAACCTAGACAGTGTATTAAAAAGCAGAGACATCACTTTGCTGACAAGATTTCGTATCATCAAAGCTATGGTTTTTGCAGTAGTCATGTACAGATGTGAGAGTTGGACTATAAAGAAGGCTGAGTGCTGAAGTTGATGCTTTAAAACTGTGGTGTTGGAGAAGACTCTTAAGAGTTCCTTGGACAGCAAGGAGATCAAACTAGTCAATCTTAAGGGAAATCAACCCTGAATATTCATTGGAAGGACTGGTGCTGAAGCTGAAGCTCCAACACTTTGGTCACCTGATGTGAAGAGCTGACTTACTGGAAAAGACCCTGATGCTGGGAAAGATTGAGGGCAGGATAGGAGGAGAAGTGGGTGACAGAGGATGAGATGCTTGGATGGCATCACTGACTCAATGGACTTGAGTTTGAGCAAGGAGATAGTGAAGGACAGGGAAGCCTGGCATGCTGCAGTTCATGGGGTCGCAAAGAGTTGGACATGAATTAGTGACTGAAAAACAATGACAAGGGGTTTGCAGCATATTACATATTTGAGCTAAAAACAAACTGTCCTCTAATGACTTGAAGACTCCATCAGGAAGATCCTGGCTTGTAAGGAGAAGACAAATTGAAAAGGAATAGGGTTTGTAAAATAAGGAACTAAAGCCAAGTTGAATCATACGAGCAACATCCCCTTCTTTGTTTCTGCTGGCAGAGGACTCTATCATTAAGTCACAGCACCGTGGCACCCGCCATCAGATTAAAATTCTCAACAGATTTCCGTGTGTAATAGAAACTTCAAACTTTTTATTACTTTAAAAAAGAGACATGCTGCCAAAGCCACACACATTATTAAGCTTTGGTATTTGAGCCTGGCTATGTGAGGAAATAATCTAAACATTTCCCACCTGACCCCTCATCTGTCCACATCTGAACCTCCCCATGGCTCCTCCTTACCCAGTGAATAGTTTCGAAGACCTCAGCATGGTTTGCTCTGCTTTGCCCACCAGCCTCTCCCCTTGTCACTCTTTCTCATGCCCCACCCTCTGCCCACATCTAATGCCTTGTGGATGCTTGAGCCATGCTTTGCATCTGCTCTCCTCTGCGCCTTCCCTCTCTACCTTCTTGCCCTGGTTAATCTCTTTTCTTCATATCCAAAGTCCTGCTCTGTTGTCACATGCTCAGATGGAGCCTCCTGAGCTCCTGTCTCAGGCAGGGCCCCTCTTTTGTTCTTGCATAGCAACCTGTGCCTATCTTTGTCATCTTGAGTCTTCTGCCATACTGCAATTACTGGAGCATCTCCTCCATAAGCCTGTGAGGTCCCAAGGGATCTCTGCTTCTCTCAGCCTGATTTCTTGAGTGCCTGGCATATCCTATGGACAAGAAGAGATTCTGAATAGCAGATGAGAAATCTTAGGTTGAGATGGTTAGATAGCATCACCGACTGAATGGACGTGAATTTGAGCAAACCCCAGAATATAGTGAAGGACAGGGAATCCTGGGGTGCTGTTGTCCGTGGGGTTGCAGAGTCAGACATTACTTAGCGACTGAACAACAATCCTTGGGATCTAAGACATTGCATTGTTTGTCTCAAAAAGACCTTAACATATTTCAGGGGCCTGGAGACAGCATCTAATCTTGAGTGTTTGTGTGTGCTAAGTTGCTTCAGTTGTGTCCAACTCTTTGCAACCCTATGGACTATAGTCTGCAAGGCTCCTCTGTCTATGGGATTCTCTAGGCAAGAATACTGGAGTGAGTTGCCATGCCCTCCTCCTTGGGATCTTCCTGATCCAGAGATTGACCCTGTGTCTCTTACATCTCCTGCATTGGCAGGTGGATTTTTTTTTTTTTTTTACCACTAGTGCCATGTGGAAGCCCCTAATCTTGAGTACTTAATGTGAAAGAATCCAGGGTGGGAATGCTGAAAACAATGGGGTTTTCTGGAGAGTCTTCAAAGTGTTCATTTTGACCCAGGCTAGTGTGTGTCTTGCACCTCCTGCTTCAGAGTCAATTGGTTTACTAGCGAAACATTCAGATTCTGAGTGCCTGCTTTATATCTTCTAAATCAAATTGCTGAAGAACACACCAGGGGATGGGCATTTTTAACATGTGTCCCCTGGTGATTCTGATATACCCTCAAGCCTGAAAACCCCTGATGGGGACAAAGTCTCCAGTCAGTGAAATATTGGTAGGTGTTGGATGAAACAGGAGCTGGAGAAGGATCAATGCACACTGATGCAGTTTATGGTTCAAGAATTCTCAGCAAGACTCAAACCCCTTAAGTAAACTGTATATTATGCAGGCTGTCACAGGACAGCATCTTGCCTTCAAAAATCAAACCTCTCTTCCACTTCATTCTATGATTTGAAAACATTTGTCAGATAAGGAACAGGACCAGGGTTTTCTGGATGTCATATTATCCTGCTTGGATATTAGAACAAAGGCCATAGATATGAGTGATCATAACAACTTGACAGGTGAAGGGATATAATTACAAACAACCCTGTCATGGAGGGAGTCGATTTAGTCTGTGTTCCTCATTGTGCAAACAGAAATAAATAGAATGCTTTGTAGGGCCCCGAGGTAACAGGTCTCCTGGCATTTGGCTACATTCTGGCTCCAAAGAGTAAATTGTAAATTCACAGAAATGAGCTCTCAGTCTCCTAACCAGAGGACCTCCATCAAACTGTGGACTCCCCTTGAACTGGAGAAGATGACATGGAATTTGAGATGTGGTGGCTCTGATGGCCTGCAGGTGAGGGAGACCAATGCTTTCCATTGACAACAGGAGAAAAAGGGGACTAAGGCCATTCAGCTTGGCTTTTCCCACCATCTCTCATTGTATGAGATGGTTGACCTCTTCCCAGACTGCTATTTCCTTCCTGGAATGAACTGTGATTTGATTCTCATGGAGCAGGAATGCTCTATAGAACATGGGGCCTGAGATGAGAGGGAGATAGCTACCTCTTATTGGGGTGCTCCTCTGATGGGTGATTCTGGTACCTGAAGTAACCATCTGGGGATAGGAAGTCATGGTGGTGAAACCTGTCCAAAATAATGCTGTAACCACAAGACAAAAGCCATCAACAGATAATAGAAGCAGGCTCTGAAATTCCCCCTTGCCATTAAAGCTAAAGGCAGAAAGAAAAATTGTATCTGTGTTGCCTGGTGACTGAAGAGAAGATGAAGTGATGGGTCTCTGATGACCCAGGAGCTATGATCCATTTCTTCACTGAATTTGCTTTTTATATTTTGAGATTGAAAATGAGATAGAAAATCCTTGAGATTAAATTGACCCAGAAACAAAGAAATTATTGCAAGTGTTTTTCTATCCATTTCCTCCAACACTAAAAGTAAAGGAGGCAAATACTTTTTATTTTTTTTTCATATATATGTATGGGTATTTTGCTTTATATATATGTATACATGTATATGTGTGTATATCTTTAACTTTTGTCCTTGAACATAAAATGACTTTAGCAAATACCGGATTCTAATCACATTAGACTATCTTAATGAAATTATAACCATTGACAATCTGCAAGACCTGGCAAGATGGAATGATTCATATTTACTATGCAGGTACTTAAAGCCCATTTGGCCTGAAGAAATTGAAAGAAACTTCTGTATGACAGAACTGTATCTCAACTCTCACTTATGTTGTAACAGCTTTGAAAGTGAAAAGTGAAAGTGAAGTCACTCAGTCGTGTCTGACTCTTTGCGACCCCATGGACTGCAGCCTCGCAGGCTCCTCCGTCCATGGGATTTTCCAGGCAAGAGTACTGGAGTGGGTTGCCATTTCCTTCTCCAGGGGATCCTTCCCAACTCAGGGATTGAACCCAGGTCTCCCGCATTGCAGGCGGACACTTTACCCTCTAAGCCACCAGGGAAGCCAAGTTCTGGCTAATATAATCCCAAACAGAAGTAATAGTCAGGCAAAAGCCTCTAGTGGAAAATAGAAACCCTGGCTTCAGAAAACCCCATGTGCCTCCAATATTATAACAATAATGGAAAAATCCCAGAAAGCAAAAATGAGGGTGATGATTTGTATTTAAGTAGATTTTTTAGGTTTGATGCAGGGTTGTTTTAATCAATCATTCATCTTGATTGACTCTCCTTTTTTTTTTTTCCTACTCCCAATTTTTAGAGGTAGATTTAATACTTAAAGCAAGCTAAGTATATCCTGAAAGTGAAAGTGGCTCATTCGTGTCCGACTCTTTGTGACCCCATGGACTATACAGTCCATGGAATTCTTCAGGCCAGAATACTGGAGTGGGAGGCCTATCCCTTCTGTAGCGGATCTTCCCGACCCAGGAATTGAACTGAGTTCTCCTGCATTGCAGGGGGATTCTTTACCAGCTGAGCTACCAGGAAAGCCCAAGTATATCCTATTACCCATGAATCAAATCATCACATCTTCTACAGCTCTGTTCCTTGAATAAGCAGGTGTTACTTTTTCAGCTGTGGTTTAAAAAAATGGATGTTGATACTGGGCAGGTCTTCATGATCCTGAAAGACTGAAAGCCAAGGACTGTTGTTATTTACATTTCTCTGATAAGGTCAGCTTGTCTGCTTGACATGCTGTATCTGTGTGATTCTGCAACACAGTTTATGACAGTTCTGTTAAGAATGGGCTTCCCTGGTGTCTCAGACAGTAAAGAATCTGCCTGCAAGGCAGGAAACCCAGGTTGGATTCCCTGGGTTGGGAAGATTCCCTGGAGAAGAGAATGGCAACCCTGTCCAGTATTCTTGCCTGGTGAATTCCATGGACAGAGGGGCCTGGCGTGCTACCACCCATAGTGTTGGACAGAATCCAACGTGACTGAGTAACTAACTTATCCTGTGCCTGTAGCCACTCAGACACACTATTGCTATACACAATAGCTTCCCACCTTGATCCCCCTTCTGCTGATGTCAGAAACATGCTTTGGGCTTCTCATGAGAATGGCATCTGGATGGCTGATGTATTTCTAGTTGGAGATTCTAGGTCACCAGGATTTACCCAAGTATCCCATTTCTACTATGACCTGAAACCTGGTACGATGGGATGCTGACAAGTCAGTGTCTTCTGACTAAATGTATCCTGTCCTTTTCTATTCTATCCTCAGAAATATTGTTCCCTCTTCCCTCATCTACAGTGTCACCCTACTCACACAGAGGTTAACAGTAATTCTCATATTCACATAGAACTTGCCTCACTATGGGCCAAATACTGTGCTTAGTGGACAAAAAACACTTGTTGTATAAGTTGGATACTGGTCTAAATTATTTTAAAATGTTAATCTTCACTATGGTGGCCAGTTGCTCAGTTGTGTCCACTTCTTTGCAGCCCCATGGTCTGCATGGGGCTCCTCAAGTCCATGGAATTTTCCAGACAAAAATTGCCATTTCTTACTCCAGAAGATCTTCCCAACCCAGGGATTGAACCTGAGTTTCTTGCATCGCCTCCATTGGCAGGTGGATTCTTTACCACCAGCACCACCTGGGAAGCAAGCCCATTAACAACTAGGAAATGTTGTTACTATCCCATTTGACATCTTAGTTAACTTACCTAAAGCCAAAGGTTGGTTAATTTGCTCAGGCTGAGTATCAGCAAGTGGTAGAGCTCAGATCGAAACCCCAGGTAAGTCTATTTTCAGAGTCCACGCTCTGTAACCACTTTGCTGTGTTGCCCAGGAAAAATTTGAAATGCCATTATGGTCCAAGGTAGACACATTACTGTCCTCATTTTGCTGATGGGGAAATTGAAGCACAGATGGCCATATCATTTTCCTAGCATCATACATTCAAACCCAAGCCATCCAAGTTGAGAGGCTTCCAACTTTTTCTCCTCTGTGGGCTCCCTAGAAGTGACAGTAGGGAGGATTGAGTGTCTTCTGCAGCTTATGTTTAAGAACCTCCATTAAAGAGCTAAGGTGGTTAACAGCTTCTGAAGATTGGGATGTGTGCTTGAGAGAAGCTGAAGAGCTTTACCATGATTTCCAGGCCACATTCACATCCCATGTCTCATAGGGTTTCCTGGGGGAGATGACTTCAGGGCAGTGAGGGAATTCAAGTCTCTGGCCCTCAGATTCCATGTCTTTAGGAGTGGAAGCTTTCGTCTGGAGCTGAAACCACTTCTGAGGTTCAGTCTGCAGTGCACCTGCAGATTTCCCATTAAACTGCCTGCCGAATCAGGAATAATGATCCTCAGGGGGAAGAGAGATTATTTGCATTTGAATTAATGTTCAGTTCAGAGTCACAGATTCCTCATCAAGAAGGATTTAGAGCAATTGCTGGTATCCTGGGGATCTGTGACCAGCTCATTATTTTCATCTCGCAGGGTAGTACTAGAATTTTTATTTTTATTTTTTCAAGTCTTCTTTTGAAAGTTTGGCTCTCTTTATCCCCATGATCATAATTATAATAATTTTGAAACATCAGTCTGCTCAGATATCAAGGTGTTGAACGGGTAATTTCACTTTAATGAATTTGTCTCGTATGGGCTGATTTTCCACATCTGTCCTAACCTGAATAGCTAACTGGTTAATATGAGAACTGTTCCGTTTCATTAACTTCTCCCCGTTGATGTCCTTGAGGTGGAACTGATGCATTGCCAGTTGTGAGCCCTGTCAGCTCTTTCTTTTTAGGCAAAGCATGATGCCAGATTCTATTCTAAGGCACTGATGCCAACTAGGGAGAATAAAATGAAGTCATTTGGTCATCCAGGTAAACTTCAGGTTTCCATATATCGGACAGCTTCTGAGAGATTTGCAAGTCCTTGTCACTCACAGACATCATAAACACTTGGACCCGAGGCCATCTTGGGGAAAATGTACACGTAAGGTCACAAAGCCCCAGTGAGAATGGAGAAGGAACAAGCTTTGGTTGATGGACACAGGAAGATAAAGGAGAAAGAAAAAAAGAGGGCAATGCAGTGGAAAAGACACAGGAGGTTTTGTGGAGGTTCTTGACTTCTAACCTTTGAGGAAGCAGGTCTCTTGAGTGCCACGATGGGCTAGGAAGATGTTTTGAGAGTATTTAAGGTAAAAGAGAAGATGGCGGTGGATTACCGAGCCTTCTGATGCATCCTCTACAGATCCCTGCTGAGGTGTTCTGCTGAGCATAGTTCTGCTGAGCTGCAGAAACAATCTGTTATGATGCTCTGGGCTGTAAGAGAAAACCCAGGGCAAATAACCAGGAGGCGTGCTGTCACTCACAGCAAGAAGGTAGAGTGCACTTCAGGATTGATTGGTTCAATGGCTCTGTGTCAACAAGGACCCAGTTGTTTGTGCCTTTCTGCCTGATACTAGCATTGATTTCATTCTTAAGCTTGCTCTCCTTGAGGTTGAATGAGGACTACTAGGAAAAATGAGGGCTGCCTTATGCTTCCCTGCTCACCTCCCTGGGGTTGAGGGAGGAAAAGACATTCTTTATTTATGGAAGAAAAATCTTTCATTTCAGTCTGAATGGATCAACTTAGGTCTTGTCCTGCCCCAACACCAATAACTATTATCATGAGAATAATATCATGAGCTGGTGCTTGAAACATAAGCTCCAGGCTTCATAACTGTCAAGAGGTAAGGGGCAACCTGGATTATGCTAGACTAATCAGTGCCCACTCTTGGGACTGCTGATGGAATCAGCTTTCTGGAGACACACCAGCTATTTGGAGAAAGGATGGAGTCTCGAGGAATGAAGAAGAAAAGAGTAGAGTAACAGTACTCACTATGCTGATCTGAGAAACACAGCTGCCAACCCTACCATGAAGAAGGTAAGAATTTCAGCTGAAGTCTACTGACCCTGGAGGTGGATCGAGGCTAGATCACTGTCCCCTAATGATTTGAGACTGGGCACTTCTGCTCCGATGTTTATGAGCTCTGAAAACAAGATAAAAATGGAAATGAAACCAGAAAACAGAAAGCAGCACTGAGAACTCAGCTATTAAAAGGGCATGTGTGTGGGAGGCTGGGTGTGCTGGGTGTGTCGGGTTGTGCCCTCTGCCATGTTTTGTGCATTTTTGATGGAGACTTAACTGGAGCATGCTCTCTATATCACAGGACTAAAGGGACCATCAATGTGCAATCAAAAGAACAGGTCCCAGTATCCATCGTCCATGTAAAGAGCCATCTCGTTTGATGAAACCCGCAAAACCAACTTTCTAGCAGTCATAGACTCCTTTGTGCATTGTGCTCTTTTTTACGCTTACCATTTCAAGTGTACTTTTATTCCTACCAATTAAACAGAAATGTTTCACAATCGTCCTATGTATTCTTCAGTTTATCCTTTGGGAATAATAGATTGGTGTCATCTTTTTTTAGCTAAAAGTTAGGTTGCCGGGAGAAATATCAATAACCTCAGATATGCAGTTGACACCACCTTTATGGCAGAAAGTGAAGAGGAACTCAAAAGCCTCTTGATGAAAGTGAAAGTGGAGAGTGAAAAAGTTGGCTTAAAGCTCAACATTCAGAAAACGAAGATCATGGCATCCGGTCCCATCACTTCATGGGAAATAGATGGGGAAACAGTGGAAACAGTGGCTGACTTTATTTTTTGGGCTCCAAATCACTGTAGATGGTGACTGCAGCCAAGAAATTAAAAGACACTTACTCCTTGGAAGGAAAGTTATGACCAACCTAGATAGCATATTCAAAAGCAGAGACATTACTTTGCCAACAAAGGTCCGTCTAGTCAAGGCTATGGTTTTTCCTGTGGTCATGTATGGATGTGAGAGTTGGACTGTGAAGAAGGCTGAGCGCCAAAGAATTGATGCTTTTGAACTGTGGTGCTGGAGAAGACTCTTGAGAGTCCCTTGGACTGCAAGGAGATCCAACCAGTCCATTCTGAAGGAGATCAGCCCTGGGATTTCTTTGGAAGGAATAATGCTGAAGCTGAAACTCCTGTACTTTGGCCACCTCATGTGAAGAGTTGACTCATTGGAAAAGACTCGGATGCTGGGAGGGATTGGGGGCAAGAGGAGAAGGGGACGACAGAGGATGAGATGGCTGGATGGCATCGCTGACTCGATGGACGTGAGCCTGAGTGAACTCCGGGAGTTGGTGATGGACAGGGAGGCCTGGCGTGCTGCGATTCATGGGGTCGCAAAGAGTTGGACACGACTGAGCGACTGAACTGAACTGAACTAGGTGTACATGAGCAAAGTGCCACCTCCTCCCAGATTATTCAATATTTGTATCACTGGTGTGGTATACACTCACCACAACTTTTGTTTTGTTGTTGTTGGAGTATAATTGCTTTATAAGGCTTCCTCATACAGCAGAAACTAACACCATACAGCTTTCATCTAGAGCAGGATTTCTCAGCTTCAGTCCTATGAACATTTGAGACTGGGAGTTTCCCTGGTTGTCTAGAGGTTAAGACTCTGCCTTGCAATGCAAGGGACACAGGTTCAATCCCTGGTCCGGGAAGATCCCACATCCTGAAAAGTAAATAAGCCCAGGAGCTGCCACTGCTGAAGCCCAAGCACCCTAGAGCCTGTGCTCCACAACAAGAGAAGCCAACATAATGAGAAGTCTGTGCGTGGCAACTAGAGAGCAGCCCCCACTCTTCGAAACTAAAGAAAGCCCAAGCACAGCAATGAAGACCCAGCATAGCCAATGAATGAATGAATGAATAAATAAATAAAAATTTTAAAAAGACATCGAGGCTGGGTAATGCTTCCTGGTGGCAGCCTCCCCTGTGCATTGTAGGAGGTTTAGCAACATCCTTGGCCTCTACCCACTGGATGCCAGTAGCATCTTCCCATTGCCAGCTGTGACAATCGAGCATTGCCACCATACCCTCTTGAGATCCTCTCTTCCCTCACCTCAAGAGAACCACTGCCCAAATGGGAAGTTGGAACTCTGAGGGTTGGGAATAATTTTAGATGGGTGAATGACTTCTTAAGATCCCGAGGCACTGATGAAAAAGATCAAAATGGGCACAGATTGATTTATAGCTGAAGAATAAACTTTGTACCCCAGCGTAGGAAAACTTGTAAAGGTGGTTTTAGGACCAAGAAGCCAACTTGATTAAAATGCTGGCTAGGACCAGTTTATACAAAAAGCAACGTAGCGGTCCATTGAGAACTGAATTGGATATAACTAAACATCTGAGAGTGAACATACCCCACAAATTACACTTACATGTGTATCCATCATGGCAATCACATTGACAACAGGCCTCCAAGTTACTCTGCACCTGGTACATGTCAGCAGCTGTGGAAAATACAGATTATACCAATTTGTGATCCCCACACTGGCCTACAAGACAGGGATTGTCCTCGTTTTGTACACAAGGAGTCTGAGGCTGAGACAGTTTTCCGTAGCTTGCCCGAAGTCTTGCCCAGAGTCTTGCCACTGTTCTTGGCAGGGCAGGCTAAAACTTCGTCTGACAACAGCTGGTGCTGTTGCCTCTACAGCACAGGATTAGAATGCGAGATGTGTGTACTACCATGAGATCATAACTAGCATGTCTAACAGTGTCCTTGATATCACACATACCATATACATGTATAGGCAGAGACCATCTTTACGTAGGAGATCAGGTGGTAGCTCATAAAACTCTACTGAACACGTAAGGCAGATGAAGCTTACTCTTGGGACCTCTGATACCCTCGTTTTCTGGGAGTTCAGATTTCTGAGGCTCCTGAGATATTTTGAATCCAAGCAGAGAAGAGAGTGGGTGATAAAAGCCACCAGCCACTGTGTCAGGGGAGTGTCTGCTTGTGGGATGTGGGTAGGGGTGCTGAGGGGGAGACCTTGGGCCAGAGTTCTCGGAGCCTGAGATAGAGGTTCTCTAGGGTAGCTTCTTGTTTTAAAAAGTTATTTATTTTTAATTGAAGGATAATCGCTTTACAATAGTGCCTTGGTTTCTGCCATATGTCAACATGAAACAGTCATTCTGTTGTTCAGTCGCTCAGTCCTGTCTGACTCAGTGACCCCATGGACTGCAGCACTCCACGTTTCCCTGTCTTTCACCATCTCCCTGAGTTTGCTCAAGCTCATGTCCATTGAGTCAATGATGCCATCCAACCATCTCATCCTCTGTCGTCCCCTTCTCCTCCTGCCCTCAATCTTTCCCAGCATCAGGGTCTTTTCCAATGAGTCAGCTCTTTTGCATCAGGTGGCCAAAGTATTGGAGCTTCAGTTTCAGCATTGGTCCCTCCAATGAATATTCAGGGTTGATGTCCTTTAAGATGGAGTGGTTTGGTCTCCATGCTGTCCAAAGGACTCTCAGTCAAGGTACACATCGGTCCCCTCCCTCTAGAACCTCCCTCCCACCTCCCATCCCTTCCCACCCATCTACGTTGTTACAGAGCCCTGGTTTGAGTTCCCTGAGTCATACAGCAAATTCCCCTTGGCTGTCTATTTTATGTGTGGTAGTGTATATGTTTCCAGGCTACTCTCTCCATTCGTCCCACCCTCTCCTTCCTCCCCATTCTTTTGTCCATAAGTTTGTTCTCTATGTCTGCATCTCCATTGTGACTAGGGCAGTCTCTTAAACTTTAATGTGGGGAATTCCCTGGTGGTCCAGTGGTTAAAAAAAAAATACACCTGCTGATGCAGAGGACATGGGTTTGATGCCTGGTCTGCTCCACATGCTGCAGAGCAACTGAGCCCAGGAACCACAGCTCCTAAAGCCCTCGTGCCCTAGAGCCTGTGCTCTGCAACAAGAAAAAAGCCACCACACTGAGAAGTCCATGCACCACACCTAGAGAGTAGCCCCTACTCGATGCAACTAGAGGAAGCTTGAATGTAGCAATGAAGACCCAGTGCAACCATAAATAAATTAATTAATAACATTTAAAAAACAAACCTTTAATGTGCAAAAAGGCACCTACATGTGTGCTAAGCCACTTCAGTCTTGTCCGACTCTTTGTGACCCCATGGATTGTAGCCCGCCAGGCTCTTCTGTCCATGGAATTCTCCAGGCAAGAACATTAGAGTGGGTTACCATGCCCTCCTCCAGGTGATCTTCCCGACCCAGGGATCGAACCCAGGTCTCTTTTGTCTTCCTCATTGGAAGGCAAGTTCTTTACCGCTAGAGCCACCTGGGAGCCCTAAAGTGGCACCTACTGTTCTTATTAAAATACAGATTATGGAGTATTTGGAGCCTGGAGGGGGGTGCCCAGAATTATGCATTTCAACAAGCCTTGAAGTGACGTTGTTGCTGCTGGTCCAGACAACCCACAGAGTAGTGGCAGTCTAGCAGTATGGCACCCCACTCCAGTACTCTTGCCTGGAAAATCCCATGGACAGAGGAGCCTGGTGGGCTGCAGTCCAAGGGGTCGCTAGGAGTCGGACATGACTGAGCGACTTCACTTTCACTTTTCACTTTCATGCATTGGAGTAGGAAATGGCAACCCACTCCAGTGTTCTTGCCTGGAGAATCCCATGGACAGAGGAACCTTGTGGGATGCTGTCTATGGGGTCGCACAGAGTCGGACACGACTGAAGCGACTTAGCAGCAGCAGCAGCAGCAGCAGCAGTATCAAAGAAGGCAACCTTATTCTTTGTGATATTTCTTTGTAAAGCAAGTCAGTTAAGAAACGAACCAGCCATAAAGAAGCTACAGAATGCAAGGGAGTCAAAGAAATAATGCTCAGATGATAAATGGGGTAACAGGGATTAAAAAGACAAATAGGACCTTCTCCATATGATAAAGAGATTATCAGAGAGAGGCACAGAGTGGCTTGAAGCTTTAAAGAACAAGAGTTTTGGAGCAGTTTGTAAAATTACAGCTTCATACAGCAGGTAGTTTAACGTATGGAACTCATTATCCCTCAACTTTAGTGAAGATAAAATACAGTTAGGGCAATGCTATAAATAAAACAGTAAATTACATACTTGCAGTAGGTTACTGAGGGAAGGAAGGGTATTTTGGAGCCCCTCCCTAACTTTTGAGGTTAACACACATGTTAGCTCTGTGCTCAAAGTTTCTAAACCAAAAATAGAGATTTATGATTCATAAAGGAGTCCTTTATTCCCCTCTGCATCTGGGTTTAAGACATACTGGAAGATACAGTATGGATGCCAGAACATGAGCACTTGCAGGACTTTTTGATGGTTTCTGAGAGCAAAGTGCTAAACGTTTGAAGTGAGTACCGTACTGGGAAATCCCGAGTCTATGGACTTCCTTTCAGAAACTCACATTGGGCCAAGTTCGCCAGTCTTTCTGGGAGTAGCAAAGTGTGTGGATTGAAGACTTCAGGAGCTTTTGTTCTATTCATCAGGGCTGGATGGTTGAGACCTCACCTGCAGTACACCTGCGCCTTTTTATTCCTTGGCCTGAGCTTCTCTCTACTGATATCCTAAGGTGGCTCTTAGTACATGTCTGTAAATACTCTAGTCATTGTGTCGACTGAACTCATTTAGTCCACAACGGCTTATAAATGAGGACATGCCCAGCACTCAGTCAATCAAAAGGAACGGAACACTGACTCTCTCCTCTTGTGAGGCTTACAATGAAGTGGGGGGGAAATGGACAGCATGGTTTGGCATCTTTTAGTTATCTTTTCCATAACGTATTTAGGAAGAGTTTGCAATTTCACACCCCGGGGACAGGTTCAGAAGGGATGGTTCACAGAGGGCTACAGAAGGAAATGACTTTCAGGTTGAAATGCTGAGGATGGAGAGGAGTTAGCTGGACCAAGAGGGAGGAGAAGAAAGTTCTGAGAGGTATGTGGAGATGCGAATGCAGGAGACAACTTGCAGGCTAGTGTCGGGGGGGGATGTCCCGATGGAGTAAGAGGCCTGTCCGTTGACACTGGAGAGACGTTCATAGAGGGCATCCTGTTGTTGTTTAGTCACTAAGTTGTGTCTGACTCTTTTGTGACCCCATGGACTGTATGTAGCCTGCCAGGCTCCTCTGTCCATCTGGGCTGCAGTAAATTCGTATCTCCTCCGATAGACCCTGGAAATTTGTCCAAAGGTCTGGAGCAGAGGTGTGACCTTGCTCTAGAGCTCAGGGTGTTCCAACCTTCAACCCTGAGACTTGATACTGAGGCTTGAGCTTGGATCTGGCAACTCAGCTGCCCAGTAGGTGGAGGGTGAGGGCAGGGAGTGCTCCCATCATCCACCACATGGACACTAAAGGCTGTGTGTCACTGTCCACCCTGTAAGGCACAGGTTGGCACCATGGCAGAGAACGAGGGTGGCATGAATACATGCAACATGTGAAGGAAAAGAGCTAAAAACTATACAGGACACTTTTGAGCCTCATCTGTCCCTGTTTCCCAGACTGCAAGTAGACCACTAGAAAATTTATCTAGGGATCTACAAGCTAACAAGAAAGCTTTCCCTTTCCTGGTTTGAGACTGAGTCCCTTCATTGCTTAGGGGTGTCTGATTCATAAGGCAAAATAATGAACTAAAAATCTGCCCATTCTATAGGCTAAGAGATCAATTATAGGTAGATGAAACTAAGGAGACTAAGGCAAATGAGAATAATGTAAATGTATTTCCTTCAAACTAAATTTATCATAGACGATTAAAAAAAAGGACAAAGCAAGTGATTTTTCTATTCCATCATGGTAAGCCATTAAAAAAAAATGTTTTTTTCAGCTTCATCTACCAGCTATCCCTAAGAGGCTAATCCTCTTAGCAGATAATAGTCTAAACTATCCCCCACACCTGAGGAAATACTACCTGCAGGTGACAGAATCTGGAAAATAATATAGTTTTTTGAGGTCCTGACAGTGCTTTACTTGTTCCTCTTGGAAGAAGACTTTGTCAGCACAACACAAAAGTGATGCCAAGCCCCTGGATGTCCTGTGTGGGCATCACCCCTGCTCCAGGCCAGAGGCCTATTTAAAAAAATAATTTTATTTATTTACTTTTGGCTGTGCTGGGTCTTCGGTGCTCCTCAGGCTTTCTGCAGTTGCAGCGAGTGGGGGATACTCTCCAGTTGCGATGCTCAGGCTTCTCATTGCTGCGGCTTCTCTCGTTGCAGAGTGTGGGCTCTAGGGTGCCCAGACTTCAGTAGCTGCACCATATGGACTCAGAAGTTGCGGTTCCTGGACTCTGGAGCACAGGCTCAATAACTGTGGCCCACGGGGCATGTGTGATCTTCCCGGACCGGGGATCAAACCTTTGTCACCTATACTGGTCGGCGAATTCTTTACCACTGAGCCACCAGGGAAGCCCTCATTCTATCTAATTTGATGTGAGGGTTCCCCATCCATCACTACAGACAAGGAGCATGTTCAGATTCTGTCTGCACTGTGAGATGGAGGAGAATGTAAATCCTTAGTAGATTTGCATGGAACAGGCTTAGGGGGACCAGAGTTCTATGTCTGGGGTTCTAATGCCTCCCTCTCCTTGTGAGACCTCAGCTCAAGAATGGAAACAAACTAATGGGTCCATCTGAATCGGTTACATCATGCTATTCCTATCCCCTTTTCCCATCAGTAACCTGTTCGGATGTCTGCTCTGTAAATGTTCAAGGCTATTTGCCTTACCTCCTTGGTAAGCTGAAATACAGTTCTGTTTGTTTTTCTAGCAAGGGATACTTTAAAATAGTTACCATATTTGAATTGAGGGAGATGGTCGTCTTGAAAAATAACAATAAATGTTTTCTTGACACTCTGCAACTAAAAAAAAAAAGAATGGAAACATAATAAATCAATAGACACTGGCGAGCTCAAAAGAGGAGTCTGTGGGACACAGAAACAATGTTAGGGAATGATCTTTTACTTCATTATCAGTGACAACAGTAATTAGAGGGTTTGGGAACCTCAGTGGTCACCACAGCACTGTTTAATAGTAATTATTGGGTAATTACATATTATTATATGAGAGATATATAATTATATAATTGTTATTATTAAGTATGATGTTGACCAGTGTGGTTCCAAGCCCTTCTTCATTGGTGGGGCCTGTTTGGGGATGGTAATTGAGATAATGAGGGATGAAATAAAGAAGAGGGAAAGTAACTGAGTTAGTGCATGCTTGCCTGGCTTGGCTGGGACAAGGGACGGGCAGACAGACTGTCAGGGATCAGCAACAGCCGAACCGGAGCAGTCTTCCTGGCATCTCTGACCAACCTCGGAGATAATTATTCTCAAAGAATATCTGGCACAGAGTGTTCTGGCTTCGTTTTTTCCCCCACTGCCTTTGCAGAGTGTCTAATTGCAACATTGTATGAGAACACAGAACAAGCATGTGCGATGTCCTGTGTTGGTCTTCAGGCTGTCAGGGTGCCTGGGGACAGTGGAGGGAGTGAGATGGGATGTAGGCAAGGGAGACAGAAGCAGAAAAGAAGTGGATCACCAAGGCTCTGACCTGGAGGCCAGGGTCCTGAACACATGGCCCTGTATTATTTGATCAATTCTCCCAGCACCCTTCAGCCTTCTTTATGGTCCAACTCTCACATCCATACATGACTACTAGAAAACCACAGCTTTGACTGTATGAACCTTTGTTGGCAAAGTAACGTCTCTGCTTTTTAATACACTGTCTAGGTTTGTCATAACTTTTCTACCATAAAGAAGGCTGAGTGCCGAAGAATTGATGCTTTGGGGCTGTGGTATTAGAGAAGGCTCCTGAGAGTCCGCTGGACTGCAAGGAGATCAAACCAGTTAAACCTAAAGGAAATCAACCCGGAATATTCTTTGGAAGGACTGGTGCTGAAGCTGAAGCTCCAATACTTTGGCCACCTGATGTGAAGAGTCAACTCATTGGAAAAGACCCTGATGCTGGGAAAGATTGAAGGTAGGAGGAGAAGGGGATGACAGAGGATGAGATGGTTGGATGGCATCACTGCCTCAATGGACATGAGTCTGAGCAAAGTCTAGGAGATGGTGAAGTACAGGGAAGCCTGGCACGCTGCAGTCCATAGGGTCGCAAAGAGTTGGATGTGACTGAGTGACTGAACAACAATAGCCCAGCAACTCTCAGAGAGATGTCTATGTGTTCTTGTGGCTACAGATCCTGGACCTGAAGCCTGGAAGACCAGGGTCAAAGCCAAGTGTCAGGTCTTTTGTGCTGTGTGACTTTGGGTGGTGACAATGCCCTGGGTCTGTCTCCTTATGTGTCAAGCGGGGATAACACTGTTCTGACTGCAAGGTGGCTGGGAGGGCATAGCGTGTAGAGCAACTATAGGCCTGGGATGAGTGTGTTGTAAGCAAAAGTTGTCGGTGGAAATGGAAGTTGGCGTTTTCTGCCTTTGCTCACGGGGGCTTGCCTGCTGGCTAAGCTGGTAAAGAATCTGTCTGCCAGTAAAGGAGACACAGGAGACATGGGTTCGATCCCTGGGTTGGGAAGATCCCCTGGAAGAGGAAATGGCAACCCAATCCAGTGTTCTTGCCTGGAGAATTCCATGGACAGAGGAGCCTGGCGGGCTACATTCCATGGGATCACAAAGAGTCGGACACGACTGAGCACACACCCACCACCATGCACCAAGAGTTGGAAGACTGGGTTGTGACCTTGACTATGGTTAGGGAGATACCTTAGCATCCAAGCCAGGACACTTTTGATTGTTTAAGGAGTTCCGATATTAGTGGCTCTGGAACAACTTTCAGGAACACGACTGTCCTGGGCAAGCTAGTATATCCAACTCCCCATATTGGTCTTGGTTGAGTCACTCACCCTCTTTAAACCTCAGTTTTATCAATTTTAAAACATTAAAAAATACCCGTCCTAGCTCATGGGATGGGAGGCTCAAATGAGATCATAAATGTAGAAAGTGTTTTGAAAATAAGGGATCACTTTACAAATTCACAGGTTATTTCCAGATGAAAAAGGCCCCAAAGTGGGTGAAACAGTCAAAAGGTATAAATTTCCAGTTCTAAAGTCAGTCCTGGGGATGTCACATATGGCCTGGCATCTGTAGTTAACAGTGCTGTATTGTCTGTTTGAAATTTGCTAAGAGGGTAGATCTTTAAAATTCTCATCACAAGAAAAATATTGCTGTGAGTGAAGATTGTTAACTAAACATACTGTGATGAACATTTTACAATATACACAAATATAAAATTATTATGTTCTACACCAAAAATGAATCCAATGTTTCCGTCTATTATATCTTAATAAAGCTGAAAAAGTTAAAACATACAAGAGAGGGAAATAGGTGTGCTGATTAACTTATATGCAGAGTACATCATGAGAAACGCTGGACTGGAAGAAACACAAGCTGGAATCAAGATTGCCTGGAGATATATCAATAACCTCAGATATGCAGTTGACACCACCCTTATGGCAGAAAGTGAAGAGGAACTAAAAAGCCTCTTGATGAAAGTGAAAGAGGAGAGTGAAAAAGTTGGCTTAAAGCTCAACATTCAGAAAACGAAGATCATGGCATCCGGTCCCATCACTTCATGGGAAATAGATGGGGAAACAGTGCAAACAGTGTCAGACTTTATTTTTCTGGGCTCCAAAATCACTGTAGATGGTGACTGCAGCCATGAAATTAAAAGATGCTTACTCCTTGGAAGGAAAGTTATGACCAACCTAGATAGCATATTCGAAAGCAGAGACATTACTTTGCCAACAAAGGTTCGTCTAGTCAAGGCTATGGTTTTTCCTGTGGTCATGTATGGATGTGAGAGTTGGACTGTGAAGAAGGCTGAGCACCGAGGAATTGATGCCTTTGAAGTGTGGTGTTGGAGAAGACTCTTGAGAGTCCCTTGGACTGCAAGGAGATCCAACCAGTCCATTGTGAAGGAGATCAGTCCTGGGATTTCTTTGGAGGGAATGATGCTAAGGCTGAAACTCCAGTACTTTGGCCACCCCATGCGAAGAGCTGACTCATTGGAAAAGACCCTGATGCTGGGAGGGATTGGGGGCAGGAGGAGAAGGGGACGATGGAGGATGAGATGGCCGGATGGCATCGCTGACTCGATGGACGTGAGCCTGAGTGAACTCCGGGAGTTGGTGATGGACAGGGAGACCTGGCATGCTGTGATTCATGGGGTCGCAAAGAGTCGGCACGACTGAGCGACTGATCTGATCTGATCTGATCTGATAGTATAATTAGTGATCTGATCTGTATCATTTTTTTTTACAAATTAAATGAATAATAATATTCATAATAACATTCAGAGGTTTAGCAACTTCTTAGTAGTGCAGTCGCAAAGAGTCAAACACGACTGAGCGACTGATCTGATCTGATCTGATCTGATAGTATAATTAGTGATCTGATCTGTATCATTTTTTTTACAAATTAAATGAATAACAATATTCATAATAACATTCAGAGGTTTAGCAACTTCTTAGTAGTGCTAAAGCCTGCAAACAAGCCCCATCATTTCCGATATGTGATTACCAATAAATAGCTTTATTGTGATTTTCCTGAACCTGTGCATCTGTGGAGCCAGTTTCATAACTGGATCTATCTTTTGGTGCAAAGAAGAGTGGCGTGTCCCAGTGGTACAGTTGACATCTCCGTTTTCTTCTCTTGGTCCGAGAGTAAACGCAGACTTTTTCCCAGTGTTTTAATTGGTTGCTTTTATTGGAGTATAATTGCTTTCCAATAGTGTATTGGTTTCTTCTCTAGAGCCATGTGAATCAGCCATACGTATACGTATGTCCCCTCCCTCTGG